>NC_137773.1:61581083-61622030 GCF_963455305.1 Plecotus auritus | reverse complement strand
AGGATTTGAACTCCAGACATCTAAATCCTCTTTCTTTCTTTTTAAAAAATATTATTTTATTTTTTACATTTAATATTATTGAATTGCTGGACAGTTGGAGTAATATCTGGGCCTGTTTGGGGATCAATTTGTTATTGCAGCATAACCTAGCCTATCCCAACTAAGACAAAAAACAATTCTGGGTTTTGGATATTATTCTGATTTAATACATTTTTTAATGAAAGAAGGAAAGCAAATAAGCAGTTGGTTTCTCTTTGGGAGCTCTGTGGACCTAGACCACATGATGCATTGAGGAACCTGGACTGACCTGGGGACTGCCTGCCCCTTTTGCTGTAGGGATTGCTTTTCACATGGAATTTGAACCGAGTGGTCATTCACCACTGCAGTGTGGTAGTCTATCCAATCCCCATGTCACTGGGCTTAGTCTGTTCCTTCAGTTTTTAAAAGATTTCAAATAATTTCTACATCTACTGTGAATGAATAAATATGCAGCCAGCCAGATGAAATGAACCTGAAATGATATTGAGTAAAATTTTTGTTTGTCTTTAGTTTCTAAAACAAGAGTTTTATAAATACTACTGGTGGCCCGGTGCACGTAATTCGTGCACAGGGTGGGGGGCATGGATCCCTCAGCCCAGCCTGCACCCTCTCCAATCGGGGACCCCTTGGGGGATGTCCAACTGTCGGACATCTCTCTTGTAATTGAAGACCGCTGGCTCCTAACCGCACATCTGCCTGTCTGCCTGATTGCCCCTAACCCCTCTGCCTGCCTGCCTGATTGCCCCTAACTGCCCTCCCCTGCCAGCCTGATCTCGCCCCCAACTGCCTCTGCCTGCCTGATCACTCCTAACTGCCCTCCCCTGCCAGCCTGATCTCGCCCAGTCTCTGTCTCTCTTTGTTTTTCTCAGCAGTCCTCCAGGCCTCCCTGCCTCCCTGTCTCCCTCTTCCTCTTCCCTGGCTGGGAGGGGGCGGAGCCAGTGGGGGCCGCTCCACCCTCTGCCCACCCTCCATTCCATCCAGGCCTCTTCAGGCCCAGTCTGTTTTGTTTTCTCATTCTGAGAGAGGCTCCGAGAGCGAGCTGGGAGGGAGAGAAAGAAAGGGAGAAAAGGCTGTGAGCTGGTGGGCGCTGTGTGTGTCTGTGCGTGTGTGTGGTTGTGACTGAGTGTGAGTGCTGGCCCCGCCTCCCCCGTCCCCGTCTCTGCTGCCACAAGTCCCCACCCACAAGAGCCTGCTGCACGCGCAGCCTGGGCGTTAGGTCGAGCCCCCGGTCATTGTGGATGTGACAGATCCAAGGTTTTTATATATTAGGATGCACATTCTACATACAAAAATACTAAATATGTACATTCTGATTTACTGACATCTTCTCTGGACTCCGGTAGGAACACTACATTGTTCAAATGTCTGGGTCACACCAAAATAATTATTGTTTTTAATAATTATTTTTAAATGTTCACTTGAGTTTGCATAAATATTATAGGATATGTATTTTTTAAAAATTGTATTTTAAAGGTGACTTTTACACTACTTGTCCAGTATTTTGATTAATTGCCATTAGACTGCCTTGCATTTTGTATGTTGGTTATGTATTTAAAGACATTCTTATGTGTGTTTAATCCTAACCCAAGTAATTACTACATACCTCATTTTATAGGAATTTTATTAGGGAATGCTTGGTGAAAGTTTCACTTTGCCTTTGCCTTTAAATTCTGTCCTTTTATAGCATGATGAAAATTTTATTAGACTTTAGCATTTGTTTTTAACATACTTACTTTTCCCCATTGTTAAATAAAATATACGTTCCCTTAAGATTTAATTAAAAGTCTTTTGGGGGGGCAGGTGGGGTGATAGTAGCACATGCTTATAACAGACAACACAAAAATGGCTGAAGATACAAAATCACTCCCAATCCCACCCACTAGATGGCGCATCCCCCCTATATTCAGTGGGATCATACTGTATGTAACTTGGTGTCCCACTGTTTCATTGCTGGTGTCACTCTTACACTGATTTTTAGAGGTGTCTCAGTATTCCAACATCTGCATGTACTATAATTTGAACATATTCCTATTGTAGAACATGCATTTCCAGGTCATCACTGTTCTAACGTGATGAGTATGCTTGCACGTTGTTCGTGCTGGGCTGAATAATGACCCTTGCCATTCACCTGCTAGACTTTCATCACCTCCCTCACCACACCTCCCTCCAGAATGGTGAAGACACCAGGGACAGTTGCTAGACAGACCCAGTGTTCACGCTCTCTCCTTGTCTGACTGGTCCCACAGCATTTTGCACATCTGACCTCTCGGCCTCTTGGCTTCCTCCTACTCTCTTAGTGGTTCCTCTCAGTCTTCTCTGCTCCTGCCTCCTCTTCTCCACTTCTACACATGGGGGTGTCCAGGCTCAGACCTCAAAATTCTTCTCTCCAAGAGGCCTCATTCACTCCCATCGCTTTAATACCATCAAGAGGCTGAAGATGTCCCAGTGTTTGTCCCCAGCCCTAAACTTCACCAGCTTCAAATCTGCAGATGCAACTGCCTGCATGACTTCTCCGCTTCACACTGTCCAACTCTGAACACCTGCCCCCTGCTTCCAACCAGACACCACCCCCCCCCCGCCCCCAACGCTCTTCTCTCTTGACTCGCTCTCAGGGCCCAATCAACTCAACTCCACCCCACCAATCAGCATGCTTATAACAAACCAATTCTCCCCATCATCTCCACTGTAGCTGCGGATGTCTAGTCAGTGTTATTGTTTCTCCTGCACCCAAAGAACCTTTCTCTATTCAGCTGTCAGTGATTTCTTTGAACCTCAAATCAGCTAACATTTCTTCTCTTAAAATGCTCCCGTGGCTTCCCACCACACCTTGAGTAAAACCCATCCTCTTGTCGGTGGCCTGCAAGGCCTTATGGAGGCAGCCTCTGCCCACTTCTAGGGCCTCACCTCTTTCCCCTGTGGCCCTTACCCTCCAGGCCCCAGCCACACCGGCCTCCTGCCCCAGGGCCTTTGCACCTGCCCTTTCCTCGATGGCAAACCTTTGCCTGTTGATCTTGGCACAGCTGGCTCTTTCTTGCTGTTCAAGTTTTAGCCCTTTGAGGTCAATGGGGACGAAAGGGGCATTTTGTAATACTTTCAACAATAAACAAAAACACATTAATATTTAAAGAAAGAAGAGAAAATGGATTTTTTAAAAAGCCTTACTTCTTTAGACTTCCCCTGACCACCTGCTGCCTCTCCCCATTTATCACATCACCATTTCATGGCCCTCAAAGCACGCAGCAGTATCTCAAACATTCCTTGAGCCCTAACCGGTTTGGCTCAGTGGATAGAGCGTCAGCCTGCGGACTGAAGGGTCCCGGGTTCGATTCCGGTCAAGGGCATGTACCTTGGTTGCGGGCACATCCCCAGTAGGGGGCGTGCAGGAGGCAGCTGATAGATGTCTCTCTCTCATCGATGTTTCTAACTCTCTATCCCTCTCCCTTCCTCTCTGTAAAAAGTCAATAAAATATATTAAAAAAAATAAAAAATAAAAAATAAAAAAATAAAACATTCCTTGAATCTTTTGCTTGTTTCTTGCCCAAGCCCTCCTTCTGGAATGTGCCAGCACAGCAGGACCAGTCTGTCCTGTTCTCCGGTGAAGGGCCCCTTGGACTGGTCCCAGCTCCTAGATGGTCCTCAGTAAATATTTTAAACTTCCAGTTTCCCAACCATTGAGTTTGGCCTTAGGACTAAAGGTAATATTCCAGTTAAAGTGAAGGTTTATACTTTCTTCTGTATTTAGTGGAAGGACTTGTTTGGGTTTCTCACGTTTTCCTGAGTGGGAATTGAGGGATCAATGAAAGTAGGAAAGTGAATTAGATCAATGAGCACAACATACATCTTGGGTCTCATATGCTCCTCAGTGGGAAAGTTTTGAATTCTATACTGAACATGAATTTTTTGTGTGTGGTAAAACATACATTACACAAAACTTACCATTTTAATGCTTATCTGTACAATTTGGTGACATAAAGTACATTCACGTTGTTGTGCAACCATCACCACCATCCATCTCCAGAACTTTTTTTCAAATCTTTTCAAACTAAAACTGTACACGTTAAACAATCACTCCCCATTTCCCCCGCCCCCCTCAGCCCCTGGTAACCACCATGCTACTTTCTGTCTCTATGAAGCTGACCGTACTTGGTGCCTCACAGAAGTAGACCCGTAAGGCATTTGTTCATTGACTGGCTTATTTCACTGAGTAGAATGTTTTCATGGTACATACACATTGTGGCACATATAGAATTTCCTTCCTTTTTAATTTGATTTTACAGAGAGGAAGGGAAAGAGGAAGGGGGGAGGGAGAGATAAAGAGGAGAAACATCAATTTGTTGTTCCACTGTTTTATGCATTCACTGGTTGATTCTTGTTTGTGTCCTGACTGGGGTTCCAATCCACAACCTTGGCATATCAGGATGACACTTGAACCAACCGAGCTACTTGGCCAGGGCCAGAATTTCCTTCCTCCTTTTTTTTTTGTTGTTAATCCTCACCTAAAGATATTTCCCCATTGATTTTTAGAGAGTGGAAGGGAACTGAGGAAGAGAGACAGAGAAAGTAACATCAATGTGAAGGGAGACACACTGATTGGCTGCCTTCCACACTTGCCCTGACAAGACCAGGATCGAACTTGTAAACCAGGTATGTGCCCTTGACAGGGAATCAAACTGATGGCCCTTTGGTGCATGGGCTGACACTAACCACTGAGCTACGCCAGCCAGGGAGAATTTCCTTCCTTTTTGAGGCTGAATATCCCATTGTATGTATTTATCATGTTTTCTTTCTGCATACATCCACAGTGGGCATCTAGGTCAGCAGTCGACAACCAGTGGTCCGAAAGGTTAGCTACCGCTGATCTAGGCTGTTTCCACCTTTCGGCTGTTGGGGATAATGCTGCTATGAACGTAGGAGCACAAACCTTTATTCAAGTCCCTAACAATTCTTTGGGGCCTATACCTAGAACCTAAATTATTTTTAACATTATTCAGTACTGGGGGGCTTCACCCGCATCACGATCCTAACTTGGTAGCCTGAGAGGCTTCTGGTGGTCCTGGCATGCTTGCAGGCGCGCCTTGCAGAGGGCGGTCCTGGATTTACAGTGCGCTTGCCCTCCTTGTCCCAGGCGCCCACACACCCCATGGCAAAGCGAAACCAACTCAAAGCAAGTAAACCCAGCAGTCCACTCAAAACTATCTCCTAGGGAATTTCCAATAAAGATGAAACAAATGAAACAAGGAGATGTTTATTAAAAGTAAAAAACATTTTCAAAATTTACACACACCCATCGATTAGTCCACGGCCCCAGGGACTGCTCGAGTCATTGATGAGCAGACACAAACCAGCCTGGCAGGCAATGCACCATGCCCTGACCCCGAGGGCCTGTGTTTGGAGTAAGGCTGCTCACTCAGGGAAACCAAATGCTACTGGGATGTCCCTGCTGCTCTCACACCCCGTGACTGCCCTAATGGAGGGGAGGGGCGTTCTGGCCGTAACTGGACAGGCAGAACAGGGTGAGGCTCGCTGCTTCACCGTGGCCACCAGGACCAGAGAGAACCACCCTCCACCCTGAGCTGGGCTTTCCCAGGCAGCAGTTCTCAGCCCCGCCTGCATGTTACAATCAATGGAGACCGTGGGAAGAAGGATGCTGATCGCCTGGTACACCGGTCAGTGACATAAGAATCTCTGGGAATGTCACCTCACCAACTTCATTGTTTGCAAGCTGCCTGGAGGGTTCTGATGTGCATGGGGGGAGGGAGAGGGAAATGCAGCAGCCACTTCTATCCCAGCTTCCACCTTCCCCAAAGCCTTCCTCGTTCTGACTGAAAACATTTGGCATGTTGGACACATTCCTTGAGGTATAAAGTAATGACATATGGATGCTTAGTTTCTACCACTGATTTGTGAAAGGTAAAAAAACAAAACAAAAAACAGAACGCACCCAGATTTCATTAAAAAAGTTTATTTTCATATAAAAGTGCCAAAATATCCACCAATGTTGTAATCTATCTCAAGAACCAGTTTACGCTAGTCATCAAAACACAAGCCTCTTTATTCACATTGTTTAAAAATCAAACTCTTCTCACACATTCCCACAGTAGCTCGAGTCCCTAGACAGTGGGAAATTCGCATTCCTATTGGCCGTGGTAGTCCATATGTCCAGGTTCATGTAGGCACGAAACGGGTTGAACCCTGGGTAGTATTCCTTGCACATGACCGCCGGGTTCTCCATGTGAGTCGAATGTTCCGTGGTGGGGCTGATGGGGCAGCAATTTTCATACACATCGCTTTGCGGGGCCCAGATGGAACCAAAAAGTCCAGACATTGGAGATAAGCTTCGGGTGCTTGTGAGGTAGGGCTAATGTGTAAATGAGGAGGGGAAAAAAGAGATGTTTTTTAAAAAAAAGAAATATTTTTTTAAAAAAGTCTTAGAAAGGCAATGTCAAGTTTGAATGCATAAGAGTGGATACCACAGTGGTATCCATCCAAGTCACTTGGGCGCTATTAAACTATTCTCAATCATCCAGGTGGCTTGAACTCCATTTTCCACAAACACAGGGTTGTGAAATCCTCATCTAACTGGGTAAACTTATTTTCAACCCAAGCACGAACCCACAGTTCAAATGTCCTCTCTGTAAAAAACTGCTGAGTGGATCTGAAAGGGGCAAGGTGTAGGACTTGTAAGCACGAAGGGGCGGAGGGCATTCGTAGGCAGGAAGCCCTCAGGGCCCCGTCACTGACCACTGACACCTTTCTGTGACGTTCATTTCATCTCTGATCACAGATGAAAAGGTTAGCGGGACCACAGAAACACAGCTATGGCCCCAAGTCAATGTTACCACAAGCCATCACTGCTGGTGTAGCTTGGAAGTGGCTAGAATGCCGATGTCGGCAAGCCCCCGCCTGTCTGATTATGTGTTAGGTTCCTTCAGAGGGTGGGCTCCTCTGATCTAAAGCAGGGGTGGGGAACGTCTGGCCCAAGGGCCGTACAAGGCCCGTGAAATCATTTGGTCTGGCCCTGCCAAGGCATTAGGGGTGAGAGTTCATTAAATGTTTGACCAAATATAGCGGGCTAATTCTTAAGTTGATCATTCTGTATGGGCCCTCAAATGATGTTATAATTATCCAAATGGCCCTTGGCAGGAAAAAGGTCTCCCACCCCTGACCTAAAGGAAGCAAGCCCGGCTTTGGCTGGTCAGAACCCAACTCTATTGCTACGTGAGACCAGGATTGGAAAACCAGCAGAAAGAAACTGGAGGCGCCCAGGGCCACAGCGCAGGCTGGGCAGCACTGACCGGATTGCTGACGAGACCAGGGTGTCCCCAGGCGGTCGGCATGTTGGGCGGCGTGTTCCAGGTAGACTGCGAGTTGTGATCAATAAAGTCTGTCTGAATTTCAGCAGGACACGGGAAGCCATTGGGGTAATTCATGTTTTCTACAAAGAACGGGAGACATCAACGCAGGTAAACATTTTTGTGGTGCGAACTGAATTCTCACTCTTAGCAAAAAAACCTCTCAAGGCCTTCCTTACTATACGGACAGGCTGAAGACAGACGGAGCATACTAACCCTGTGTGAACCGGGAGTTCCACTGCCACTCTCAGGTTCAAAACTATTTATCAGACACCTCACCTGGGAAGCCCTCAGGGAAGATCTACCCCTGGGCTTATGTCCTATATATTTGATGATTTGATGGGATTCTTTATGATACACAAAATACACTGTACTACTACTATATACGTGAATCGCGTCAAGCTTCTTACCAGCCCTTAAAATTTTCTTTTATTACCTATCAGGCCACCTGCATATATACCATATGGACTGACAAAGGCAATACCAAGGCAAGCCCTTAGCTAAGAAGATTAATACACACAAGCCTCATAAGCATAGAAGAAAGTTACCACGGCACCCCCTTGTGGTTAACATAGAGCAATGCATTTATCAAAATCCACATTAGTGCACTATCTAATATACCGCTTATTGTGTCTCTGCAAAGGTAGCTCTAGTATGACGAATCATGCTTGTACTGTAATGTACAGTAGGAGAATTTTCCAGTTTATCAGGGAAATCTCATATCTCTTATTGTTTATTATAACAGGTGCTTGAGCCTAAGCATTGGCAATTTCCCACCATTTCCCTTCCAAGCTTCTTCCCTTCTTCTGCAACACCACGGGGGCAGAGGTGTCAGGACACGCTGAGGAACAAGCAGGGAGAGGTTTCTATTTCAGGTGGCCTGGCTGCTTAAGAAGAGGAGCCGACCGCGAGCACCCCAGCCTCCCATGGGGAAGCCACAATGTCAGGTCCACCTAAGGCCAATGACCGGGTTCTCTCTTAGGGTGATCGGTAGAAGCCCCCAGACACCCAGGTGTACAGGGCTTTTTGAGGCCACAGAAAATTATATATGGCAGGGTATGCATAATTAGACCCACACAAAAGCAGTCAGCAGCCTCCTGCAGGTCATCCTCAAAGGCCACTCAATGTTAAAGGCACATCCTTAACAACAACAAGATAAACAAATAACCACCAAAAATAAAAACAAGCTCATGAATACAGTAGACCTTCTGACGGTTGCCAGAGGTGGGGGTGGGGGAATAGGCAAAATGGTTCAGGGGCTTACGAAGTACAAAGTTCCAGGGATAAGATAAACAAGTCCTGGGCTGTCATGCTCAGCATGGTACTGTAGTTAATACTGTATTGTATATTAAAAGTTGCTAAGAGAGTAAATCTTAAAAGTTCTCAGCACAAGAAAAGAAAACTATAACTGCCGAAACTGGTTTGGCTCAGTGGATAGAGCGTCGGCCTGCGGACTGAAAGGTCCCAAGTTCGATTCCGGTCAAGGGCATGTACCTTGGTTGCAGGCACATCCCCAGTGGGAGGTGTGCAGGAGGCAACTGATCGATGTTTCTCTCTCATTGATGTTTCTAGCTCTCTATCCCTCTTCCTTCCTCTCTGTGAAATATCAATAAAATATATTAAAAAAAAAAAGAAAACTATAACTATTAACTATGCATGGTGAGGGATGTTAACGACACGTTGGGTGGCGACCATTTCTCAATATACACGAATGTGGAATTAAGATGCTGTACATCTGAAACGAATATAATGTTATGTCAACTATGGTCTAATTTTTTAAAGACACATTCTTCTGCAGTGAGTGCCTTAAGGCCAAACACTTCCTGCTTTGACTTTCTGAGAATAAAAGAATGGCACTGGGCTTGTTCAAATAGCTTTTACCTTCCGGAAAGGCATTGTAATCGTTCAGTTCCAACGGACAGTACACATTGGGGAACTGGCCTTCGCAAGTTGCACTCCAATCAATGAAACTGCTACGAAAAAACAAGAGGTCTCGTTTCAGAAACAGGGTGTCAACAGATCAAGTAAAGAAAGAAGAAAGCAATTTTATTGCCCAGCATCCTGATCACTGCTAAATCCTTAATTTTGGGAAATAGATGTACTTTCTTCAGTCACAGAATCAAAGGTTTACTTAACGCCCATCACCAATGACATGCCATGGCAGGGTAGACGCTCGGACGAGGAGCACACTCCCTGTATAACCAGGATAAGTAACCAGAGGCCGTGTTTATTAGTGTGGAGGAAGAGCCACTGGCATACCCTGAAGCATCTTAGCTCACATCGGAAGGACTTAAACACGTCCTGCTGTGCAAATGTCCACCCCTCACAGAGAGCAGGGCCAGCATTCGCCTTGGGTAAATCACGACTACAAAGACCATGACTCATGATACTCTGATCACTGTTACCAACTGGGTTCTCATTCCAGAAAGAAAGAAAGTAAATACCACTGTAATAAACTGACCTCCCCCTCAAAAGAATTCAAATGGATTCTGTGACGAAACATAGATATAAACATTTTCTCCAGTTTTCATAATTCAATGACATAGTCATAGCCATAAACAAATTTAGGGAATGGCCATTATGTAACTATTTTTTCAGTACTCAAAATTATTTGATCTTTTAAAAATGTAAATGTGTTCAAGATTAATAGCAGGAAAAAATGGAAATCTTTGCACTGTCGGGGGGTAGAAATTAGGAGTGATTGCTTTTTCAATCTTTTCACTTTAAAGAAAGGAGAGTAATGATGTGGTCTTCAGCTGTATTATCTATTCCTTCTATTTCCTTTCCTGTTTCTCTCGATGCTGGGTGTGTACTTTTCTAAGACATCACAGCACAACTCCGGAAGGCAGATGGCAACGCCCGGCTGAGGTAGCTGGGGAAGGAGGCTGGGCCCTTGATTCTGTGAGGACAACCTAACAGGTGGAATTCCAGTTCCTACCGCAAGTCCTCAGGCCCAGGGAGGCGGCCGTCAGCCAAGAGACCTGTACCTGCTGTGCACGGGGGCCGGTCCCTGCATCCCACCCGGCACCGTGTTCTCCAGGGCGCAGTTGAAGCCGCTTGTCACACACACGGGCTGCGTGGGCCACAGGTCTCCAGGGGGGTAAAGACCTGAGGAGGAGAGCAAGGCCTCTGTCCCCCTTCTCCCTCCAGGAAACACCCCCGTGTCACCCCCACACGCTGACCACATCTGCTCCCCCCACGCCTTTTGGGGCATAGCTTCCGAATATAAAGCAGAAATAGAGCATGCTGCTTCGACCTTTACTTCGGGTGCTGTACACCTGTGATTGAGGTGAGATGGGAGCCAAGGAAAGGTAAGGTGTGCTCTGGGCATGGGGGACAGAGCTAAGTGTGCAGCCCCCACAGGGGGAGTGTGCCGTGTGGGTTCAGAACAGCAAGGAGCCAGACAGCACAGAGCCTGGCGGGACCCAGGAAGGACGTGGGCATTGACTTCGGTCAGACGGAAAGCCCCTGAGAGGTCCTGAGCAGAGTGGCTGCCGGGAGGTCAGTCTGCACAGGCCTCTTGCACTTCTGAACATCCTGCAAGCAGAGGCCCCGGATGCCTTTGTTCTGGACCACCCATTCAAGGATGTTTGCCAAGCAAAAGCCTTGCATCATACGGTGTCTCCCTCTGCAGCAGAGGGAGCCATGCCTACTGCCTGTTACAAAAGACAGAGGTTCCCTAAGCTTAAGGTTCCTTCCTGCAATGCAAGCCACATGTATGCAAGCACCTGGGCCTGTTCAAATCACCCCTGCAATGTCTGGGACCAAGGGGAATGCATGCAAACATGTGATGCTCATGCACCTGGCTAGGCCCCAGCCGTAGTTCCCTTTTATGTGGGAAAAACGGCCTGGTTCAGGAGGCTGCTCACTGAGGCTGCGGAGGCTGGCATACTAGACTTGTAGGACATGAGGAGGTGGGGAAGGAAGAGGAGAGGGCAGGGAAAGCAGAAGTAGGCTAAGGTGCTGGAGCCTCACCCTTCGTATGCTTTCTAACGGGACCTCCCCATGGGAAAGGCGAACTAAACACAGTGGTAGCCCCGCACTATCCCGGAGCCCTTGTGCCTTGGCTACAAGGAGGGAGCCCAGTGTCAGTGTACAGGGGGCGGCCGAAGGCAGAGGTTCCCAATGATGCAGGTGCAGAAGACAGGTGCCTTCCCAATGCACAAAAACACAGTGACATGGTTCAGAGAAGAGGGCACCGGGGCAATGGCCCTGCCCCGCCCAAGCCCCCAGCCCACAACGTAGAACACCTGCACCTGGTGGTGTCGGGAACAAGGGAAACGAGCCTCACCTTTATCTTCGTCAACACCTGCAGGCCCGGCAGGAAGGTTGGGACAGGGAGGTTCTGCGTATTGTGGGAGACTATTCACGTTGCTGTGGGGAAAGCGAGAAAATGGACATCGCTGATGTTTTCTGTACAAGGAAATACTGCAGTTGTATAACCAAGTCTGGTTGAGTGTTCACACGAATTCCTCCCCCAAAGAAACCTATGGATACTAGAGACATATGGTTCACAGCCAGAAAAGAGCCGAGGAATATTAAATTCCCAAGACCCAGCAAAGTCGCCCTTCAATAAACAACTAAGCAATTTTAACGAAGGTCACTGAGGCCATCTGCAGTGCACATCGGCCTGCCACCAGCTGGCAGCAATTCTTAACCCCTGGTTTACTTTCTACCCCTCACAAAAACAGTTCTCACTGAGCTTCCTTGTACCCTTGCTAAGTGTTTATTTTCACCAACTCACCAATTTAATTTTTAAAAATATATTTTTATGGATTTCAGAGAGGAAGGGAGAGGGAGTGAGAGATAGAAACATCAATGATGAGAGAGAATCATTGACCGGCTGCCTCCTGCATGCCCCCTACTGGGAATCGAGCCCACAGCCCAGGGATGTGCACGGACCAGGAATCAAACCGCGACCTCCTGGTTCATGGGGCGATGCTTAACCACTGGGCCGGGCTCACCAACTTATTTTAATGACATCCTATCCTCTCACAAAGTGCCTAAGAAAATGAATTTCGTCTCTCGCTCTGAAACCCTCTCCTCCTGCATGTCCTCCTCCCTCTCACTCAATAGAAGGTGCGTGTTTATTTTGTCCGATGCTGCTGCAAGCATCACACGGTGGGACTGTAAACATGTAGTATCTTCCAGGTTCTTTCAAAACCTCCTAGGTCATCAATGCTTGGCTTTATTTCAAGTCCCAGCGAAGAGGAGATGATGTCCGTTCTTATACCGACAGTGTCTTCTTTCCACTTTCAGGATGGGAGGCTTTCTGACACAGTCACATCACAGGAACAGACCAGCGATACCAGAGATGCCTCCATATGAACTGTGGTCACTTGGAAGGACCCCCCCTTTCTGAATTACTAGTAAAATCAGATTTCACCTCCTCACATCCTTCAAACGTTTTCATCCTTTACCCTGCAGAACCAATTACAAAGCGGAAACACTCCGACAGAAAAAGCAGTGCATGAAGCACACGGAGAATGCCGGGAAGCTGAAAACTTACGTGGGGTTGCAGATGTTATGGCAAAGATTCAAGGAGATGGGCGTTTCTGGAGGAAAGTCGTTCTGTGAAACATTGTCTCCTGCATAAAAGCAAAAGAATTATTGCAAGTTTTTCCAAACATAATTCAACTGCATGATGTCTTATAATGCAAATGGTTAATTTCATTAACCCCTAATGAGTGATTTATTTCTCACTTTAAACTGATAGTCACACATTCGGTAATTTTATTATTAAAATGTCTTATAATTTATCTTTTATTTGAAAACCCAACATTTAAATGTATGACTTTTGGCTTAATAATGTTTTTTTATGGGGGGGAAAAAAGCTGAAACCATTAATAATATATAACTTTTTAATGGGGGTTTTTCTGAGAAAATAAATTTTTCTATATAAATAGACCAGCTTATAAAAGTAACATGCTTATCATAGGAAATCTATAAAAATAAACAGAAGTTTAAAAAAGGAAAATATAAGACACCTATAATTATACTACCATTATCAACATTTAGAGATAGTTCTTACAATGCCTTTGATGTGTACACATATGTGTAAAACTGAGGTCATATTCATATATACTTTGCCTTTTTGGTCTTTTACACCATTAATTACGTTGGGGACATTTTCCTGGTATTACATAACCCTCAAATTTTTATCATTCTTCTGTCAGCCTTCCCCTACTAACAAAAACTACACTTCTGTTTTTTGTTAATGTTAATCCCTGAATTTTAAAAAGTCTTATGTTATATGCATCCAAATATATTTAAAAAAACAAAAACAACTCTGATGAACTTTAAGGGAAAGATCGACAGCAATATGGTCATAATAGGGGACTTCAACACCCACTGACATCACTGGACAGATCTTCCAGACTAAAAATCAACAAGGAAACAGCGGCCTTAAATGACACGCTAGATCAAATGGATCTGATATTTACAGAACAGTTCACCCCAAAGCAACAGCATATACATTCTTCTCAAGCACACATGGGACATTCTCAAAGATAGACCCCATGTTAGGGCACAAACCACGTCTATACAAATTCAAGGGAAACGTGGACTGAAATCCCATGTGGACATGTTGTCTAGGTTTTGATGGCTATGAGTGCTCATCTCTCAGACAGGGAGGGCATGCTTGTATAGTTCTCACTGCTGGTTGGAGGGCTGTTCTCAGGACTCACCGGCTGGCAGGAAGTGCTGAGGGGTGCCCCCGGGCTTCTTGTCCCCGTCGGAGCTGCTGCTGCTCCAGCTGCCCCAGCTGCCGCGGCTGGCACGCACGCTTCCCGAGGAGCTGCCGCAGTCTGAGCTGGAATCTGAGCAAGACTTCTCCACGCACTTCTTCCCCAGCTTCTGGAAGTAGCCCTCTGCAGGAAGGAAGAGAGAAGAGCTGACCGACCCCATGTTTCCCTTCAGCCAGTTTCAACTTGATGTCATTTCCGGTCAAAGGAGAGAGGAGACATGATGAAGACATCAAGGTTCACCTTCAGGGTCAGCTGACTTTGCTGAACTGCAACTAATGATGGGATTTGGAGAAACAGTGGGGATGCGCTATGTCTCCTCTGCCTGTGGGATGGGCAATTAAACTTGTTTGGTTCTCATTCAGTCCATACTTATGATAACTGGATCTAACAGTGGTTCTGGGAATAACAAACACTTCTATCAAGAAAACTGAGGCTGATCTATTGGTCTGGAGATCTGTAGGTGATTTCCCCCTCTCTTCTACTAAGATATCCACCAAGAGCTTCGAAGTATAATTTATGTGTGGTGGGAAGAACCTCCAATAGATCAAAAAGTAACACATGTGTCAAGGGAATGAAGAAAGACAAAGATAGAAACTCCCTAACTCCACCAGCCTATGTGCGCTGACGTGGGCACGTGCCTGGGAACCTGGGTGCTGGCTGGGAGGATTACACCTCTCCCCAACCCGTGTCCCACCTGACTCACCAACTTCAGTGGCCCTTTAGCCTCTAGCTATGCTCTGCCCTACCCTGGACCTAGCATCAGGTGCCCTCTGCCTCCCGCTCTCAGGAACGTGCCCAGCAGCCCTTTGGGTGGGGCTTTGGCCTGGCTCTGCGGGAACCACCTGGCTCAGGTGTGAGAACAGCTACTATTCTCCTAATCTGGCCATTCCCTAGAGCAGTGGTCGGCAAACCGCGGCTTGCTGCTCTGTTGACTAATGAGTTTGCTGACCACTGTCATATACTACCCTCTACCTCTTTGCACACAATATGCCACAATTGCCTAATCCTCACAGCTTCCAACTACACAGTAACATTTAATCTAGTCCAGTGGTCGGCAAACTCATTAGTCAACAGAGCAAGCAACCACTGTGCCTTCAGCAGCCTGCATGGGGACAGCCGAGAATGGCCAGGTTTCAGGGAGGTGGGGGGAGGGGGAGACAACACTAGAGGCCTGTCCTGGCTCAAAAGAACCTTAGCTTTCTAGTCTTATCTCGACAGCTTTCCATTCGGGCTTCAGTAATCAGAGTTGCCTGTAAAGTGACCATCTCATCAACATGCCATTTCTCACACTGGGTACTTCCTCAAGGAAACAAAAATTCCAACCGGAACCGCCATTCGCAGCTCAATTGGTTCCATACCTGCCTCTCTCTTTGCGGCAGGTAAGCTTCTTCCAATGCCAGCGTCTGTTTTACACCTGTCCCCAGGGGTCTCCTGTGGACACCAGTTTCTTACATCGATGTCACGGCTCAGCTCAGATCTTTCAAATTCACTGCATGCAAGTTTTAATTCACTCTGTTCAGAAGGCCTGGAAGAGTGACACACAAAAAAATCACACCCACATGTTATACATGCATGCTGCTTTCCAGACTATTATACATGAAAATATGAATCGGGAGCACCTTGAGACCGCTTCCCTTAGGGTCCTGATGGGAGAAAGATATCCAAAAGAAAATGATTTTGTTGCTTTAGAACTAGAATTCATTTGGAGGTCGTTTAATCCACTTTTGCATTTCATAGCTCGAAGAATGAAACTCCACAAGGTTACATGAATCACTCAGGGTTAACTGGTAAGTGGCAGGCCCTGGACTAGAATCTAGGACTATTGGTTTGTCTGTCTTGGTTTTAGTGTAAAATATGATTCTGAATAGAAGAACCCGCTCCTTGGTGTCTGGGGGAGAGTGCTGAGCATCTGTTTGAAGTTTTTCTTATTCATTCATTTAGCAAACATTTGCAGAGTGACAACCATGGCCATGTATTGGTAGAAAACATGCGGTGTCTACAGAGGATCAAGTTCCTCCCCCAAGGAGTTCATGGTCCAATAACAATCTCTCTCCTACTAGACCACGGACTCCTTGAGGGAAGAACGGTCACGCAATTCTGTAAATGGCCATATGGAACTGTGCAGAGAATGCCAGGGGTACCTAGTGATTATTTCACACGGTCGGATTTCAGTCCTCAAGTTGGTTTGCAGTATGTGGGTTGTAGCACAGGAGTTCACTGGTTTCTGACTGCTCAAGGTAAAGCACATATAGGCAGAAGCAGGAAGGAGCCAAGGAAACAGACAAGCCAACAGCCCCCTACTTCGTAAGCATCATGTTCTCAAAACATCCTGATTAGCTACAAGCTACTTGAAAGCCTCATTTTAAAAAGTTGTTTCTTCAGCATGTCAGAAATCTGCTTTCAAATATACACTGAGTGGCTAGATTATTATGATTTCTGAATGCATAATAATCTGGCCACTCAGAGAGAGAGAGAGAGAGTGTGTGTGCACGCGCGCGTGCGTGAGTGTGTGTGTGTGTGTGTGTGTGTGTGTATTAGAGGCCCGGTGCATGAATTCGTGCAAGGGTGGGGTCCGGCCAGCCTGGCCAGGGGAAGGGGACATGGGCGGTTGGCCGGCCTGCCTGCTGGTAGAACTCCTGGTTGAGGGGACAATTTGAATATTAGCCTTTTATTATATAGGATATACACTGAGTGGCCAGATTATTATGCATTCAGAGATCATAATAATCTGGCCACTCAGTGGATATCATAACATTTCATTAGTGAAATTCCACTCTAATTTCATATCTTTCTATAGGTTCATAACAGGAAAACATAAAACTTAAGAGTGACCATAGTAGTCAATCAAACTTTTCTAAAAATACACATAAGAGACTACAAGGTGTAATTTTCCTTTCTATAAGATACCGCATTACAGCTTTCAATTAATTCAGGCTAAATAACTTGGGCCTAGATCAGAAAAATTAGCTATCAACAATTGCTATTCCGTATTAAAATAATAGCTTATTTCTTTTTGTTCATATTTGCATTTTTCTGATTGTTTGCTGTGAGCCGAGGACTACCAGAGCTTGGAGTCAAATTGCCTGGCCCTTCTCAGCAAAGCGTGTATGAGAATTGCTGGGGAGCGTGTCACAGTGCTGAGTCACCGAGTCTCAGCTCCAGATGCAGCCTCCTGGGATCCAGGGACAGACGCTGTAACCAGAAACACACGCGCTTCCCATCGGCAGTCCTCACCATATGTGGGCTGTTTGGCCCGAGTTCCCTTCCCATAACAAGGGGAAGGCAGCGAGGTGGACCTAGCCCCATGCAAATCCAGAGCCACTGGAGAACAACTGCGCAGAAACTCATTTAAGCTGAGCTCACGAGAAAGAGAAATCCCCAGATGCTAGAACTCAAACTAAGAAAAAGCCAGAGGGGTGAGAACGGAGGGATGACTTGAGAGGAAACAGGCTTTACTGCCCAGGGCTTGAGTTTTCACACCCAGACAGCAGCGCACAGGAATTAGGGAGGAGGCTAAGTCTCCTAAACTGGAGCCCTGGAGGGGACACTGTCCTTGCAAGGGCACCTGGAAAATGAAAAGTCCCTCCACGGCCCCGGGAGGAAGAGGCAGGGGAGTGTTTACCTCTACACACTGCTGACCTGGTGCAAAACAACAAAACCCAAACCTCAAGCTGAGAAGTTTATATAACACTAGAGGCCCGGTGCACGAAATTCGTACACTCAGGGGATGGGGAGGCCGCAGCCCAGCCTGTGCCCTCTTGCAGTCCAGGAGTCCTTGGGGGATGTCCCCAGGAGCAAGCTAACCTACCGGTTGGAGTGTCTGCCCCTTGGTGGTCAGTGCACATCACAGCGAGCAGTTGAGCAGCCTTAGCATACCATTAGCATATTAAGCTTTGATTGGTTGAACGGAAGACTGGATGACCGGACACTTAGCATATTAGGCTTTTATTATATAGGATTAGATTTAGAGACATTTCTGGAAACATGGGATTCCCAGATAAACACTGCCCAGCTCCTTCATTTTACTGATCTATAATAAAAGCGTAATATGCTAATTAGACCGGACATCCTTCCAGATGACCTTCCAGACGAAGCTATGGTGGTGGGGGCTGAGGCAAAGGCAGCCGCTGTGGTGGTGGGGGCTGAGCCCCTTGCACAAATTTCGTGCATCAGGCCTCTAGTAAGAAAATAAAAGCTCAGCCTGACCAATGAACCAGGAGGTCACAGTTCAATTCCTGATCAGGGCACATGCCTGGGTTTTGGGCTCGATCCCCAGTAGAGGGCATGCAGGAGGCAGCCAATCGATGATTCTCTCATCATTGATGTTTCTATCTCTCTTTCCCTCTCCCTTCCTCTCTGAAATCAATAAAAATATATTTAAAAATAAATAAATAAAAGCTCAGGGAGAGTAAGTGTCCCAGGAAGCAAGGCTGCCAAAGGAGAGTGCCCACAGCCTCGTTCCAATCCCAGCTCTGCCCCTCACCCCTCCGGGCTTTAAGCAAACATGTCATGTCTGGGCATCTCTCTCCCCGCAGCTGTAAGCACCTACCACGGGCAGGACAGAACCTCGGCCTCCACGCGTGGTGACTGTCTCCTTTCATGCAAGGTCCTGGCATAGAGGGTGTCTTAGGCTTTTTCTCTAAA
Source organism: Plecotus auritus (assembly GCF_963455305.1). Taxonomy (NCBI): domain Eukaryota; kingdom Metazoa; phylum Chordata; class Mammalia; order Chiroptera; family Vespertilionidae; genus Plecotus; species Plecotus auritus. Next base: position 61,603,249 of record NC_137773.1, on the reverse strand, counting down.
ACCTCCCATAGCCTTTAGCATTTTGTAAAGTAAAAATGTGAAAAATCTGTTCAATTGAGGGTATTTTTAACAAAAACATGACTAGAAAATACGTTAATTTTAAGAACATTTATCTCAAAATACAAACATCTACACTCTCCCATTATCTGTATCCAACATAACAAAACTAAGATTCAAAGATGAAAGCTAAATGTGAAATGATAGAGTAAAAATTATATATAAATCTTGAAGGGATTGTAAAAATTACTCACCTCAAGGCCTGAGCAGCACCCCTTTTCTTGTTTTTTCTACACGTTCGATTTTTATTCCAATTTAAATTTTGTAAATTTCCTTCTTTTTTCTCCTGAAGCTTCTTCTTCCTGTCAGGATCTTCTTGCTAAAGAGAAAAGCAAACCTTTAGTTAAGGCTTGAACGGACCAAGGTTACATTTAAGAAAACCAAACAAACAAACCAACACCACTCTATGGGTTTTTAAAGGATTTTGCATAGAAAAATTTGGTTAATTTGGAAAAGGAAGGGGGGTGTATTTTTTTAAATAAACATTTGAAGACCAACTCTGTATGAATTTCATAATGTTCCAACGTTGAAAACAGAGACGTACATTTCTCAAACTCTAGTTTGTTTTCATTTCCCTTCTTTCTCTACCTCCCTCAACCTCCGAAAAAAGAAAAAGAAAAAAGATTGCCTATAAAATTCCTAAGGAGCAAAAAAAGGAAAAACATCTGTTAGCAATTTATGGTCAGCTTGCTGTTAACTTCAGCAGCAATAAATCCCCCAGCCTTCACCTGTTAATTTGGCATGGGCAACTCCCATGAACCATCACTGAAGAAAGATCATATAAAAACTCCACTCAGAAGTAATTTGTATATTTACATTTTTATTTGTTTATAGATGAACTTCAGGGGAATAGCCAAATCTCCACAGAATGCTCCAAACTAGTTTAAGCTTTCTAAGTACGTAAGGCAAGAATATGCTGGATGTTTTTTAAATGTGGTTCTGAAAAACTCAATTTAGCATGAGCTACATATACAGGTGATCCTTGAGCAATGCAGGAGTTAGGGGTGCTGATTCCCTCCATGCAATCGAAAATCCACACATAACTTTTTTCTTTAGTGTTCAGTATAATACATTTATTTTACCTGGGTTTACAAAAAGTTAGTTCATGTTATCTCCGTTACAAAATATGTCAGCACTGAAATAGCTTGGGATAATATCCATGACTTTGATGTCTCATGGATATTTCATGGCTAATCTAAACGTAATTATTAAAACTTCTAACTCACCAAAACTTAACTACTAATAGCCTACTGTTTGTTGACCAGAAGCCTTACCAATAACATAAACAGTTGATTAACACATATTTTGTATGTTATGTGCATTCTTACAATAAAATGAGCTAGAGAAAAAAGTTAAGAAAAAACCATAAGGAAGAGAAAACAACATTTACAGTATTTATTGACAAAAATCCGTATGTAACTGGACCCGTGCAATTCAAACCCGTGTTGTTCAAGGGTCAACTCTATATTTTATATATATACGTAAAAATTATAAATTATATATATCCTATCTAATAAAATAGTAATATGCAAATTGACCATCACTCCAACACACAAAATGGCTGCCCCCATGTGGTCAAAGATGGTTGCCCCCATGTGGACACAAGATGGCCAGCAGGGGAGGGCAGTTGGGATGAACTAGGCCTGCAAGGGAGGGCAGTTGGGGGCGATCAGGCCTACAGGAGAGGGCAGTTAGGGGTGACCGGGTCAGCAGAGGAGGGCAGTTGGGGGTGATCAGGCCTACAGGAGAGGGCAGTTAGGGGCAGGGAGCAGTTAGGCATCGATCAGGCTGGCAGGGGAGTAGTTAGGGGGTGATCAGGCTGGCAGGCAGAAGTGGTTAGAGGCAATCAGGCAGGCAGGCGAGCAGTTGGGAGCCAGCAGTCCTGGATTGTGAGAGGACAGTCAGACATCCCTCAAGGGGTCCCAGATTGGAGAGGGTGCAGGCTGGGCTGAGGGACACAATCCCCCCCGCATCCTCCCTCCCCAACTTGCCTCTAGTACAGATATAATTTATTTTTCATTTGGGCTTTTTCCTATTTTAAACGTTAGGCATCGTCTATTAACAGGCCCAGGGAAAAGGGGAATTCCCTTGTCTTTCAAATTTTTAAATAGCTCACACTTCTACTGTCTTCTAATGCTTACCCTTTCTCTCCCTCGCACCACCTGCCCTGAAGCAAAGACACTGTCAGCAGCGAAGGCAGTGGGAGCTCGCACTGAGACCCCAGGGTTCTAAGGGGCAGAGGTCTTTCCTTCTCGGGACCTCACAGAGGCAAATCCCCTAGCTCAGGGAGTCCTCTTCCTACTGACCCTCAGGACTCACATTCCATAAAGAGCAAGGATTGGCTCATTGTACCTTCCTCTTTCAGGAGGCTGGTCCAGAGATCAGAGTAGGAATCCATGAGGTTCTAACATACAGTTGGCTAACAAACATGACTTGGGAGAAAAATAAAAGGATGTCAATGCCTGCCTGTTACACGTCTGGGGTGTCAAAAGCCTATGTATCTATGAAAGCAATATGCTTACTAAAGAAACTCTAGAAGTAAATGAAATTGTAACTGTGCATGTGGTGGGATTATGGGATTTTTTTTCTTCCTTCTTTATATTCCTTTATTTTCTCCCCAATAAATATGTATTAAGTTTTTTTCTGATTCTGAAGGCATTTTTAAAACATGACAATTAGGCACACAAAGCTCTATTCAACAGGACTTTATGCTAATTGCTCAAATCTGATGGGAAACAGACATATTACAGAAATCTGATCAGAGACAATTCAGAGTTAAACATTAGAAACATGCTATATTTGTGCATGTATTGTTCTCTGTGTATTTCTAACTTTGGGGGAGGGGAGGGTTCTCCTCCCCTGCCCTATCTTGTCCACTTAAGGACCAAGAGAGGTTTTTCAAGCAAGGACTTGAACCTTTCTGTCCCTCCAGGGTCACAAAAACAAAGGATCAGTCTCTATGTGGAGTCAGAGACTCACTCTGACACTGGCTGCCTTCCTCAAATCCATCAGGTTAGAACTGTCACCAGGTGCAAACAACAGGGTACGCATCTTAGGGCTACGAAGAGGTGGGGCTTGGTGGTCAGAAGCATCATCACTTTCCCTGCATATTACAAAGAGTGAACTTGAGGACAGTGCTGGACACTCTGGACTCAGAAATGCGAATGGAATGACCAAGCAGCAGTGCCCATGAGCCAACACAGGACAGGACGGGAAGAGGGTGTGAAGGAGAGTGAAAAGATAGACATCACAGAGGAATGAAAACTGAATGAACGGCCTTTTTCTTTAGCCGTGTGTGTGTGTGTGTGTGTGTGTGTGTGTGAGAGAGAGAGAGAGAGCGAGAGAGAGAGAGAGAGAGAGAGAGAGAGAGAGAGAGAGAGAGAGGGGCAGGCAGGGGAGAGCGAATCTGGCTCTCTGCTTTCTGGCAGGGAGGGTGTCACAGGTGGGCAGGCAGGACTAACCAGAAAACGGAGAGCCCGTGTAGGGTTGCAGTTAAGATCACAGCCTCTGAGGACAACTTGCTGGGTTTGCATCTCCCTGGTGCTTTCCGGCTCAGTGATCTTGGGCAAGGAACTTAGCTGCTCAGTTTCCTGACTCTTCCTCAAAAAGCTGTTGTGAGGATTAAATTGGCTGACACGTAGTAAGCAGTTTATATAAGACTTAGCTATGATCATCAGCATTACTGAATTATTTGGTCTAGCTAAGTTCTCTGATCTCCTGGATAGAAGGGACAATTTGACTGATTGCTGGGTAGGGAAGTAAGATTTCCTAAGTTTAATAAAAGCAAAGGAAGAAACCAAAGAAGAGAAACCACTGACTGCACACAGCCAATGTATATAAATGAAAGCAAATAAAAAATAGGAGGAAAAGGACAAACTAAGAAAAAAATGGAATACACTGATCGACAAAGAATTAACAGCTTTACATATGTCCTCACAGAAAAAAAAGAAAAAACACTAATATTCAATGGAAAAGAGGGCAAAGAACATGAAATGCAAATTCACAAAAGAAATATAAAAGGCCAAAAAAAAAGAAGCGTTCATCTAAAATATTTAATAATAAAGCATGTTTTTATGAAAGGCAAATTTAGTCCAGCTTGTATCTCCTCTTTCCATTTTGGTTTTAAAAACCTCAACGGCATGTTTCTGCCTACAAACTCTAGAGAAGGAAGGGCTGCGGGTGGGGCAGGGCAGGGTCAACAGCGTCTGACTCTGAACAGTGAATGGGGAATGGAGTTAGACATTTACGTCTTCATTTATTTAAAAAAAAAAAAATCACCGGTGGGATTTTGGATGGATGATTTTTTACTTGTGTTTTCAGAATTTTACAAAAAATGAAGAAAATGCCCCCTTTTCCCTAGTAAGAGATGTACCGTCAAATAAAACAAAACAAAACAAGACAAAACAAACCCACAATCGTTCACCTATCACACTGACCAAGACTTTGCCCACAGAAGTGCTTCCGAGAGCAGAGTAAAACCAGCCTCCTGGTGTATCGTGCATGGGGACGTAAGTCACTCTCACCTCCCTGGGAAGCAACCTGGCTGCGCGCATGAGGAGCCGTAACCAGTGGCTCCTCTCTCATTCTCCTCTAGAAAGCTAGAACAAGGAGGGATCTGGTATGTAGGCAAGACTGAGGAACAAAATCGCTCATCAGACTGTTACTTATGAAAATAAAAAGTTGTCAACAACTTTATGTCCCACTGCAGGGGGACGGTGTAGGTGATGGCATAGTTCAATGATGGAATGCTATATAACCCCCGAAACAAAGCTCCTGTTCATTCCTGACATGAGACTATTTAGAATTACAACACTATAAAGCTACATAAACACAATAATGATCCTGCATTTTTAACAATTTGCAAAGAAAAGCAGAATACAGAAAAGCGGGAAAAGTGGTTCATTTTGGGTAGATCTTTTCCTTCCTTCTTTGGGCTTCTAAGGTCATCACGAATGCCTTTACTAAGGGGAAAAAACTGCCTGAAAGAAAATAAACAGCCAAGGCAAGGGTCAAAATTTAGTTTGTGGCTCCCAAGTCCGGGCTTCAACCTTCATTGCCAGTAAATCTAGAGGAATGATCCTATGTAGTATACAGATTTATGTAATTTTCTAAGCTGCAAAATTAGAGCCTAAGAATACTCCAGAAAAACAGTGAGCAATGTACTTGGGAATGTGTTTATTGAGAATGATTTTCTTCAAACCAACAATGAAATGGAAAGCATACTCACGCATGGGATTTTAAAGGTTAGTTCTACAAAACTGGAAGTGAATCACTGAGCCAGCAAAGAAATGACAGGGGACAGCCCCCATGTAGCACCAGAAAAATCCATGGCCTTTAACCACAAAGCACAGCCTGAGTCCCCCACATCCTCGAACTCCTGCATCCTGACTGTCCAGCTGGCTGCCACCATTCGGTGCAGATGTCTGCCCTACACAGGCTCATGGACCAGAAAAGGAAGGAGGAAAACAGACAACGACTGGGACCCAGTGCAAGAAATGTCTGAGCTCCAGGGAGTGAGATAAAAACAAACACAAAAAATAAAGAACTTGACTAAGTTAAGAAAACCAAGGGCAAGTGTGGAGAGCTAACCTGAGCTAGGAGCTGTGAGCTGAGTTTGAGACGGGAGAATGGTGCCCCCACAAGTGGCAGGTGGATGCCAGCAACAGCACCTCATGGCACTGTTGCTCTGGGCCACCTCCTCCTGGCAACCCTCAGGTTGAGGGGACCTGGAATGACTAGCTCCAACTGCTCTTCCCAGCACGAGACTGTGGGACTGTGGAGTCAGCACATCTCAGCATTGGTTTCTACCTCATTGCAGGCAGCATCTGGGTCTCCAAGGCCCATCCCTAACCCCATGCATCCCACCTAGCCCCAAGTCAATGACTGTCTCTGCTCCTGCAGGCCTGCCCTGTCTTCATCATTTGCCCTAGCTTTACCTGCACCATCTACTACTGTACCTGCACCCTCAAGCCGTCCATAACTTGAACACTGCAAGGTTCAGACTCAGGCCCTGGGTGTTCTCTCTACATACACCTCAGAGAATTCAGGGTCACCCTTAAATTCTAACCTCCATGGGGCCAACTCCCCAGTTGCAAGCTCCAGGGCTGACTTGCCATGAAAGCTCTGGTTCCATATCTCCCTCTGTCTACTATCCTTTCTCACATCCGCGTCCAGCCGCCCCCTGTCAGTAATGATCATAGTCATACCTGTCATTTCTTTGGTGCTTAGTCCTCATCAGTACTTAGGAACTCCTGCTATGCTGAGCCCTTAACATATCAACTCATTTTATGCTCATAATCCTATGAAGTAAGTATACTATTTTATATTTTATATTAGTTCTAGAGGCCCGGTGCACAAGATTTGTGCACTTGGGGGGGTGGGGGTGGGGTCCTTCAGCCCGGCCTGCACCCTCTCGCAGTCCAGGAGCCCTCAGGGGATGTCTGACTGACAGCTTAGGCCCGCTCCCCTGGAGAGCGAGCAGACCTAAGCTGTCAGTCGGACATCCTTAGCCCACCGCTGCGCTCGCCAGCCATAAGCCCGGCTTCTGGCTGAGTGGCGCCCCCCATGTGGGAGTGCACTGATCATCGGAGGAAGCTCCTGCGTTGAGCATCTGCCCCCTGGTGGTCAGTGCACGTCATAGCGACTGGTTGTTCCACTGTTTGGTCAATTTGCATATTAGCCTTTTAATAGGATTATCATTATATTATTTTTCAGATAAGGAGACTGGGGTGTTTAACTTGTCCAATGTTATCGAGCAAATAAATGATAAGCTGGATTCAAGTCCAGGAAGCCTGGTACCCATTTGCTTAAGAACAGCTTCTCTTGAGAGTAAAAGCTAGCTGATGCCGCCCCCCACCCCAAGTTATTTTAGTACCTCCTGTATAATTAGAAAATAAATAAAACTTTCTGGATACATCCAACTCACCAATTATCAATGCAGATCTAAAGGCATGATAACCAACTTCTTTCAAATGGAGGAAATATACATGGACAGTTACAGTCATTACACAGACATCTGCACTCTAAGTCTGAGAAATTGGTACTATTCTAATAGGCAAGAAAAAAAGGAGTACAGACCTCGACAGAAGGTATGTCCTGCTTCTCAGAACACACGTCTTCTTTCGATGCTTTGTGGATCTTCTTTTCTGAAGAAGACTTTGTGTCAACCTTCTTCAAAGCTTCACAATTGTCCACTTCATTCTTGATAGGCACTTGCTGGTTATTCCCTTTAATGAATAAAAATGATTCCATTTCTAGCTCATTATTTCCACTCATATTCTCCACAGTTAATTCTCTTTCCCACACCAATCTCATTTAATGAGATTTAGACTTAAGGATTGGTTTTGACATCCACAGTGCTCTAGAAACCTATTTTGTTTACAAGTGAAAAAGCACTTATATTAAAAGTTCTATGAATAGTCTTTAAAAGAGCTCAAGGGATAAAAGGAAGGGGCACACCATTATTCACGGTGGCAAAATTCATAAATGCCAAAAGGTACAAACAACCCAAATGTCAATGGACAGATGACTAGATAGACAAAATGTAGTACACATACAATGAAATAACATTCAGCCTTAAAAAGAGATGATTCCTTGAACAAAAATGTGATTATACTTAACAATGCTGAACTGTACACTAAAAAATGGTTAAGGTGGGAGGAAAAAAGAAATTCTGATACATGCCACAACATGAATGAACCTTGAAGACATTACACTAAGTGAGATTAGCCAGACAAACATTACTAGTACATGATTCTACTTGTTTGTGAAACCTAGAATCATCAAACTCATGGAGATAAAAAGTAGGATGTTGGCTACCAGGGGCTGGGAGGAGGGAATCCAGGTAATGATTGCTTCATGGGTACAGAGTTTCTGCTTGGGATGATGAAAAAGCTCTGAAAATTGGTGATGACGATGATTATATGACAAAGTGAATATTCTTAATATGCCATTGAGCTTTATAATTTAAAATGGTAAATTTTGTATTTTGTACATTTTACCACAATTTTTTAAAAAGGTTGGAGAGAGAGGGGTCAAGGCTTGAGTTCTGGGCATGACTCGGGCACTAATTAGTTTTTTGATCAAGTCAGTCTCTTATACTGCCTGAGCTTCAGTTTTCTTATTTATAAAATGAAAATACCACCTTATCAGCCTTCCCTGACTGATTGTTAGAAAGGAAGCGCCAGAACAGATATAAATGGGCCACCACCAAAAGCCACACGAACTGATCCAGGGCAGGTCCTTCTGCAGGGAATGCCCACCTGGCCGGTGAGGGGTGCCCAGAGGCTGAGAAATGAGCGGGAGGTGGATCCTGTGGCCAAGGTTGGTGCTGGCAGAAACCTCATCTGAAAACATGACTTTTCCACTTTTCTTTCAAATGACTGCCTTTCTTTTTTTTTTTTTAAAAAAAAATATATATTTTTATTTATTTCAGAGAGGAATGGATAGGGAGAGAGAGATAGAAACATCAATGATGAGAGAGAATCATTGATCGGCTGCCTCCTGCATGCCCCCCACTGGGGATCGAGCCCACAACCCAAGCACGTGCCCTTGACACCGGAATCGAACCCGGGACTTTCAATCCGCAGGCCGATGCTCTATCCACTAAGCCAAACCAGCCAGGGCAATGACTGCCTTTCTTTAAAAAAATAAAATAAAAAGTCCAATCAACTGCAATCCTACACTAACTGGCCTCAGTCTTCTAACATGAAACAAAGTGTTTCAAAACCTCCTTTTTTCTTTATCTGAGATTCCCTGATACCTTTGCAACCTGAGAAAGACTTAGGTGACCACAGTGCCAACGTCACAGCAAAGCGGGCTGCAGGCTCGGGGGATGACTGCCTGACCGGACACACCAGCAGAGGCCCCGGCCAGCCTGGCCGTGGGAGCTGGGGCAAGGCGGCTTTCTCAGAGTCAGAAATTCTGAAGCTACAAGCTAAGCTCGCTCAGAGCAAGATACATCCATTTTAAAAATAAGTATAAGTAAGGTAAGCATACTTTTATTTTGTTAACAAAAACTGTATAAACATCGCATCACTATAAAAAAGCTGGCAAAGCATGAATCCTCTACCACAGACTGGGTGTCAGGCATCCACAGAGGAAAAGAATGCCTCCAGCACCATGAAAGAGTAAAGGAAACAGCCAGGAGCAACGGAGATCAGGTCCGAAAGGGAAAAGGAAATCATACAGACATCACTTTGGGTTCTGGAAGCCATAAGCATGAAACAGAATACAGATATTCTCTTTAAAAAACGGTACCATTACTTTCCTCGAGTCTTAATTCATGGAAAAATGGATTTCCTTCCATTTTCTTCAGGCAAAGAATAGCACTAAAAGTATCAGTCATCAACATTTCTTAGGAAAGATCAAATGTAATATTCAACACTAACCTACCCCCCAACAGTGGTAAAGCAGAGACTCTTAGGAAATTAATAATGCTTTCTGTGGGGACAAGAATCAGAAAAACCAGATAAATTCTAAAAGCAAGTTCTTCTTTAACTCTTGGAGAAATTCTAACATGACAATTTGCAAGAACTAAAAAATACCGTGAGTATACATTTCATTTAAAATAATGAGCCATACCCTAGCTGGTTTGGCTCAGTGGATAGAGCATCAGCCTGCAGACTGAAGGGTCCTGGGTTCGATTCTGGTCAAGGGCACATGCCTGTGTTGCGGGCTCAATCCCCAGAAGGGAGCATGCAGGAGACAGCCAATCAATGATTCTCTTTCATCAATGATGTTTCTATCTCTCTCCTTCTCCCTTCGTTTCTCTGTAATCAATAAAAATATATTTTAAAAGATAATAATAATGGAGCCATGCCCGACTAGGGTGGCTCAGTGATTGAGTGTCGATCTATGAACCAGGAGCTCAGGGTTCAATTCTGGTCAGGGCACATGCTGGGATTGTGGGCTTGATCCCCAGTGTGGGGCATGTGGGAGGCAGCCAATCAATGATTCTCTCTCATCATTGATGTTTCTCTCTTTCTCTCTTCTTTCCTCTCTGAAATCAATAAAAATATATTTTAAAATAATAATAAAATAAAATAATGGAGCCAGTCCATATTATCCTACAGCATGTTTACTTAAGAGTATTCCACAATTTTCTTAATTTATCTCACAGAGTAAGAGTGTTTGAGCCATGAAGATAAAAAAAACAAATAGAACAAGGAACAAGTAAACTCAACAAAACAACTGCTTAAAGTTTTACTATATTAAATCTAACCATATAGTATATTTGGAATAAACTGCTAGATACTCATTTTAAGCTGTTAGTATCTGCAAGTAAATGAGACTATTTTTTTTCAATTTCTGCAAATATTGGTATTTCAGAAATTTTGTAATAAACTCAGTGAAAACTTACATGTTAATTTCGAGGCGTAGGGTATTATTAAATTTAAAAGTATATTACCCTTTGCATTACTATAAGCATAAAGTAATACTATAATTGGCTATTTCTCTTTCACAGTGCTGAGGCCAGCGGCAGTGTGTCTTTAGTCTTAATTCTAAATCTGTGCTATTCTGATCTTACACTTAAAAAAAATAATAGTCATAAACACTTGAAAAGAGACACATTTCAAAGATGATTTACATTACACAGGAAGCCCTACTCTTGTCACGTGGCCAAAAGACGCTGGAACGTGGAACAAGTGTTGGGAAAACGTGGCTGTTTCCCAGGTGTTTGACAGGTTGATGCCAAAAGAGCAAGTGTGTGAAAACAGAGCCTTGGAGAACCTGTCTCTCCACAGTGCCACAGCCACTGCATTTCGCAGGCACACTTATCCACACATCTGATGCACACAACAGACCACAGAAGCACAAGCCCTCCACACTCGGGTTTTAGGTTTGTGTGACGTCAGCCTGTGTCAAATATGCACAGGCCTAAGTGACACACACACAAGAGAAAAGCCCACCCGGACTCACCCCATAGTTTCACCCTTCGCAAGCATGTTGTGGTCTGGGCCCTGGAGGGCGTCTAGGACAGAAATGGAACAGTAGGCATCCCACTGGCCCCGCCACAGAACACCCTCCGACAAGCTACGCCTCGACTTTATGGAGCAATCTGGTTGAGTACACTGCCCAGAGGGTGAGCTCACACGCCAGGGGAGAGGACACAGGGGACAGTGCTGAACCTGCCGCCAGGAGTCCCCTCCAAGCACGAGCACTGTTGCCAGCGAAATGGTACCAACAGGTTGGAACAAGGTGTACCCGGAACACAGGGGCCCAAATCAGGTTTCACTCAGAGGACTCCAGCTTCCTTTCAAACTGGAGATGGGACACTTAAAATTCAGCTGGGGTTTTTCACTAAATGCATAAAGCTCATTAGAGTTAGCCAACCCATAATACTTCAGTACTTTCTCCACAGTATCAAGGAGCGAAAACTATACTTATTTATATGTAGCTGTTTCAAATAAGATCAAAGGTAACTAATATTTCCAGATTAAAAAGGGTCAATGACTTTAACAGAAAAGTGCACCTTCACATGGTCCCCCTGGACAAGAAACATCAGCACAGGCTGTTATGCCAGAGGCCAAAGGCATCGATCAAAGCTCAGTGACAATTTTATAGGTAGCTCGTCTTCCGAGTCTAGTTTCGCTTACATTTTCATGGACCGTATTTGCTATAGGAGGACATCTGTCTCCTTTTAACCAAGGGACACAATCAGAAAAGAACCAGGGCAAGGGGCATGAGATGGAAGCCGCTGTTAAATACAGAAAGTTGGTTAAGTTTTGTTCATCCAGAAACATTTTATGGGCTGATTAACTTTTGTAAATAGTCAGAGAAGCCAAGATAAAAACTAATTAGGGAAAGGTGTCCCTACCCTCCCAACAATAAATTATGACAGCCACCTCCCTCCAGACACAGGTACTAAAGTTAACTTCTTAGCCACGATAGTCTAAAAACGTGCTGCCTTGTCCTAAACCTTTCAGCTAAGAAACCGTATGCTAACATGTATACCTTTGCTAAAACTGTGCACGTGAACGAAAAATTCAGCATCCACAATTAAAACTCAAGTCACAGGTGAGAACAAACTCCATTTAAACCAGACCAGACACACAGGAGAGAAAGTCATCAAGGAGGATGTAAAGATTACCATGATTTCTCCTGGAAACTTCTGGCAAGTCTGGCTGGTACTGAGGTGAGTTTCTCGGCAAATGGTTTTCAGGTAGTTTCTTAGAGGTCTTCAGAGGACCGAGTTCTCGCTCCTTGAGCTCAGCTATGTTTTCTGAAATTTTAATGTCCGTTTCCTTAGGAAACATACATGCCTGTATTCCCTCCTTCGTCTGACATTCCGAAGAAGTGTTATTGGCAACAACTGTGTTTTTCAGTGTGTTTTCCTCTTTATTCAGTAAGTTTTTGGGAAAGGTTAAATTCTTTTGCAGGTTGACATTGATGCCGCTGGCATATTTGAGGTTTGTCCAGTTCTCGCCCATTATATCGGTGCACACGTCCTCTTTAGCGGTAGCCAGGGAGCTGCCCAGGGTCGCCGTCTGTTTGTCCTCGGCAGCCAGGTTGGCACCGCTGGCGGGCGATGCGCTGGGTTTGTGTTTGCTGTAATAGACGGAGCACTTGTGCTTCTTCTGAGAATGGCCGTAGGTCGCTGGGCTCCTCTTCGCAGCGTTCTGCATCCTGCTCTGTGGAGTGTTCACCGGGAGGCAGCTTTTCCCTCTGCCTTTGTCAGAGGGGCCGTAGGTATCGAGAAAGTTCTTGCAATTGCTTCTGAGTCGAAGAGAGGGGGAAAAGCACGTAAGATAGAGCCACACTGAATAAAACACTACCTGTCTGTGTTTTAATCCATGAGGGAGAGAGGTAGCATGTGGGGACTGAGTTCTACCTTGCTTCTTCTAAAGCTCCGTGAGTTCAAAAAACTACGCCCTTACAGGAAGTCTATCTTATAGTCAAATAAACGTTACAGCTGTCACACAAGAACAAAGGAAACTTTACGAAACAAAGTTGAAGTCAAAATTTACATTAAGTTAAAATAAAATTGGAAAGCAGTGATTTCAAAGGCGAGAAACAACCCCGCCCACACACACTCCACAAGAATTCTTACTTGTGCGAATGGGAGCCGATAACCTCCATCGGACTGTTGTTCTGCGGTGAGGAGGAGCCCGCATTTTGTCTCTGCCTTGTTTTCACGAACTCCATAAGGATGTACTGTGCTTGCTGGAAGGCTATTAAAATCACACCTAGCAGGGACAAACTGGGAAAGAAAGCAACAAGGTTCATCGGCATGGTTCTGACGGGCATTAAAAAAACAGATTTATTCTAGAAGAGCAGCGAATGGTTGACAGATAATGTCCAAAGTTAGAGCATTAAAATTCCATAAGATGTGTGACATCATCATTTCTGACATTTCTTAAAGACTAAAAAAAAAAAAAACCCATATTTTTAAAAATGTGCATATTTGTATGTCTGACATTTCAATTCCATTTTAAAAGATGCTTCCAGGATAAAATGGCTCTGAAAGGACCATTGTGGTTTTCCAATCTTGAATTTCCATTGCCATGGAGCAAGTAAGAGTGCCATGTATGTCTCCCACCAGGACCGCCAATGAACATACATGGCTCACAACTGTCCATTTGACTTGCAGGTCCTATGAAGCTCTTACTGTTATTATATTAAAGCTTTCCAGTTACTGCTTTCTCTACTTCATGTATGAAGGGTTCTTTAATTAATATAAATGCCACTCAATTCATAAGCTTTGATTGCATGTGGGCAACATTCAAGTTCACGCAACTCGCCTGCATGGCTCCTCCACTCAGTGAGAGACAGTGAAAAAGGTGGTAGTTTACCTGACAAAGAAGACCGTAAGCCTCCAAAACGACTCCTCCCAGCTGGGCCCTGGAACCACATCGGCACACAAAGGCAACAGGTGATGGGGGAGGGTCACATTGAGAGTGAAGCGAAACTCTAGGTCAGCTGCAGTGACGAGAGTCAGCTCACGAATGACCCAGGAAGAGGTAAAGTCTGGAGTAAACCTGGTGATAAAAGATTCATCTTCGTAAACTTCAATTTTAGGCACAAAACACAATAATCATCATAGCAAAATTTCTTACTTGTACTAGACACTTATATAAAAACAACCTAAGATGTTTTACCAAATGAAAAAAAGGCTCCCCCAACCCAGTCGACATTAAAAACATCACAAAACTGAAGTGAGGTTAAAGCTCTATGCTTACACAATGCTGATGTCTCGCGATGTGTTTGGGTGCAGGGAAAACTGATGGCAATCTAGCACTTCGAATCCATAGCCTTGGCAATTATACCCATTGATTTTCAGAGACGTCACAGTTATAGGAAGTGGTCCGATATTCTCAACTTTAAAGTTCTTTGTAATAGATAAAATTTGCTTGCTATCTTTCAGTTCTAGTGAGGATGAAAAGTGATAGTTATTACATGTGAACTGCGAAATTGATATAAAATAATTTATTGCAACGAACAATGAGCACATTAAAATGTTTTAAAAAATCAATGTAAACTCAAAGCATGATCTCTATCTAATTTCTTGAACAGTTACAGATTTTGTTATATTACCAGAATAAAATAAAAATACTTAAATTTTTTAAAAGTTAAACAATCAGCCTAGGTGCCAAAAGAATAAAAATCTCTTTTTTGTTCTTTTACTTATTAAAGGTTAAGGTTAAAAGCTTACTCTTCTCAGAAGCCAAATCATTTGGATTTACCACTAGCTCTACGCACCCTCTGCCCCTCAAACCCCCCTCGCACTGAATGGGGGGGCCAGTTAAGAGGCTGTGTGCGCTGCTCTGTAAAGCCATGACGGCTACTAGGAACGCAGTTCAAAGACCCACTATATTAAGGGGAAGTAAATAATTAAATCCTTGCAAATAAATGAGAGCACATTTTATGTTTAAAAAGGGAAGAGTCCTCTCAATTTAAAAATACTCCTATAGACCTGGTTGGTGTGACTCAGTTGAAGGTCATCTTGTGCACCAAAAGGTCGCTGGTTCGATTCCTGGTCAGGGCATATACCCAGGTTGCATGCTCCCTGGGGTGCATTCATAGGCAACCAATACATGTTTCTCTCTCTCTCCCTCCCTCTTTCTTTAAAAATCAATAAAAAGATATATTTTTTTTAAATCCTATAAATTTATAACCCACAATCTAATATTTTATCTGGTTCTATAGGTTTTATATTACTCTTTAATTCTATCTCTCAAGGTCAGCTCAAAATGAATGAATGAGTAAATAAATGTATGAAAAATTTTTAATGCAAAGTGGCTAATAAATCTTTTCAAAGTCAGTGTTCTTTCAGCATAGCTTTCTAAATTAAAAAAAAATTCCAATCAGGCATTAAACCAGTGCTACAAATTATCCAACAGTTATACTAACTAGCTTTCTCCACAGGAAACATATTGTTACACTAAAATGCTTTCAATGTGTTCCTAAAATTAAAAATGATAACAGGAAAACAAGAATTTACCAGAAACACTTTACATCTCATTTGATATTTTGTTTTAGTTTTTCAGAAAGTTCTTGAAACTAATAAAAGTAGCTTAAAAGCATTTAATTTAAATACATGCATAATTTAGACATCTTTAATGGAACGTTTAAAGTAAATTTGTAAGTCTCCTTGTTCAGTACAGTAGCCAGTAGATACATAGAGCTACTTAAAGTAAATTAAAAACATTTAAACTTGATTTTCTTCATCACACCAGCTCTATTTTAAGTATTCATCAGCCACACGTGGGAGTGACTACTGGACTAGATGGCACCGACACAGAACATTTCTGTTACTGCAAAAAGTTCCATTGGGTCGCATGCCTTTAGTCTTCTCTCCACCATTTGTGAGTTTCTAGATTAGGTAGCTGATAACCAAATTAACAGATTCATACTATTTATCTTAAACATCAGACACTATGTTAGTAATATAGACACTATGCTGTACTTTTCTCCTCTATATCTATTACATTTAAGTTGACTATTATTCTAATTGAGTGATATCAGCCCATTTAGGCTCAGATGTTTGCCTTATTTAATTATTTGCATCGATACAATTAATTTACTGTAGACATTTTATTTTATTTTTATTTTTTAAATATATTTTATTGATTTTTTACAGAGAGAAAGAGAGAGGGATAGAGAGTTAGAAACATCGATGAGAGACATCGATCAGCTGCTTCCTGCACGCCCCCTCCTGGGGATGTGCTCGCAACCCAGGTACATGCCCTTGACCGGAATCGAACCTGGGACCCTTCAGTCCGCAGGCCGACGCTCTATCCACTGAGCCAAACCGGTTAGGGCTACTGTAGACATTTTAAAAGAAGCTTCCAGAAGAAACCAAGATGGCGGCATAGGTAAGCACCTAAACTGCTGCCTCGCACAACAATTTCAAAACTACAACTAAAAGACAGAACGTCTATCACCCAGAACCACGGGAAAGCTGGCTGAGTGGAAGTTCTACAACTAGAAGGAAAGAGCAAACAGCATTGAGGGGTGCACAAGCGCTGAAAAGCTGAGGTACGGAGACGCGCGAATTGGGCTGGCAACGGGTGACTGAAAACGCTGCTGTTTTCAACCCGAAGGGAGATAAGCTCCCGATTACTCTGAACTCCAGTCTCTGGAGAGACGCGGGGGACCCAAACTCCTACAGGGAGAAGCCGGACTGTCTGCCGTGGGGTCGGAAAGTGAGGGAGGCTTGCTTGCAGGGCTGCGCGCAGGAACAATTGTTTATTGCGCTGGGGTGCGGGACGCGGGGACAGGGTCGGAGCCGCAGAGCCGGCTTACTGGCAGCCATCGCTGTTTGCCACGCCCTAGCCTAGTCACGCCCTGAGACCCCGCCCTGCACAATCTACGAACCCACCCAAGCTCCAAGCAGCAGCTTTAGCATATGAATGGCCTGCCCTATCGCAGCTTAACCTAGCAAACTTGCAGCCCAGGTCAGACAGCTCCAAAACCTCCAAACCCCAAGCAAAGAGGAGAAAACTGTAGTTCTTGCTGTAGCTCCTGCTGGGTGGCCTCAGACAGTAGCTGACCTGCACCCCATTGGAGATCCAGAAGCCAGTGTACCTAGTGGTCAGTGTGAGACACCAGATTTCAACTCCTCACATCCATAAGTGATACATTCAAGAGGCAGACTCAGTGAGCACCAAAGCCCCACTGAAACAAGCCCTGCACCATAAGCGTGTCTCCAGCGCAGCAGTTCTTCCATTATAGACACAGCGGGTCCTCACAGCCAATTGGCCTGGAGGTCAATTCCTCCCAGTGTACCAACAGCAATCAAGGCTTAAATACACCAAGACTTTGCACTCAGCCCACAAAGGGGTGTACCAAAGGCGTCCACCTCAGGTGATTGGGGAGGCTGAGCTACTGGCCCCTATAGGTCACCTACCACACAAAGCCACTCCATCAACATAAGGAAGCAGCAAAATGCGGAGACAAAGAAACATGTCACGAATGAGAGAAATGGAGGAAAGCAAACTAATGGACGACATAGTGTTCAGAACCACATTTATAAGGTTACTCAAGAATCTTCTAAAAACCGCCGAGAAACTTGATGAGACCTTCAAGGACCTTAATGAGAATGCCAAAAAAATGGAAAAGGACCAGTCAGAAATTAAGCATACACTGTCTGAAATAAAGAATATACCGAAACTCAACTGTAGATCAACATACCCCAAGAATCAAACCAAAGATCTGAAATATGAGGAAACAAAAAACACCCAACCAGAAAAACAAAAAGAAAAAATCCAAAAATATGAAGATAGTGTAAGGAGCCTCTGGGACAACTTTAAGCGTACCAACATCCGAATTTTTGGGGTGCCAGAAGAAGAGAGAGAGCAAAATATTGAAAACCTATTAGAAGAAATAATGACAGAAAACTTTCCCTACCTGGTGAAAGAAATAGACTTACAAGTTCAGGAAGCGCACAGAACCCCATACAAGAGGAATCCAAAGAGGACCACACCAAGACACATCATAATTAAAATGCCAAGAGCAAAAGACAAAGAGAGAATCTTGAAAGCAGCAAGAGAAAAACAGTTAGTTACCTACAAGGGAGCACCCATACGACTGTCAGCTGATTTCTCGGCAGAAACTATGCAGGCCAGAAGGGAGTGGCAACAAATATTCAAAGTGATGAACAGCAAGAACCTACAACCAAGATTACTCTACCCAGCAAAGCTATCATTCAGAGTTGAAGGTCAGATAAAGAGCTTCACAGACAAGAAAAAGCTAAAGGAGTTCATCACCACCAAACCAGGATTACATGAAATGCTGAAGGGTGTTCTTTAAGAAGAGGAAGAAGAAGAAAAAGGTAAAGATAAAAATTATGAACAACAAAATGACATCAAATACATACCTACCAACAAGTGAATCTAAAAATCAAGTGAATAAAAAATCTGAAGAACAGAATGGACTGGTGAATATAATAGAATCAGGGACATAGAAAGGGAGTGGACTGACAATTCTCAGGGGGGAGGGGGTGTGAGGGGTGCGGGAAGAGACTGGACAAAAAGCTTACACCTATGGATGAAGACAGTGGTGGGGGGTAGGGGCATGGGGTGGGGTGGGGAATCAGGTGGAGGGGAGCTAGGGGGAAAAAAAGAGGAACACCTGTAATAATCTGAACAATAAAGATTTATTAAAAAAAAAAAAAAAAAAAAAAGAAGGGAAAAAAAAATAATAAAAAAATAATAAATAAATAAAAGAAGCTTCCAGGAGAATCCTTTCGCCCCTGGCTTTCGCACCCAGGCCCCCCTCTGTCAGAGTGCCTCGCAGGGGGACTCACGTCGCCGGCAGTCCATCAGCGTGGACTCGGGCACCTTAAATCGGAGCGAGCCTCCCGGGCCAGGCAGTCTTCCACCCACTTTCAGCAACTCTCTCGCTCCAAATCCTTCCACAGCAATCATGTCGATAACAGTCAAGTTATTCCTTTAAGGGAAAGGAGATACAAATAAAAGGCATTACAATAGAATCGCTTGTACTTAAATATTCCTAGTTAGCAAAAACATGTTTCCTGTTTTGAAAAAGAAAATCCATTTAAATAGTGTGGCCTCTCCTGACAAGCACAGAACAAGTGGAATACAGCAAGAAGGAGTGAATGATCATGATCCCTCTTCAATCTCGGCCAAGAACGTAAACCCATGTATTTCTAATAACCAGCCACCAGGGTGGTGATCCCACCTCCAAGACAAGACAAACAAACAAACAAACAAACAAACAACAAAGTAAATGAGGAGGCCACAGAGAAACACTAACAAATACAGACAAATTCATAACAATTGTTCACATGGTGAATGAAGTCGTTTTCACAGTATTTGTGACTATGAGAAATTCTGCCTTAGGAATAATTCTCGAAGTAAAACCCTACTGTTTATTCTGAACCAAAGATTTAAAATATCATCCCACAAATAACATATATCTACTCAAGTTCTTACTAGTTAAACAGTAATTCAGACTAGCTTTTGCTTTTTCATTAACTGAAATCATGATTCCTAGGATGAGAAAGTGAAGTGGGAATGATGGTTAAATGATGCAGACTGGCCGAAAGCCAGTCATCATTAATATAAACACTACAGAAGCAGAGAAAGAATTCACTTCTCATTATGCAAAATACAGTTATCGTTACGTCTTTATTAAGTGATTCAAAACCTTTACTTGCCATTTAAAAACTTCTAAGTGATATTAGGTGATTGGTATTGTTTACAGAAAAATATTGTGTATCAAAATAGAAACCACCGCCAAAACCGGTTTGGCTCAGTGGATAGAGCGTCAGCCTGCAGACTGAAAGGTCCCAGGTTCGATTCTGGTCAAGGGCATGTAACTTGGTTGCGGGCACATCCCCAGTAGGAGGTGTGCAAGAGGCAACTGATCGATGTTTCTCTCTCATCGATGTTTCTGACTATCCCTCTTCCTTCCTCTCTGTAAAAAATCAATAAAATATATTT
The DNA here is from genome assembly GCF_963455305.1 of Plecotus auritus. Classification (NCBI taxonomy): domain Eukaryota; kingdom Metazoa; phylum Chordata; class Mammalia; order Chiroptera; family Vespertilionidae; genus Plecotus; species Plecotus auritus. The sequence continues at coordinate 61,583,285 of NC_137773.1, read as the reverse complement.
AAAAAACAAAAAATAGGAACCACCAAAAATAAATTAACTACTAACAAAAAATGTAGGTTTTCTTTTGGAGTCTGGGATAGTTGAATCTGGCATGAAGTGAAGTTTATATCTATACTTCCTATGATCTTAATTCTTCAAATGAAAATGGGTTTAAAATGAAATACACCAGCCCTAACCGGTTTGGCTCAGTGGATATAGCGTCGGCCTGCGGACTGAAGGGTCCCAGGTTCGATTCTGGTCAAGGGCATGTACCTGGGTTGCAGGCACATCCCCAGTAGGGGGCGTGCAGGAGGCAGCTGATCGATGTCTCTCTCTCACTGATATTTCTAACTCTCTCTCCCTCTCTCTTCCTCTCTGTAAGAAATCAATAAAATATATTTAAAAAATAAAAATAAAAATAAAATGAAATACACCATCATCAAAGCATGAGGAGCCTTAGTTAAAATGCTTAAAAGAACTTTTAGTCCATTTTCTGTTTAGTAGCATTCACTTGCAGAAGAACAAATTCATACAATATACAATATACTGAATAGATTCCAGAATAAGAAAGTTGTTGCCAGCTGATCTGACACTAGAAAAGCTTAAAAAAATAACTAAAATGTCATTTATTAAAAATTAAATTTGTGCTAGACTTCTTGCCAATGAAGAGAAGTCTAGATGTGCATTTACTGTAAATTTTTGAAAGCAGACTCTCAGTAAAGACTACTTAAAGATGAAAAATAATTAAGAGTGAAAACATTTAGCTGCTTAAATCAGCTAGCAATATAACGCTTGTTTAAAAGGAAGCGGGAAAACGTAGAAAGAGCCAATGAGCTCAAATAAGCACTTGTCCTTTGGGGCTACAGAGAATTCCAGAAGCAAGACAGACAGAAATGAGAGTGATGTACATCCAAACACAGTGGAATGAAAAGTATACAACAGCGTTTTAATTATTTTTCTGAGCTAAGACAGGGAAGTAAATGCCTGTATGTGTGCTGTGTGTATGCACTTGTATGTATTTGTGTGTTCTGCCCTCTGTGACAGAAGTAGATGAGACGCTGAGTGAAATGTACTTCCCCTCGTGGATGGATGGGCCCACACTCCCTACTGTACAGGGAGGAAATTGAAGCAGGGATTAAATGTGGAGCCTCAGGTCGCCTCTCTTCTCAGACACTGCCTCTTGCTACCATGCAACACAGCCTTGCCACTGAAGGCCCGACTAAGCCATAAATGCTAGCGCTTAGCTAAAGAGATCACATATTCCTGAGAGAAAAAAATTCAGACAGACGAGCCGATGAGAAAGAAACTCTCCAGGACGAGGGGGCCACACCTACCGAATTAGAATGAGTGAGGTAACTTTTCCATAGTCAGCTGGCGTGAAAACGACACCGACCCTTTTCGTTGCCAAAGGCTGCAAGTGGAAGTGGAGGCTGCCAAACCTGGATCCCTCAGAATGCATACCCTGCGAATTTAATAAGTGCAATTCAACAATTCCTGTAAAGCAAGCTTCTGTCTTCATTATGTGCATTTTAGAGCGTAAACATGATTGCTTTTCTTTTAATTCCCAGATGTGACCACCCTAATCAACCTGTCGAACTTGTTTATCCTGAGAGTTCACACCAATAAACAGTTCCCAAGCCACAGCTGAGAGGTATTGGCAGCGGCTGCAGGACAACCCACACGGATGCTGGAAAGGGGACTTGGTTCCTGGCTTGGATAGGAGTGGGGCTAGAAGCCTTCAATGCAAAGATGTGTTGAGTGGAAAACTTCACGTAGAAAACAGACCCAACAGCCTCAACTTGAACACTATAAGGATCTGAGCAAACCATCTCCCACTGCTGCCTAACCCCAAATTCTCTTTATAGAATTTGAGTTTGTATAGAGACCATCTTTATTATATTTAGTCTCTCCACTCTGAAGACCTCCATTTATTCACATCCTCCTTTATTCTAAGATTTTTATCTTTTTCTGAATAAATCTTGTGGTCTAAATTTAATATTCAAGATTTAGTTCTTTATCATTTTCCCTCTTTCCACATTTTTTTTTAAATGTATTTTATTGATATTTCACAGAGAGGAAGGGAGAGGGATAGAGAGCTAGAAACATCGATGAGAGAGAAACATCGATCAGCTGCCTCCTGCACACCTCCCACCGAGGATGTGCTCGCAACCCAGGTACATGCCCTTGACCGGAATCGAACCTGGGACCTTTCAGTCCGCAGGC
>NC_137773.1:61299499-61580883 GCF_963455305.1 Plecotus auritus | reverse complement strand
TTTTCCTCTCCCTTCCTCCTTCTGAAAATCAATTAAAAAAAATTTTAAGCTTCTGATGTTTAGTATTAAAGTATAATAATAATAGCACCATTTATTAAATGTTACTTATATGCCAGATGCTGGAATGTAATAAGCTATATAAAATTCTGAGCATTCCATAAACTTTACTGATTCTTTAAACATTTATATTATGAATGAGAGAGATGAGGCTCAGAGAGGTTAAATAATTTTCAAGGGTCACACAGCAAGAACATGGAAGAATCTGGATTCAGAACTTTGTGTGTCCAAGTCCACGTGGTCTTAACCAAAGCAATTACATCTCTAAAAGCAAATCTTTCTTTACATGACAAAGAGTTCTAATAAAATTTTTAAGTTAAAATTTTAAGTGTCTCAAAGGCATAGACACTGACTATTCTTTTTGTCAATGTAATAAATTTCCTTTATCGCAAAAGGTGTCTATCTGGGGGAGGGGGGATCTTCAATGAGAGATTAAAAAACTTTTTCCAAGGAGTTATACCAATCTGAATAGAATATTTCTATGTAAAAGGATTGGCATTATTTCTGGAATTTCAAATTACGTATGATTCAAGTCTAGTGGGGCAAACTATCTCTTGGTATTTGGACTAATTTACCTGGAACATCCCCGGGAGACTGCTTGGGATAGAGCGGGACAGACTCACTAACAAAAACAAGACCACGCTGCCTAGACCACTAACAAAGAGAAAGGAGCATCTGTTGTTAGGGTGCTTCCTGGGGTACATAAGTCTCCATTCTAAATCTACTTAAAAACGCACTTTGTTTGGTTTAACTTTAACTTAGTTGGAGGTTATCTGTGGTCTCCCTCTTTCGGTTATTCAAGTTAATCTAGAGCTAACAGTGTACCTTTGGAGAGTTAAGTGAGGAGAAAGAAGAAAATGCCCAAGCCAGTTAAAAACGTGTATGTATTAGAAATACACAGGGTGTCCCCAAAAAATGTATACACACTTTTAACAGTTGATAGCTCAATTCTGAAAACAAAATGTATTTTAATAAACACTGCCTTTGTAATTATTCAAAGTGTGTGTATACATTTTTGGGGACACCTGTAGTTGTATACCTACATGTGTTTACATGTGTATGCATGTGTGTTTTTAACAGGGGCTCCACTTTTAAGTGGATCCACACACACAGAATGCCTGTAAGGAAAATAGTGATATACACAGAACCACGGAGTGAAAACTAGGGAGCAAGGCTGCCAAATCCCCGTCAAACAACATCCTCGCCCCATGACATGTTTCTTCCTGCTCCGAAGTATTGACGCGAGACCTCCTGAGCACCCAGGCTTGGGAATTCCAGAGTCAGCCTTCCTCATAGATGAGGCGACTGTCCCAGAAATTGAGTGACTTGCTAAACACAGGAAGCCAGTTCAGCAAGAGAAGATCCTTTTTTGATGTATTTGTTTTTATCTCCTCTTGCCCTAAAAAGAATTTGATGGCGCCAAGGAATCTTAAGAGAATTTTAATTCTGGGGTCTCAAATTTTATGGTCTTCTACATAGGCCTGATTTCAATCGCTATTTCTTCACTCACATGAATCAAAATCATCAAATTAAAATGATTTATGGTTTACGGACTAACAGGAACCATGGGTTCCTGTTGTATTCATTAATTGGAAAAATCTGCTACATATACCAAATGCCTAGAACAGTGGTCGACAAACTCATTAGTCAACAGAGCCAAATATCAACAGTACAACGATTGAAATTTCTTTTGAGAGCCAAATTTTTTAAACTTAAACTTCTTCTAACGCCACTTCTTCAAAATAGACTCGCCCAGGCCGTGGTATTTTGTGGAAGAGCCACACTCAAGGGGCCAAAGAGCTGCATGTGGCTCGCGAGCCGCAGTTTGCCGACCACTGGCCTAGAATATAAAAATAAGAGAGCCACATATATTATAGAAAGACACTTGAAACATGAATCAGTGAGGCCCATGTGCTATGTGTCTAGTTGGCAAGCATTCTTTTCTTCTGTTTAAAGACAACACCCTACCCGGGCAGGGCAAGCTTTGGTGAGCTGGAATTCGCCAGTTGTGAAATTAATCGTCTGCATGTCGGCGCCAAACCTATAAAGAAAAAAAAAAAGTTTAAAATAGCATTTAAGTCACCAATAAAGAATAAAATGTGTGTGTGTGTGTATTTTATATTTGTGAGCACATGTACTTGCACATAAACTACTCTGTCCCAGCCCCCGCACCGTGCCTGGCACATGGTAAGTGCTTAATGATGTGGGCAGCACGGGTGGGAATGTAAAGAAGAATATGGTAACAAAAGCTCAAGCTGTGAAACAATTTTTTTTGCTCTGAATGGTTCCTAACTATGGAAGGGACTCTGAACCAAGGGTCGTTTCATCTCTTGGTTTAATGTCCAGTGGACATTTGGCAATGTCTAGAAATATTTTTGGTGTCACAGCTGGGGAGGTCCGACTGGCATCTATTGGGTAGAAGTCAGAGATGCTGCTAAACAGCTTTCAAACACAGAACAGCCCTCCACCTGCCTCCGACAGAGAATCATCGGGTCCAAAATGTCAATAGTGCTTAAGTTGAAAACCCTAGGACCAGGGTAGGTCCTACTGAGCCCAAAGGAAGAAACACTCTAAGCAAAACTGTGATATTGCGCAAATAAGATACAATGTGAACTAACAGTATCCTCATCGTATCCTGTTTAACAGCACTAGATTAAAATGTAGCAAAACACTAAACTCATGTCTTATGTGAGCCTAGAGATCATGGTGAGCCAGATTCTAGGAGTATTTGTGAAAAATTCATGATTGCAAAGGTTCCCTAACCAGGAAAAGTATAGTCTGCAGGGAAATGGACTGGACGTAGTAACCCTGAAAATGCCATGTAACAGACAGAACTGGTAACTGCCAACAGGTTATATGCACCAAGGGGCTGGGTGCCCAAGGTGCACAGGTTAATAATGCGAGCACCCACATGTAGAGTGCAGGTGAAAAGCAGGAAAGACTTGAAATAATTCCGAGTCTGAACGGTGTTTCCCAAACCAGCCGTCAGACAGTCTTGCTGGCTGGTGCTTACCATTTGTGGAGCAGACGCACGGCAGCCTCGGGCTTAGGATACAAGGAGAGAGGCAGCAGCTGCAAGGACACTGGCCGAGAGGAAGGGTTCTGCACCACGAAGTACTTCACCTGGACACGGGAAAGGAAAATCAGCCCCCGGGGAGAACCCAGCATCACTCCTGCAATATTCCTGCGAAGAGCTGCATGACCTGAACGTAGTCACGAGGAGCCACCACACAGATCAGATTGAGGGACATTCTAGGAAATAAATGACCCGCACACTTCAAACATGCCTGCGCCATGGAAGACAAAGAAAGGCTGAGGAAGGCTGAAGGAGGCGAGGAACACTGGACCGTGCAATGCAAGATCCTGAATTGGATCCTGAACCAAGGGGGAAAAACTGCTATAAAGTATGTCGGTGGGATGATTAGAAATTTTTGAATATAGACTGAACATTAGATAACATTATTAGGATTAATGTTACACTTGCTAATTTTGATAAGTATACTCTGGTATGTAAGATGCACCTGCTCTTAGGAACTTTACACTGACGGAATCAGAGGGAAGGGGCATAATGTGTGACACTCAAATGGCTCATAAAAATATATGTGTGGGTGGACAGAGAAGGGCAATGACAAAGTAGGTGTGGCAAACGTTAAATATGGATTGAGTCTTTGTGAAGGGCAACTGGACGTTCTTGGATTTACTCTTGAAATTGTTCTCTAGGTTAAAATTATTCCAAATTTAAACATTTTTTAAAGCAGTCTTAGAATGTCATCCCTAAGGAGCCCAATGAGTGTCTGATGACGTCTAAATCATCACTCAGGTCATATGTGAGATATGTCTTTGGCAATGAGACACACTGTGAGATGGAGTGCAAGCCTGCGGGTATCACTTGGCTCCCTTTGCCCGTGTCACCCTTGTCAATGAGACACACACCCAGGAAGGAAGTCCACACACAGGAAGGAGAGTGGGCAGCAGAATGAGCCCAGGACACCCAGGAAGGAAGTCCACACCCAGGAAGGAGAGTGGGCAGCAGAATGAGCCCGGGTTGCTGTGACATCACAGGGCCGCTCCACCAGCTCCGGACTCCTCTCCCAGGAGCTCCTCGTTACGAAACAAACTGACACCTATTTCAGCTAGTGTTAGTCTCAGTTTTCTGGTTTTTTGCAGTTGAAGACTTTCTCAACTGAGAAGATTTTTTAACTGGACACAAACTTCATAAAATGTATTTGTTCTATGCCCTTTCAGCCTGCTTAGATTTTTATTCCTTCTTTTGTTCTTCTGATCCCTCCCTGCTAAGCATATGTGTGTCATTTAAAGTGAATTTAAGTGAATTTTGTTTCTGAAACAATGTTCTCAGGGTGGAAAGACTCGTGTAACTTAAAAACCCAAGAGATGGGGTGTCACTGACAAAGAGGTTAGAAGACACAGGCTCCTCACCACGCTGTTCCTAAGGGCAGTTGCGCTGAAGTTCAACACGAGGCCCGGCTCTGTAACCAAACGAGGCAGAAAGAAAACAAAGGATTCCGATTCCTTGGATTTCTTCAAGGGGGCAAACCGAGTCATTCCTAAAACATTCCTCCTGTGTAATTCATAAAGAAAGGCAATATTATAAAAAACCACTTTGACACAAAAAAGAGGAAATCATTAAATATATCACTCCTCCTGGAAGGAACAAGCAAGGGGTCTTTGGGAAAAATGGCTTATTCTGGGTCTGGGGAAGAGTAAGTACAAGATGAGTCTGGAACAGCCTGTGTTACAAGAAAGCAAGGAAGGTTAAAAATAAAGGGGATCTCTGGCCCGTGTGGCTCAGTTGGTTGGAGCATCATCCTGTACACCAAAAGGGTGCAGGTTCAATTCTGGGTCAGGGCACATACGTGGTTCAATCCCCAGTGGAGGCATGCAGAGAAGGTAACCAATCGATGTTCCCCTTCACATCAATGTTTCTCTCTCACTCTCTTTCTACTTCCCCTACCCCTCTTCTCCTCTCTCTAAAATCAGTAAGCATATCCTCAGGTGAGGATTTTTTTAAAAAATAATGAAGACATGTCAAAGAAACCCACAAACTAGCCTGAAGGGGTTCCCATCATCCAAATCTGGGACAAATTTGCATCAAAAATAATAATGATGCCTGGCCGGCATGGCTCACTTGTTGAGTGTGGACCTATGAACCAGAGGTCAAGGTTCAATTCCAGGTCAGGGCATATGCCTGTGTTGCATGCTTGATCCCCAATAGGGGGCGTGCAGGAGGCAACCAATCGATGATTCTCATCATTGATGTTTCTATCTCTCTCTCCCTCTCCCTCTCTCTCTGAAATCAATAAAATATATACATATTAAATAATAATAATGATCAAAGAATCCATAGTGATGCTCAATAAGAATATAAAAATGAAGAAGATATTTAGAAACATCACCATTTTGTAGCCATCAACTAATAACTGACCAGGACAAGGATTATCAATGAATGCTAAAAGCATGGGTGAAACATTCTTAGGGAATAGTAAATTTATATGATCTCAAATTATCATACATATATTTATTAATTGCAAAAGGAGATACATATCAACAATGGAGAAAGATCATCACACCTACAAAGGAGAGAGTCAAATGACTCAACTTAGCAATGTCAGTAGTGGGACAAACTGACTGATGTCCCTCCTGAGGTGACGAAATGATAAGAACACTAGACGAGCCAAGTCCTTAGCACTCTTCCCCAAAATGCCTAACATGAATGTAAATTTGAGAAAGCAATAAAAAAAATCCAAAGTGTTGAACATTCTATAAGGCAACTTGCGAGGACTCTTAAAATGTGAACATTATGAAAGATGAAGCAAGGTGGAGACCCTATTCCAAAGAAAACTAAGGAAACAGACAACCCCATGCAATGCATGATATAGACCCTGGACTTTAAAAAAGGAAAAAGAAAAAGACAGCTTAACAGGTATTTGTGGGTGAACCAGGGAAATCTGAATAGAGACTGAATATTAGATGGTATAATTGGATCAATGTTAAGTTTGTTGGATATGTAATGGCAGTGTAGTAATATGTAACAGAATATTCACCTTAGGAAAGAAAGTATTTCCTAATAAAGTATTGAGGGTTGAAGTATCATGATATCTACAGCTTAAAAAGGTGTACATGTTCGTGTGTGCATGAATACAGATACAGATGTAGGGAGAGAAATAAAGTAACTATAAGATGTGAACCACTGTTGACTCTAAATGCAATATTGTATTTGAGTATTCACTGCACTAGTCTTTCAACTTTCCTGAGGTTTGAAATTTGTCAAAATAAAAAGCTAGAGAGAAATACCAATTACTAAAAATTCAGTGCTGAAAGCTCAACAAAGTAGCGTGTAATTGCGTCTCCTTTATGCTGAGTGAAAGAAATGAAGAAAGGGGAAGACCTACTTGCAGACGTCACTGTTTTTAAATTTCTTCCATCTTTCATACAATTTATTTGCCAGTTCAAAATCCACATCCCAGGTAGACTGATCCAGAGAAAGGCTCCCTTCCCAATGAGGATTTTCTACAAGTGAGATCAGATGTAATGTTTACATTTACAGAAAACACAATGCAACTAGTAAATACTGCCAAGGCTATTGTCAAACTTCTCAAACTGACAGGAGTGTCGAGTCAATGTATGCTCTCTTTCCTCTGACTGCTTTATTGAAAGTCCCTCTGATTCAATGGCAAATGATAATATATCAAATCAAACAAACATGTATAAAACAAAACTAAATTGAATTATGTAAAGGGAGTAACAGAAAAGACATATGGCTCATGAATACAGCCTGAAACAAGCTGAAATTACACACGGAACATTTTTAATAGCTTTAAATCTAAAAGGCTAAATGTATCCGTGCAAATGCCAGTGATCACTGAAGTCTTTCGGGTTACTAGTATGTAGAATGCTGATGAACAAATCCTCAAAAGAGGGCAGAGACCAGGGGCTCAGCCTAGAGAAAGGTGTATATTTATATTTATAAACTGGTCACTTATTCAGCTTGCCCTCTCTATTTATTTGTTCTGTCTTATCTGTGCTAAAGAGCGTATCAGAGTGAACAAGTGAAAATCTCCCCAAAGAATCCTCTGGACTGTAATCCTCTCCATAGATTGGCCATTTTAATAAATCAAAAGGCAAGAACAAAACTAGGAACAGCTTCTACATCAACCCTATGGCCTTCAGTCTCACACAACGACGAGCACCCCCATAAGATGTTTATGCTCCTGTAGCTAAAGTCTTCAAAGGCAAGTCCAAATTATTTTTAATAACTTCTAGTCAACTCTTTGTTTAAAAGAACCAGAATTCAGAATCTTCCCATTTTTCCTGATAGCAAGGTTGCTAGGATGATCAAATAATGTGTCTGAAAAAAACCACAAGGACCTCAGGATGTTTCTTGAGGATTCCTAACAATGTCATGCCATTCTGTTAGGGATCATGCTCTTTAAGAAAAGGATATGATGCAATTCCATTCACAGGACTAATTATCCCACCTACCAATGCTAGTTTTCCTCCCTGCTTCCCACCCAACCCCCAACTAGAGTTCTACAGAAAGCCTCAGGGCAAAATACTTACCTGCTTTTGATTTTCCCATGAAATAATGCATGCCACAATGTGCTATCACTTCAAAACCCAGACTCCCTTCCTAGATTGAAAAGTAATATATGAATAACTTAAAACAGCACTACACATAAAAATCCTAATGCACTCAAATGCAAAGCAGACATTGGCCTCTACCTCAGTGAACTTCCATTTAACCAGAAGCTAAACCACTAGGAAGTGCTTTCTTGGCTCCCTGCAACCCTCGAATGAGAGCTCTGCACTGCCTCTCACCGGGAGGATCATGACAGGGGATTCTGTTCAGTAATCATAGTGACTGGGCCCAAAAGACACCAAGCTGCCTTCTGCACTGAGGATGAAATTAGTGTCAGGACATTCTTAGCAGGGGTTTTGAAAACTGTACTAGAATCCTCTGAGAAACAGTAAAAAAAAAGAAAAAAAAAAAAGGTAACTCCTAAGCTACTCAGGACATTCAAATTAGTGTCCCATTTCCTAGAGGTGAGGAAAGCTTACACTTGCTACTCCCACCCATACCTGACGCCTGCCTGCTCCCTCCCACAGTCCTCTCCTTATAAACATCTCTTGATTTAAAAAAAAAATTTCTAAGAAATCTTCCCTGCTCAAAATATGGACGAATGGAATTAACTTTACATTTTGTTTAGTTTTCAGAAGACCTACTGTTAGGCTCACAGCTGAACATGAGGCATTTCTATCTATAAAACACCAATGCTAATAAGTGAGAAAAATCATAAAGATGGTTGCATGAATGTCTCATAAAAATTAGAACCCAGCATTGTACAGAATAGCTTGGATCAAAAAGAAGCAATAACAGTAACTAAATGAAAGGAAAGAAATATTAAGGAAAAAAATGAGACATGTTTAAGATAAGGTCTAAATTAAATACCATTTCCCCAGATTTTAGAAAGCATTTTCTTCCTTGCAAGCCCTTTCAGGCTTCAGATTTGGTCCATTAAAGATATTCAAGGATTATGAGCGGCTGAGAGTCACTTACCAGAGGTTCAAATAAAGCATTAACCACCTTATTTATCTCAATTCATTGCAAGTATGTGCTCAGAGCTCAACTGTGTTTTCTATAGCAAGCACACATTCCTTGCTCTACAAATTTTGGAAATAAATGAAAATGAAATCAATCTACTTGTGATGTCTTATTTCACTCAAGAACCTCAAATTTCTTTATGAAAAATTATAACTCTTTCCAAATAAAGATTTCTACATCTAAAAAATTCACCATCTATGATTGGTCTGGTAATATCCTTAGAGAGTCTTAAAGAACATGAGCTTAACTTAGTCAATAAAACCAAGCACTACAACTTAATAGAAATAAAAATTATAATACATATACAGTTTCATGAACGATACCTTGGTCGGTGCAGAGTAAATCTGTAGAGGTATTGCAAACATAGCACCTATGTTTGTAGTCAAAAATACATTGGTGAATAGATTTATGGCAATGTTTCTAACAGCAACTTTCAAAGAAAATATATTCCAACAGCCTGGAGGTAGAAATAAAGGGCCAGTGAAATTCAGAATCTAAAGACAAAAAAAAAAAAGAAGCAAGAGAAATTACTTTCCTAACACTAATGATGATTAAAATCATTATAAAGTATGATACTAAAGTTCTATATTTTGAGAAATATAATTTTACTCAATTATTTCCAGATCAAAAACTGAACTATTTGTATATAAATGATAGGCTTCAAATAATGTTTAAAATGCAACTATTTGTAAATTCCACAAAAGTAATCGTATAACTTTCATAACTGGCATTTTGCAAAAACCTACTCTGTTATCATGAACTGGGCTTATTTTTACCAAGTACAATCTTTTTAGTATAAATTACATATAATAAAATGTTTTAATAATGATAAGAGCAAATATCTCTAAAGGATATATCCTGGTCCCTTTGAGTTCCTTGAACAATAGTTTAAAAAAGAGAGAGATCAATCTTAAAAGTAATTCTGAAAATGTTCAAAGAAAAATACTTGCTTCAAAATTGGTAAGTAAGTATTAACTTTTGTAAATATTCATTTCATAGTATCTGACCACAAACAAAGCTTGAAATAAAATAGGCTAAAACCTGGATGAAAATACCATGTGTACCTTCAAAAAGTGCTTGGCCTCCTTGGAGACAAACACATCGTTTATTACGACACTGCGGTCAAAATGGTTGAGGTACCACATTGTCCAAACTCCCGATGTGTTCTCATGGATCTCCAGGTGGAACTGGGCTGCAGAGGAGTCCATTCTAAAATACCTGTGAACACAGCACGTGCATGCTCTCAGCCCCGAGAGTAAGACAACTGTCGGCATTCGAAGGAGCCTCAGTCACAAGGAGAGTAGCATCATAAAACGTCAGAGAATGGATGTTAGCACTGGGAACGACCGCACAGGTCACTTCAGCCTTTGTTCCCACACACAGAGCATCTGAAGGACAGAGGCTGCCAGGCGAAACCAGGACCCGGTGTAGCTGAGAAACACGGCGGGAGGCTTTCTCCTCCCACACCTGGCTGCCTGGCCCAGAGCCTATTTGGTGAACTGAATCGTTCACCTTCCTCTTTCCCATTCTGCAAACAACCCGTTTCTGGTTGTCAGCGGTGTGAATGCAAGGAATGCAGCCCAGGGAATCATACTAGCCCTCGTTACATTTTCAAAATCATTTCTGAACAAACACTCACACACAAAACCCAAACGACTTCAGGGAAAGTGGGGTTAACCTACCCTGGGACCACCGGAGAGGAGAGGCATGCTGTTAGTGTTGGAGTGTTTTTTGTTTTCTTCGTGACTTCCTTCATGCCACTATCACATGATGGAGCTGTTTTGAGGTATAAAGAAATGAGTGTAAAGTACAATATCTTTTATATCACTACACCTAAACAAAAACAAGGTATGTGTGTTATTTATAACCTCCTAATTATTTCACTGTTTTTGTCTCCATGAAAATCATGCATGAGACATAAATGGGAAAATCCTTTCTCAAACCTTATCTTCTTTACTGGCTTGCTGTCACTGATCTCAAACAGGGTATCTGCCACCCCACTGTACTCCCCCCCCCCCCCGCATTTATAAAACAACCTCTCACTTCTTTGGGGGGAAAAAGAGTCAATGCATTGTGGCTTTCTTTTTATAAAGATCTGCATTCACCAAAAGTAAGAGGAAAGCCCGCAGGTCTGCCAGAGATGACAGAGGTGACGACTGAAGCCCGGCGGGGCGGGGTGGGAGGAGCATGGGGAGGCATGAGCAGGACAGAAATACAGCCTCCACAATAGGATGGAGCCTTTCAGAGAAGGTGGGGATGCGTTTCAGAACACCGCTGCTTTATCCAAGCAACAAGCTGCCCTTGAGCTGGGTCACACTATTCATTAAATCACTGGGATTGAATTCTTAACTCTAATACAAATACCCAAGTGGTTTTTTTTAAAGCTATATGTATGATAAAAAAAATTATAACATGAATAAAGATATGAAAATTAAATCTACTTTTCCCTCCTGACTTCCCAATTATCTTAGAGGAACAACTGCTAACAGATTTGTGAGTATCCTTCCAGTTTTTCTATTTCGTATACAAGTGCATGGATACCCTTAAAAACCCAAATGTACACACGCCGCGTACATTGCATGTCCACGTATGCTTTTAAATACCCGCAGAGTATAGCCCGTGGATGAACTACAATTTAACCAGGCTCCTATCAACAGGTGTTTGTGTTAGTTCTGTTGTCACAAACAATGCACACTCTGTAGGTAGAGCTTTAAATATATCTGTAGATAAGTTCCTAGAAGTAGAATTAAGGACTGAAGAATACATACGGGCATTTTAAATGTTCACAGATTGTCAATTTTCCCTCAAAAACAAAACAAAACAAAACAAAAAACCCAACCCATGTCAATTTATACTCTTATCAAAAACATGAATGGTGTTTTTCCCCCTAATCATTATCAACACATGATGTTAACAATCTTTTATATTTTTATCAATCTAAGTAATAAATTATATCTCACTTGTCCCTTTAAATTCACTTTCCTTTCCATATAAGTGACATGTTTTCCTGTTTAAAAATCCATTTGCATTTCTTTTTTTAAAAAATATGTTTTCATTTATTTTATTTTTTTAGAGAGAGAAAGGAAGGGAGAGGGAGAAACATGTTTGAGAGAGAAACATTGATTGGCTGCCTCCTGAATGGCCCCCACTGAGGATTGAGCCCACAACATGGGCATGTACCCTGATCGGACATCAAACCAGCAACCTCCTGGTGCATGGGTGACACTCAACCACCGAGCCACACTGGCTGCGCTATTTGTATTTCTTTACAGAAATCTTCTTAACTGTGAGTACGAACCAAAGGATAGGATTGGGTTCATGCTCATCAGACCTTCTGCATCGCATTCTACACAAAACATCAAAACTAAGGCAGCACAATCTCTCTCTCTCTGTGAAGGGAGTATCTCCAAACACATTTACATTCTGGTCTTTCAAATCCCCCACTGAGTTACACTTTAAACTCAAAATCCTCTGCATGTGGCAGAATAGAAGTGGCACAGCCAAGCATCTTCTCCATCCTGCTCTCAGAACGGTGAAGGCTGCGGTACGGAGAGCAGGCCCACTCTCTTTCTTGGAACACTGCCTACTCGGCAGTGGTAAGTCCTTCCACAGAAAGAACTGCCATCGATAACAAACATAAAAAGGCAGCCTCCAATATTTTTAAAATCTGTACCTTTGCAAGTAAAAGAGGCAATTTTTGTAAAGTTCGTTGTAGAGGAAGGTAGGAGCACCGGTTCAAACTGCAGAGACAGAGCGTCTCTCTGTGAGAAATGATGGACATCCTGTAACAACAGCAAAAAATCCAGTTAGCACTCTCGGCCAGGCCACTGTGCATCTAATGTGAATCAACTCTGTGAAATAACTAAGGAGCTCAGACTGGCATTCATATAGCAACTGCGCAGCACATGTGTCTACAACAGTACGAAGGGGGTGCTGGTAACCTTCATCCAAATAGGGGTTCAAGCCAGGGGAAAGGGGGTGCAATGAAAGCAGCAGAGAGTAGAGATAAGTGTTTCTGTATCTGTTCCTGAAAATTCCTCATGTTCTACAATGAAATACACTTGTGAGTTTAACATTTACTAGATATAAAGCATTTATAATTACCTGTATCCATATAAGGCTGTTTCCCGAATGTAATATATACATATTTACGGCCGAATCATCTGTCCAAAAGAATCAGAGTGAGGAGGTTAAAACAAAAAGCTGTATCATTCTCACACATGACACATTTCTCTCTCTCTAAAAAAAGAAGTACCTCATTTTGCAACACAGCAATTGGAACTTGGAGCTATTTCTGCGGAGTATTCTTTTAAGTCACAAGAAAAAGGACCCTTACAAAATACTAACCCACCAACACAGGCTCTCTGAATGACAGATAGATGCTGAGTTCAGGGTCAGGCACTGCCTCTCTGGCTGCAACCAACCGCCTGGACAGCTTCAAATATGGCTGTGCTTTCCTGGCGACTAGTCAGCCCTCATTTCCGCATTTAGACAACCATACTTGGAGGAAATAAAACCTGGGATCTCAAACCACAGCCTTCCTTTCAAGCCTCACCAACAGAGGTAGTCCCTATGGGGCAGGAGTCTTCTCTACTTTGATGTCTACTTGGCCGTTCTGAGAATCGCCAAAAGCTTACAACATGGAGACAGGAAAGCCCTCCTGCTGATGAATTATTCCTATAATCAATTCTCAAGCGTTGTTTGAACAACAATAAGAATGCCAATATCAAACTATATGTTGGAGCCATTTCTTTTTCTGAATATGTACGTATGTGGGTGTACACACACACACACACACACACACATACATACCAGAACAGTCTTGACAACCATTGGATGATAGCAAGTCCTACATTATAAATCTCATGGATCACATAATATGTGTCTCCAATAAAACTTCCTAGAAACTTAAACTGATGAACTAGGTTATTTCTGGTTAGTAGAGCTGTTTTCAAAAATAAAGTTCATAGAACGAACACTGAAATTCCTACTACTCTCACTTGTCAGGCATCAAGGAACAACCAGTATCCCATCAACTATTTAAAAAATACAAAACAGCAGGATTTGGTCAACTGAGCTTCTGCAAATCAGTAAAACTGCAACAAGAGACACAAAACTTCCAACACTTTGTGAATATTTATATTAAGTTGTTGTGCCCAGAATGCCAAGAAAAATGATTCCTAAGGAAACTTATAGACTAGTTTGCTTTTGCCCCTTAATTTACTCCAAAAATTTACTCACAGCTGCAGATCGAGAACCAGTTACTATTACAATTGCTTAATAATGTCGAAAGCCGCAGCTCTTTGTGTTGGAGTGTGATGATGTGATCTATAAGTAAATGTTATAGAATGATGACGCAGGTTAATCATAATATGTTACCATGAAAATCTGAAGCGATTCCACCTTACCTGAGGTCTCAGATTTATCTGTAGCTACATAAATAATAGAAAGATGATCTAACAAATCCTGTGTGTTTTGTTCAAATTCTTTTGAGGCGTTTTCCATTGTTACAATTATGCTCATCTGTAGCCGTAAAACATCATCGGATTCCAGATAACAACTCTGAGATTGGAGGGATGGAAAAAAGGAAAACCTTAAAGAATGATCTGAACTTGGTGATCTCAAATTTTAAGGGGAAAAGCACTTATGGTAAGGGCATGTGTACTTCTGAGAACAGAATGTGCTGTTTTATTTTTTATATGTAAGCAAAGAGGCAGGAAGAAAAAAATTTTTTTTCATTTTACCTTTAATCGCTGACACACTTTGTTATGTAAACTGCATTCCAGTTGCACCTGCAAGAGGCTAGTATTAGTGGTTTCTGCCTAAAAGAAAAAAAAGGGGGTGGGGGGAACAATGTAAAAGAAAGCAAAAGGCGCAATCTAGCATTAATAGCAGACAATCTATCATTTATTCAGGAACTACATTTACTCAATTGACAAACATCTGAGTATCTGCTAACTGCTGGGTGTTATTCTATTTACTGGAAATATAACCATCAATAAAACAGTTCACATTCTAATGGAAGTCATAAGCTCTCCCCTTGGGCAACATGAAAACTCTGACTATGGCAATAAACAGATAAATGTGTTCTAGATATACACAGGAACACTGTAGTTTGGCATCGCTGATACTTTTTTAACACTCTTTTTCCACATAGGAGTCTACTTTTATTTTAAAGTAGGTTCAGCAAGCAATCGCCAATTAACTGTTCTTCTGTCTTCCTTCCTTCAGTAGAATGACCTTAAAAGCTATGACAAAATCATAAAAGGTGTCCAAAATTCAACTGGCTATCATTCCTTTATTTTTCCATTACAGTTGACATTCAATATTATTTTATATTAGTTTCAGGTGTACAGCACAATGGTTAGACAGTTACCAGTATATAAGGTAAAAAGTGATCTGATAAGTCCAGTGTGTACCTGACACCACAGTAGTTATTACAATATTATTGACTATACTAGTATTTCGTATGCTGTACTCAACATTCCCATGACTATTGTGTAATTACCAATTTGCACTTCTTAATCCCTTCACCTTTTTCTTCACCCAACCCCTCCACGAATCCTCCCCATCTGGCAATCATCAGTTTGTTCTCTGTATCTATAAATCTGTTTCTGTTTTGTTTGTTCATTTATTTTGAACTTTAGATTCCCCATATAAGTGAAATCACATAGTATTTGTCTTTTTCTGTCTGCCTTATTTCACTTAGCACCCTACCTAGAAGGTAATACCTTCTAGGTCTATCCATGCTGTTGCAAATGGTAATACCTCATTCTTTTTTAAAATATATTTTTTATTGATTTCAGAGAGGAAGGGAGAGAGAGAGAGAGAGATAGAAACATCAGTGATGAGAAAGAATCATTGATGGGCTGCCTCCTACACGCCCCTTACTGGGGATTAAGCCCACAACCTGGGCATGTGCCCCTGACCAGAACTGAACCTGGGACCCTTCAGTCCACAGGCTGACACTTTCCACTGAGCCAAACGATTGTAATAGTAGCTGGTTCATTTTTTTTATGGCTGAGTAATATTCCGTTGTATAGATGTACTACTTCTTTTTTTAAATGTTTTTATTGAGAGACAAAGGGTGAGGGAGAGAGAAGCACTGATGAGAGGGAAACATTGGTTGCCTCCTGCATGCTCCCTATTTGAATTGTGCCCACAACCTGGGCATGTGCCCTGACTGAGAATGGAGCCAGTGACCTCTCGGTGCATGGGAAAATGTTCAACCAACTGAGCCACACTGGCCATGGCCAACATCTTCTTTAGCCAATCATCCACTAATGGGCAGTTAAGTTACTTCCATATCTTGGCTCTTGTAAATAATGCTGGTTCCATGTGCACTTGAAAAAAATGTATATTCTGCTGCTTTGGGGTGAAATGCTCTAAAAATATCATTTAAATCCATCTGGTCCAATATGTCACTTAAGGCTGCTGTTTTCTTGTTGATTTCTTGTCTGGAAGATCTATCCATTGATGACAATAGGGTGATAAAGTCCCCTAGTATGATTGTATTACTGTCATAGGTCATATTTTTAATATGTGGGAGAGTTATGAATAGAAGGGAGAGTATATATCAAAAGAATGCAGAATTTTGCCCTAGCCAGTTATGCTCAGTGGCTGGAGAGTTGGCCCATGCAATGAGGAGTAGAGAGTTCAATTCCTGGTCAAGGTTTGATCCCCAGCTCTGTTGGGGTGGGTGCGGGAGACAACCAGTGGATCTGTCTCTCTCATATCAATGTTTCTCTCTCTTTCTCTCTTCCCCTCCCTCCCTCTCTCCCACTCTCTCTAAAAATCAATAGAAAGATATCCTCTAGTATTAACAACAACAATAACAAAAAGGAAGAACACATTTTTCATCACGTTCAACGATCTTAACAGGCACATGCGATGCCACTGACTTATCTTGAAGACGGGAAATGCAAAGTCCCATCCAGGGATACAGCCTTTTGGGTGGGAGGGCAGGGGGCTGCAGGCGGTGAATGCACAGAAAATGTGCAGCATGTGAATCTAAGGGGCCTGGTTTTTAGAGTTCTTCTTCTGTTGAGTGTGATGTGTCTGGTATAGTTTTGCAGAAGGGCACTGGGCTGGGCAGCCACAGTCAGAACACCAGAAAATCTCCACAAGCTAAGAAGGCATTCCCCGAATCCTTGGCTGACTTAACTGTGGGTAATGTCTATTTACTTCAGGGAGATTTAGTACGAAGTAGAATCACCCTAATTATGTTTAATTTGTTAGATTTATAAGAATTACCTAAGTACATTATATAAAAACCCGTTTTGTAACTACTTTGTCATTCGGTCAATTAAAGTACAGAAAAAATAAAATAGATTACATTTTAGAATGCAGTAAAAATATTTAAGGAGTTTAACCAAGCTTGTAAATGGGACCAAGCATTCACCAACAGCTCTTTTAAAGAAGTAATTGTTGGTATTTGCTAGACTTAAACAGGAAAACACCACTGTGAACAGAACCTAAAATCTTAAAGAAGAAACATTTTTTAATTTGTCTTTCTGGGAACAAATCCCACTATCAAAGACATAAACAACAACAAAAAGCCCACCACTTCTCTGAAGTTGCTTTCAAAGTTACAAAAAACCTCCATATCCAAATCCAATAGAAACTTCTTTTTTTGCCGGATCCTGCTCTCCCACCTAATACCATTAACCATTTATCCTTCTGGCTTTTCCCTTTCATCTTTGGCTCTATGACCACCAGATGTTGGAATTATTTTGGATTCTGTCTTTTGTCCTCTTCACTCTCTCACTAAGGGAGAGACAAGTTGAAGTTTGTTTCTCCAGCTCAGACCTCTCTGCACACCTCTACGTCCAACCAATGGCGGGGCATCCGCCTGGACATGCCTCCCTCACACAGGCCAAGGCAGCGGGCCTTGCTGTGCACTGGCCTCCTCTTAGCACCATGCTTCATATTTTGTTTAAGCCAGAAACTTGAAAACTTCATGTTCTCACTCACCCTCCTCAAACTAACCCCAAACCAACTTATTCTGATTGTGCCTCCTTGGCAGCCCTTGAAGCCATTCAATTCTCTTCATTCCTAATACCCTAAAGATCAGGGGTCAGCAAACTATGCCCGTGGGCCACATCCAGCCCGCTGCCTGTGTTTATAAATAAAGTTTTATTGGAACACAGCCATGCTCATTCGTTGTGAATTATCTATGGCTGCTGTCCTGTTACAATGGCAGAGTTGAGTACTTGCAACAGAGGTCTATGGACTGCGAAGGAGGTAAAAATAACTACTTTCCAGGCCTTTACTGTAAAAGTTTATGGAGCCCTTGCCCTAGTGGGAGGGAAGAAGGGGGGGAGGGACAGAGGCAGGTAGGCTGCTGCACCAACCTCCTCCTACTGTCCCTGTGTCTACCTCTGCTCTCTCCACTCCACTCTCCACATGGCATCAACAGTGAGTTTACATAAGAGGGTACAGGGAGGGTAAATGATGACGGAAGGAGATTTGACTTGCAGTGGTGAGTACACTACAAAATACAGATGATATACTATAGAATTGTACACCTGAAATCTATAGAATTTTATTAACCAACATCAGCCCAATAAATTCAATGAAAAATGAGAGAGAGAGAGGGGGGGAGAGAGAGATTATAAATATGCAAATCAGGTCAAGCCACTTATCTGCTTAAAACCCTTCACAGACTTCCTGCTTGGCCCAAGTCCCAAATCCTTTACTGCAGCTACAGAATGCAGGCACCTGCCTAGTCTCTGCCTCCTTGCTTATGCTCCAGCCTCACGGGTAGACTTTCTGCTCTATTTTGCCTTCAAACTCTATTTTTGCTTATCCTGCACTTTGAACCTACATTTCTGACCCACCCTCCCCTCTACATAGCTAAGGCCAATTCATTCTTTGTGTCCCAGCTTAAACATCACTCAGGGAGGTTTTCCCTGACACCTCAGCTGGGGTAAGTGCCATATTCACACCCACAGCACCTTTCACCTGACCTTCATTAACACTCCTCATGTGATAACTCGAGGTCTGTGTTCCCCAGCAGACTGTAAGCACCTTGCCTGAAGGGTTTACCACAATGACTACCACTTAATCGGCACTCAATATACAGCTGTGAATGAAGAAAAGTGGGCACACAGCTATATGCTTGCTTCAAAAGGGAAAGAAACTAAAAATAATAAACAATGGCTATAAAATCAAAGTATCAAACCTGATATTTGGCATGTGTTTCTGATCTAAAACTTTCCTAAAAAGTTAAAAAAAAAAAAAAACCCACACCAGCACACTCTCAACTTATCTATAATAATAAAAGCGTAATATGCTAATTAGACCAGATGTCCTTCTGGATGACCTTCCGGACGAAGCCTGGGCTGTGAGGGAAGCCCGGGTCCTGGATGCCTGCCAGTGGCTGGAGGGAAGCCCGGGTCCTGGGTGCCTGCCGGCAGAGAGAGGGAAGCCCGGGTCCCGGGTGCCTGCCGCAGAGAGAGGGAAGCCCGGGTCCCGGGTGCCTGCCGGCAGAGAGGGAAGCCCGGGTCCCGGGTGCCTGCCGGCAGACAGAGGGAAGCCCGGGTCCCAGATGCCGGAGGGAAGCCGGTGCCGGCAGCCGGGGAAGGAAGGCCTACTCTTGCACAAATTTCGTGCATCGGGCCTCTAGTACATTTATAATTAAGTGGGGGTTTTATAACATACAACAATTTAACCATAGATCTTAACCTGGCAAGGCAATTCTCTTCCCTAACATATTTCTTCAAATGTTGAAATAATGTCTGAAGTTCAAAATTATAATTTTGAACATGATTAAAAATCCTATTTGCACAGGAATTTGATGTAATTTAAATGCTCATGTTCTGTCATTCTTGGTACATTTCTGGATGGATGACTTTATAATTTACCATTCTAAATAAGATTCTTCTATTAGCTGGAAACAAAAACAAGCATAAAGCACTATCTTGTTTCGTTGGCTGTAGAACATATTTCCGCATCCCACCAGGGGGAGTTCCAGCACCTCCAAACTGCCCTTGAAGCATGCTAACTTTTCTCAGAGAAATTTAAAGGTTCATGCCTTCCTTTAAAACACACACACACACACACACACACACACATTTACAGGTTCATGTCTTCCTTTAAAACACACACACACACACATTTACAGGTTCATGCCTTCCTTTAAAACACACACACACACACACACACACACACATTTACAGGTTCATGTCTTCCTTTAAAACACACACACACACACATTTACAGGTTCATGCCTTCCTTTAAAACACACACACACACACATTTACAGATCCATGTCTTCCTTTAAAATACACACACACACACACACACACACATTTACAGGTTCATGTCTTCCTTTAAAACACACACACACACACACA
Organism: Plecotus auritus; assembly: GCF_963455305.1. Lineage (NCBI taxonomy): Eukaryota > Metazoa > Chordata > Mammalia > Chiroptera > Vespertilionidae > Plecotus > Plecotus auritus. The sequence goes on along the minus strand of NC_137773.1, from coordinate 61,560,849 downwards.
CACACATTTACAGGTTCATGTCTTCCTTTAAAACACACACACACACACACATTTACAGGTTCATGTCTTCCTTTAAAACACACACACACACACACACACACACACATTTACAGGTTCATGCCTTCCTTTAAAACACACACACACACACACACACACACACACACACACTATTGCAATCTAGACTTTAAAAAGAAAACGACAACCAAAGCATGAGCCAGCTGGGGCCACCACGCATGCTGGGAATAAGAATTCCCCTGAAAGGACCCCCACCAAGCACATTTGTTGTGACAGTAGGACATCTCCTTACCCAGGAGTGTGCTGAGCAGATTATAAAAGAAACACAAAACCCATTTCTCTACTGGTGAAACCTCCCACACTATTTTTGGGGAAAAAAAAAAGAGCTCATAAAGATAGAAAACGAAAAAATGAATTCCTAAATTTCATAGCTAAAAGAAAAAATAATTCCTTTGTAGTTTTCACATAAGTCTATGGGGGTAAATGACTTATCAAAGGGTCCTAAGGTTAGTTGGTGGGAAAATGGAAAACAATAGCAGGTCTTTTGGCACAAGCCAGTGTTTTTTCCAGGTAAATCAGAATAGACCAAGTCGATCCCTCCTAGATACTTAAGAGCCTGAAAGTTCTTCAGCATGGAAACACATATTAGAAAACCATGCCAAGAAATAATGCAAAGGACAAGAAAACAGCGATGTAAAAGCTCCTTTGGTGTGGCTTGTATTCCCTGGGTTTTGTGGTGAAGGGATATGAGTCTAGGTAACTGGATCTAAGAGAGAAAATAAATCACCTTCCTTTATTTGCTAAGAAATTGTTCTTTGTGGACTGGGCCAGGGCCAGAGTGTGATTTGGGGGGATTGTGTGCAATTAAACAGGAAAAAAAAAAGATAGACTATGTAAATGACTTTTATTAATCAAAGTAAACCATATCCTAACAAAAGTATACAAGAGCCTATAACATATTAATCCAGACAGAATGAACAACGTATGATGATCCCAGTAATGACCATCCATGAAAACCTTTCATTAAGGAATATAACTTGGGAAATACAAAAGAATTACTTAAATAAGTCCCAATCTTAGGTTCTATTTTCCTCACACATTTTTCTCCACTTCCTCAATTTCGAATGCTAAATTTCAGAGGTCTTTATAAAGGTAAATCGTTTATGCCAATGTGTGCCTCAATCGGAACACAGTTTAAGCCTGTGACCATCCCAGCCAGTGGCCCACACACACAGTGCTAGGTACAATACATTCCATACAGCAAATGATTTTGTATAGAAAGAACACTTTCTTGGGTCCCTTCCACACAACACTCAGGCTCTGTAACCACACTCCCAATTTAGTGTTTCCTGCATAACAAACAGGCAGCTGAGCGAACAGTAAGCACTGTTTGTTGCTTTAACCTTATGTTAAACAGCAATTGTGTTTCAACCCTCACCCCTACCACTACAGACCTTTCTAGTCCTCAGATATTTAACTGCTGAAGTGAAATTTACCTACGTTGCCAGAACCTCTCACTACAATGTTTGTAAAAAACCTAGGTACTGGCTGGAGTGCATTTTTTGTTTTGTTTCGTTAAGGGAAAGGGGATTAAAGCATATGTATAGCATTTTTGCTTCTCCAAATCTTTGCAGAAAAGGCAGTGTGGCCAGATGACTATACTCACCATAAATTCAAGATGAAACCCAGCCACAAGACCTTGGTGACATTTCTACGCTTTCCCAGGTTCAGCTTCCTCTTCAGTAATACAGAACTAAGGAACTCACCGCCGTGTGAAAAGCATTAAATGAGATACATATGCCCACCGCAGGACACGCAACAGGCCCTCATGAGGGAGTGTTATGATTTTTACTTGTTCATTCATTATTAATGCATGAAGTTGGTAAAATCCCACAACAAATCATCTCAATGCTTCTGGGAAGCATTTTCCCCACATCTAATGTGTTAGAGGGGAAACTCCTCTTCACCACACTGTGGGTTTTAAGAGAAGGGGTTGTTTTCCTAAACACTTCAGATTCTTTTCATCTTATTTCACCGTTGGTTCAGAACCCAAGCAAAGAGAGAAATGTTGTAGCACATCACCTCCCACCGCGCTGAATGTGCCACTAACCCTGAAAGACAAAGAGCAATTTAGAGACCAAATTAACACTCGGATATTGAGACTTTTGGTGGGACCAAGTAGCAGTGGCCTGTATCTTTACACGTGGGTGGCTCTGAACTCCTACAACCTGGGCTGGCACTTTCAGGAGAGCCGTGTGGACGTTCACCTTGGCAGGTCATGCCGCACATGGTGGTTCTGTCCAAAGGCTAACAGCTATTTTTACCCAAATGGATGCTGCTGGGCCTTAAGCAAATGGCAAGTGGCTCCTGAAGGTCTGGCTCAGCCCTTGAACCTGGGCCCAGGCTCAGCAAAAGCTCAGGTGTGAAGATGCAGGCTGCTGTGGCTTGACCTTGAGCAGCAAAGGCACAGCTCTGACCTAAGTAGGTGTGGCCATGGCAAGGATGAGGCTACGAAAGGAAGGATGTCACAGTAGAAATCAGTGTGGTGGTTCCTCAGAAAATTAAACATACAACTACACCAAAGTAACAGGAGGGGCACAGACAGATACTTGTACACCCAATTCATAGCATTATACACAATAGTCAAAAGGTGGAAGCAACCCAACATCCATCAGTGGATGAATGAGTAAACAGCACACAGTATATACACACAAGGGACTATTATTCTGTCTTAAAAGGGAAGGAAATTCGGACACATGCTACAACATGGATGAACCTTGAAGACATTATGCTCAGTGGCATAAGGCAGTCACAACAGGACAAATACTGTGTGATTCCACTTCTAGGAGAAGACTTAGAAGAGCCAGATTCATGGAGACATAAAAAAGAATAATGGTCATGGGGGGGGGGAGGGAAGGGTGGCTGAGAGGAGGTAAAAATGGGGAGTTAGTGTTTCATGGGTACAGAATTTCAGTTTGAGAAGATGAAAAAGGCCAAGAGATGGATGGTGGAGATGGTTGCACAACACTGTGAATGTACTGAATGCCACTGAGCTATACACTTATAAATGGTGAAAATAATAAATTTGTGTTATGTATATTTTACCACAGGAAAAGAAAATAAAAGGAAAAGAGAGAAAGGAGAAGGAAGAGGGAGGGGGCAGGGCAGGGGGCGGGGCCGGGAGGGAGAAAAAGATAGCCCCAACCAGGACTCTCTTCAAAACAGAGCTTCCAGAATACCACCTGCTGCTTTGCTATCCAGGTCTTAGAGAAAAGCTGGGTCCATCTCCTGGCGGCAGTGTGGACAGGCTGCTCCTGATTTGTTCCCTTTTTATGCATTACCTTCACGGCTGAGAGAACTGAGAAAGGGTGCAGCTCAAATTCAAGAGGTTGGTCCACTGATTCAAAAGTTCCTCCCCAATTCACTGGCACTAGATTTATGAGCCATCTCAATGCTGACCACCATTTTAGATTTTCAAGATCCAACGTGGCAGAGCCACATAAGGGTGACAGATGTTATAAATAAAAAAAAACCCAGTAAGGGTATTCTTACTAAAGAGATATGCTGTCACACTGGTTGCATTAGAGAAGTAATTTGACGAAACGATGGCACAAACAAATTAGATAACCACTAAGGTCTGCCCTTGGAACCACCAGGTGCATTCTGAAAATCAAGGAGGTGCCAGAAGGTTAGAGGAACACACTTTACACACTTGAGTCTTCCTACTGGGCCCAGAGGAACAAAAACCAAAAAAAAAAAAAAAAAAAAAAAAAAGGAAGGCAGGCTGATGCCGCAGGAGGAAGAGAGGGCTGCCCTTTGGAGGAAAAGCTGACGTTTTAGGGGACGACCAGACAGAGCTGGAATACAACAGGAGACCTGGACAGCCCGGTTCCACAGACATAGAAAGAGAAGTGAGACAGCCTGGGATCTCACTGAAATGAGGAAATATGTATCGTCGTGCTTGTTGGAGCTTAAAAAAATACCAATAAGGAAGACAGGCCATTTTGCCACAGGAAAATAAAATAAAAGGAAAAGGGAGAAAGGAGCAATTAGACTGAAATGGCTCCCCCAAGAGGAATTAGGATTCAGGTCCAGGAACTATGGAGGAACACACTTCGAAAGCCAGGCACAGAGCTCATGGGAAGGGTGACCGAGGACCCGCACCCTCCAAGGCCAAGACCCAGGGCCACGTAAGATCTCGCAGGCTGTGAAGGGGAGACCAGGGGGAGCAGAGCAGAGAGTTCAGAGCATGGCAAGATGAATGCAGTTACTGCTGGGGCCCTAAGGGAATATGCTTGATGTTCCTGGGATTAGACTCCAAGTAAGAGAAAGCACAGCACAGAAGAAACCCATTAAAGAGGAACCAGGCAGGACTAGATAGACGGGTCCCAGGCCTGATTCAGGGGTTGGTCACTCTAATGGGAGAGGTTTATGCAAGACGATGCAATGAGGGAAGAGGAGATCTGTTTGAACAACAGATACTTTTAGCAGACTCAAAGGTTATTGACTTTATCTTTCTTGCTTTGGCAGAACTCATAAGAAAACATCTAGAGGGGAATGAAAAAAAAAATATATATATATATGTCAAAAAGTAAAGGAAAAAGAAGAAAAATGGGTGCATCAATTCCAGCAAACAGCAGCAGCTTACAAGTGTTAAGAGAAAGAAAGAGACCAACAAAAGAAGCTGGTTAAACAGCTCAAAACTCAACTGAGCCTTCCTAAGAGGAAGAGGGGCACAGGGGATAACAGCACATCCTGGAGGCTCAGCCCACGACTTTGGAGAAAGAAGGGCCACGAACAACCTGGGGAGATAGGGAGTGACTCACGGCCAAGGTCCACCCCCACTAGGGCCTGAGTTCCCTATCAACAGCAGCCCCCCTGCCAGGAACCTGCTGGGAGCAATGCTCCACTTGAAATAAGTGGGGCGAGGAAGGAAAAGCCTTCCCTGTCGTAGGTTCCAGAGCTTCAATGAGTCCACAGTAAGAGGCTCAACATCTGTGCGCACAGCCTCTGTAGCCACTCCATCCCTAAACAGAGGGCAACCCCATTCAGCACACCAATCAGCACGGTGGGGGGGGGGGGGGGACGACAAGGGTTCTGTGCCAAAAGGAGGGAAAGACACACCTAACCACTAGCCTGCAGCCACTCCCAGGTTCTAACTCAGGAGGCTAGAGCAGCTCAGATGCTGCTTTCTGAGAAGGAACTAATGTGCACAGGTGATTCCTCCCTAACCCCCAAAGGTCTCAAATTAACTTCTTTTTTTAAAAAAATATATTTTATTGATTTTTTACAGAGAGGAATGGAGAGGGAGAGAGTTAGAAACATCGATGAGAAAGAAACATCGATCAGCTGCCTCCTGCACACCCCCCACTGGGGATGTTCCCGCAACCAAGTTACATGCCCTTGACCAGAATCGAACCTGGGACCCTTCAGTCCGCAGGCCGACGCTCTATCCACTGAGCCAAACGGGTTAGGGCTCAAATTAACTTCTTGACAAGCAAGCGGCTCCATCAAGTTCAAATGCCAAGATCCTGGACTCAGAACAACTGGCATGAAATGAAGCTGAAATCAAGTTGATGCTCTGTCTGTCCTCCATCTCTCTGGCAAACAGAGGTACTGGGAACAATTTTTTGCTTAGAATTAGTGCCTTGAGAGTGGGGGTTGGGGGCATGCTTTCCAAAACTGGTGGATGTTAGGTTGATAATATGATATTCTTGTATCTTATTAAGATTCTAGACTCAAGTGAGGCTTAAGAGACACTTAGTATTAGACTACTGTAACTTCTGAAACCCCAAGGCAGTCATCCACACTCTAGCAAGAGCGAGCCCAGGCTATAGCTGCTGAGGTTTCTCCAGCTACACACAGGCATGGAGAATCTCTCTGGCAAAGACAAAAAATAAATAATAAAAAATAAGATTTAGAGAGGACTTCAAATTCTTTGAATGCTAACTCACAAGCCAAGCTAATTTGATATTGGGACTATGGCCTTGAACTTTCATGTCTTACCAAAGGACTGACTCTCTGATTTTTAAAATTCTCCTAGAGGATTTATATTTGTTTTAAAGTTAAATGAGGAATGTGTTTTAGCTCTGTGCCAGGTACTAGTTCTAAGCATCTTACATGTATCAACTTATTCAATAGCTACAGCAATCCTATGAGATCCTGTTATTTTTACCTAATTTTACAGATAAACTAAGAAACAGCAGGTTAGGTAATTTGGCCAAGGTCACTCAGAACCAAGATGGCCTGGTGGCCTGGTTTCAGAACTCACCTACTTTTTTATTTTTATTTTTAATCTTTATTGTTGAAAGTGTTGCATATGTCCCATTTCCCTCCACTGACCCCTTCTAGGCCACCCACACCCCCCAGAATTCATCTTCTTATTTGCCACCCTATGCATGTCTCTGATGTGGCATCCTCATATGGCTGTTTTTATTGGAGCATTTTAACTGTTATTTGATCCCACTGTAAATGCTCTGATAGGCTGCACTGGATATCATACTTGAAAAGAATGTGGGATGGGAAAAAGAAAAGAACATGAACTTTCAACCCTGGGTACAGTGTGGCTGTGGAGCAGATTATTAATGAATTCTGTTAATTCATCTCAGAACTTTCTAGGGGCAAACTCAACAGTGTGCCCCAGCAGTCTCAGGGGGATCAACAAAGAAATGGGGTGTGGTGCTCCTGGGAGACGGGACAGGCTCAGGAAGGTGGACACAGAGCCACGGGACATCTCATGACCTCCTCATCAGAGAAGGGAGGATCGCGGGCTTAGGAATAGGTGAGCCCAATGGGTTAGGAGAAACATTAGAAGGAAAAGATTCTCTTCCCCTAAATACTCCACTCCTCTTGCCCCAAGCCCTCTTCTCCCCTCAAGGCAGAGGGAGGTGCCTATTGGTGGGCACCAGAAAATGCTCCTGTGCTAGAGGCAAGGGTGACGAGGGGGGAGCTAGTGGAGGAGCTGGCTCCTTTCTCCTTCACCCTACAGCCTGGGTAAGGGTGTCTGACCTTGATGCAAGCTTCCCTTGCATGGGCCACCCCATGGTGTACCTAGGAGATAGGGCATTAGCAACTCTGGCTCTTTCTTACCTCAGCTCATGCAGAAGAATGCAGCTGATCAGTAATAAAAAGGTGCATTTTAGTTCTCTAACTCCTGATTCTTATAGGTCTACTATTTTAGCACCTGGCCAGAAAGAGAGGTACTGGGCATCTTCAAGTCATTTAACAAAATTTTCTAGAATATTCTAATATAATGAATGTTTAAAAATCATCAGAAAACAATCATGTCCTATAATTTCATAAATAGCTAAGACAATAATTTCTTTCTTTTAAAGACATTTATTCAGCCCTGGCTGGTTTTTCTAAGTGGTTAGACGCAGGGGTGGGCAAACTTTTTGACTCGAGGGCCACAATGGGTTCTTAAACTGGACCGGAGGGCTGGAACAAAAGCATGGATGGAGTGTTTGTGTGAACTAATATAAATTCAAAGTAAAGGAGCGGAGGGGAGAGCAAGAGAACCGGATAGAACAGCCGGATCCGGCCTGCGGGCCGTAGTTTGCCCACGGCTGGTAGAGCATCAGCCTGAGAAATGAAGGGTTGCTGTTTTGATTCCCGGTCAAGGCGCACATGGTCAAGGCACACATGCAGGAGGCAACCAATGGATGTGTCTCTCTCACATCGATGTTCTCTCTCTCTCTCGCTCTCTCTCTCTCTCTCCCTCCCTCCCAGCTACTCTCTCTAAAAGTCAATGGAAAAAAATATCCTCGGGTGAGAATTAAAAAATAAAAAAATAAAAAAATAAAGACATTTAATTTTCAAGCATTTGTTTACTGCATGGCGATAGGGTCAAGCTCTGCACTAGGTAATACGAGAGCAAATATTGATTAGAACATGATTCCTGCTCTTAAGGAGCTTATGATCATAGTCCAGGAATCACATACATAGAGACAAAGCTTTCCAGTATTACTCTGGCCAAGACAGGGATGCTCAGAGCGTTCAGGAAGGAGGGAGTCAATTCTCCTGGGAGGCAAAAAAAAGAGACAAACACTGAGCGTAAAGAGGCCCCAGGAAACTGTGTTCTGGGAACCAGAGGACCCCACTGGCCTGTAAAACACATGAGGGAAACACCCACACCCACGCCTCCTGGTATTTCTCCCTCGGCTTCCCACACTTCCCTCCTTCCTCTACTCACCAACCCTCCTTCTCGCCTCTTCCCAAGCTCCCATTCCATTGAATCATTCTCACTTGTGGCTCCGAAGGAAAGAAGATATATTTTTTTTTAGCTCAGGCAATTTCCTTGCTTTTAAAAACTATATTCAGAGGTAGGTAGGAGGAGGAAATTAGGTAATGGCATATATTTACCTAACATACAGTCAGAACTTTCCAGAGTCAGACAGCCTATCATTTTTATGTATAAGAAAAATCAAACAGCTTTCACCATACAAAGAGATGGCATTACTAGTAAATACATTATGATGACACCGACTTGTAGGAATTCTCAGCTATTCCACCCGGAAATTCTATTTTGTTTCATTTAGCGAATTATGTAAGACAGTGAGAAAACAGAGCAGCTACAGAGGCCTTGCACCATTCCCTCTTCTCAATGTTCCATCTCCAAATCCTACATCAGACTTTTGCAACTTATTTGTTCGTGAGAAATCCAAGTCTTTCCATTCCTCCCCTATCCAACTGTGATGGAAAAAAGCTTCCTTGTTCTCCTCCCTATGCTGATTTTACAGCTTCCCTTCCCAACGGCCAGGTTTCATTGCCAGAGGCCAGCACCTCCGGAGGCAGGGAGCAGGGAAGCAACCCAACCCGGGCACCTTCCAGGCAGCAGGCCCCGCTATCGTCCTTGCCCAACACCTGTCCCAGGCAGACAGGCACGGAGCCTGACATCACCATGCCCAAAGCAAAGGCTGTGCCAGTCTTAAAAGGTTAGGAACTCCTGGTCTGAAACGTGTATTAGATATCACACGGAATGCCCAGAAATAATCTCCCCTTCACACAGTTCAGTGACATGACCCCATGGTGGGGGAGGGGACCCCCATCACTCACACACACACACACTCAGAAAAAAGGACTGCAAGGATGTGACCAAACAAATACTCATCCTGGTTACCTTTGCTGAGTGTGACTGTGGTCTTGGGGTGTATTTCTAATATTTCACTTCTCTGATTTCCCCTGTTTTCTTATAACTACATTATAATTTTTATAATCATACTCTTTTTAGACAATTCAATGTGATATCTTGTTGGAACACACACACATACACACACACACACACCTTTACTGGGTTTCCCATGTTGCCCCCCAAAACCCACATTTACTTTGCATTTATCTTTCCTGCAACAGGAATTACTAAGTCAAAAGAAATGAAAATCATGATGACACTTACTCCATATGGGCAAAAACGGAAAGCATACTGAGCTGGGACTGCCCATCCTGGCTCTGCTCTCAACCTCTGCCAAGTAACTTAAACTCTAAGTATGTTGGACAATTTCTAAAATAAGAATGATACCACCTGCCCTGGTAGTAAATCTGTTGAAGGTCAAACTGATTGATGTGGAGAAAAGGTGAAGTGACGCAAATCTTAGATGCTACGAGGGGCAGAAGTACTATTTGGGGATGTCAACTCAAATGCCATTGACTCATCTATCTATTAAAAACCCGGGGGGGCCTCAATGTACTGAACACTACGTTGCTGCCTCTGAGATGATAGAAATGAAAAACGCCCTGTCCCACAGAGCCTCGAGGAAGAGCAGGGGCGTGGACAACAGGGGACAGTAACTCTAAGGCAGGGATTGGATCCAAGTGCATGGGACCACAGCACAGACTTGCTGGGAACCCGGAGCGGTTTCAGAGGAGGTGGTGTCAGAACTGGGCCTTGAAAGATGGAATGAGAAGGATGATTAGAGTCAAGCGGGGTCAGAGCTTATGGAGGTGAGATGGTTTGTAAAACAGGGAAGCCCTGTTCGGGCAACGAGAGGTTACGACTGCTCTGCAGCTCCAGCCGCTAACCATCCTGGTGCCTGACCAGCACCGAGCTCAGCTTCCTCACCTCTGAGTGACAGTGGAGGAAAGTGCACCCCTCGTGTGGAATCACCTGTAGCACAACACTGCGCAAAGGCACACATCGGTTCTCTGACTGTTTTTTATTTCATTCCTCGTGACGGGACTGGGTTGGGTTTGCAGCAGCAAAATATCTGATGTCATATGTGGTCATTCTGACAACTCACATTTCTCTCAAGTTTTGAAACAGAGAGCTTATGGCCATCTTAAGCATACAAACTTTGAATGGTGACAGCTGGGTACTAGACTTATGAGGATCACATTGTAGGTATATAAACACTGAATCACCATGTTGTACACCTGAAACTAGAAGAGAATGCTATACAGGTAAGGTTCATAACATGTTGACTCAAGAGTTTTCTCAATTTCGAAAGTTATTCAGAGATGATACGAATAGTGAGCTCCCTGATAACCATGGAAATATGGATAATCGAAGGGGAAGAAATGGCCGAACCTACATGCTAGTAATGAAATGCGTATTAAAAGAATGTGAAGGTACCATTCTATACCGTCTAAAACATCAAAAACATTCTGTGCACGAAGCCACACACAGACAGGACTGGAAGCAGGGAGTGGAAAGATGGTAAGACACTCCTGGAGGAATGTCATTACTGGGCACTATGGAGGTTCTGTCTTCCTAAAAAGCAACCTGGCAAGATTTAACAAGCTCTATAAAAAGGTTCGTAGTCTTTAACTACAGGATCCCTCTTTATGAAATATACCCCAAGGAAACAGGTCACTTAAAGGGAACTAAGAAACATAAAATATGTACATGGCTTAATGGTAACAATAATGGAAAACTGGAAATGTTTCTGATTACCAAAAAGCAAACTATGAAATGTCGGCACCATGGACTATACAGCCATTAAAAATAAATACTTCTTGTTATATACATACACGGTTTCTATACATATCGGGATTTTTTTCAAAAGCAGAAAAATAAGTAAAATCATCATTCTAGGTAAAAAGGCTGTATGTACTCGGTAAAAGATACACAAATTTAGAGGGCTTCAAAGTTTGGCCTTGACTAGCATTCAAAATAAATCGACTGTTAAAATCACCTGTGTTTGTGAAAGCTGAATGCTCTGGACCTGTGGGAGCAGAAAATAAGCATTTGTGAGCTGCTGTGCAGACCCTTCTGTAGAGATTCTGCGAGTACCAATTCCAGATACCTGCAGGAGACAGAGAGAGGGAGGGCGGGATATCCCTCTATTAGTTTGAAATACATTTGCCATCAGGCTAAAATACGTTTCCAAAGGGAATCTGTATTCAGCACCTTGGCCTTCAAGATTCTATTTACCCCATTATTTTATTTATCTTCGACAACCAAAAAAATGTAACAAAAGTTGCTGTATTACAGCAGAATATTACTCATTATAACAAACTAGAGGCCCAATGCACAAAAATCCATGCAAGAATAGGCCTTCCTTCCCCTGGCTGCCAGCATCGGCTTCCCTCTGGCATCAGCTTCCCTCCGGCACTTGGGACCCAGGCTTCCCTCCTCCGGCTGCCGGCAGGCACCCAGGACCCAGGCTGGTTTCCCTCCGGCCCCAGCTTCATCATGAAGGACGTCCAGAATGATGTCCAGAAGACGTCCGTCTAATTAGCATATTACCCTTTTATTATTATGGATCTTTTCACAACTAGTCAACTTTTCTGATATGGGACCCCCGTGCTTCATGGAATCCAGTAAGAATTAACCACAAAAATGGTTAGATAGATCTTGGCACTTAAATCACTTCTCGTGATGTCCTCTTTTAACAATGTCACAGGTACAACTTAAGATCAAGAAACCTAACTACTTTGGAGAACAACAACAAAAAGATACCCCGCTCTCCCTTCCTAGTGTATTAGATACACACAGAATACCCAGAAATAATAGCGAGCCCTGAGACCTGGCCCCCACGTGCGCCATCCATGTTCCCTGATGAGAAATATTCCTGAGCCCAGGAGGGGAGGAGGCCAAGTGGCTAGAAATTCCCCCTATAGGTGCCTCCCTCTGGACTGTTTGTGGGGTGCGGGCTGTGGGCTTTGAAAGCCTGCTATATTCTGTACTAGAAAACTGTGTGGCAGATTTCATTATTTGGTCCCAGTGCCCTTCAAAGACGCATGGTGAGAGGCACAGCTCTGCACGGCCCCGTGCGCCCCGCGAGGCAGGAGATGGGGAAAGCTGGGAGTTCAGCATCACTAACAGCTTCACACTATTACTGCTGTAAGCCAGGTGGCAACATGTCCAAATGTCTTTTTTAAACTACCCAAACCCTTTAAGTCAACATCCAAGCTACGTGACAGAAGGAAAACGTTACTTACGTGATAGGAAAGGACTCCGTGTGAGGAGGTATTAATAAATAAAGAACTTTCAATGTTCCCTTCTTCAGTAGGTAAGAAAATAATTCTGAAGGAAGTTCTCCCCATTGCTGGAATTACCTGAGAAAGAGGCACCTAATTAGCCATCTGGAATGGCCCTCCTTGAAAAATTATCTCGCACAGACTTTCTTTTGGGTGGTTTCTGCGAACAGATGTTAGCATCTTCCGCACCCTTGATTTACAAGTAGCAGGAATCCCCGAGAATCCCCTCACACAGATCAACAACCACAACCTGAGAGAACATTTCAAAGTACATAGTGTGGACTCATGGCAAGATAGGTGCCGAGCCCTTTCACTTGGGATGGGACTCACATGCCTCACATCTTTCCTTTTCCCTCCTCCTCCACACCCACGTGTTCAATGCCTTTATCTAACACAGTTCCAGCTTTACCTAACAAGCACACTGGTACTAAATAAAAGTCAGGGAGCCCGACTGGTATGGCTCAGCGGTTGAGGGTTGACCCAGGAACCAAGAGATTAGCAGTTCAGTTTCTGGTCAGGACACATGCCTGGGTTGCTGGCTCGATCCCCAATTGGGGGTGGAGGGGAGAGGAGGGGCAGGAGGGCAGGAGATAGCCAATTGATGATGTTTCTCGCTCACTCTCTCTTATGCCATTTCCTTAGTCACAGCATTTTTTAAAATTGATTTGAGAGACAGAGGAGAAGAGAGACAGGGAGATGGGGAGATGGGGAGATGGGGAGATGGGGAGATGGGGAGGGGAGGGAGAGAGAGAGAGAGAGAGAGAGAGAGAGAGAGGGAGAGAGAGAGAGCCACCTCCTCCATATTCCCTACTGGGGATCGAGCCCACAACCAGGGCAAGTGCCCCGACCGGGAATCGAACTGTGGACCTTTCAGTGCATGGGACAATGCTCAACCAACCGAGCTACACCAGCCAGGGCAGTTACAGTAATTTTTAAAAAGTGCATCAGGTGGCCCTAGCTGGTCTGGCTCGGTGGATAGAGCGTTGGCCTGAGGACTGAAGGGTCCCAGGTTCGATTCTGGTCAAGGACACATGCCCGGGTTGTGGGCTCAATCCCCAGTAGGGGGCATGCAGGAGGCAGCCGATCAATGATCCTCTTTCATCACTGATGTTTCTATCTCTCTCTTCCCTCTCCCTTACTCTCTGGAATCAATAAAAATATATATTTTTTAAAAAGTTCATCAGTGGACATAAGTAGGCAAAATAAATAAGTAAAAGCCACTGGTAACTGGGACTCTTCATTACAAGTTAAAAGCCACCGAAATTAAAACTACTGAAAGACCAGGGTCTTGATCTCTGTGTAATGGTGCACATTAGCATATTAAGGAGCTATGTACTACCTCTTACTCCTGCATTTCCAAGGAGTCCTACCTACCTTAGTGCGTTCACCCGGTGAAGAGATCACAACTATTAACTTGTATTAGTTACGAAATGCTTCAACATGGGTAGTCATTTCAAAACAGATAACATTAAGTATCTTTAATGATGAAAAAGTCTTCTTAAATATACATCCATGACTACCTAGTTTAGACGGTCACACTTTTTCCCCAAGCAGATATCAAGAACCACCAAAATCATGAATATGAACAACTAAAAAAATAAGTGCTAAAGCAAACACACAGAAGGAAAGAGCTTGGGTAGCAGAAAAGGGGAGACAGGGAGCAGAAAGTAAAAACTCGAGGCCAAAGAAAGCAAGAAAAGCTGGCAGCCCGCCACAGCATAGTTTCCAAGAGCCCATCAACACTCACCCTGCAATGAACAGGAGGCACATGGAAATGTCCTGCAGCTGTAAACACTGAGTTCACCACAACCTCGCTATCTCTACTCGGGTTATAAGCATAGAGGATCTTGGCTGCAGGGTGTCCCAGGAACCTAGGAGGGGAACAGAGGGGGGAAACCATATATGAATAATACATTGTGTGCTTAGAACTATCCATCCATCCATATATATACTTGAAACCAAAAAAGCTGTTGATGTTCATTACAAAGTTAAAAGCAACAATTATCAAACCCTGTTATTAATGAAACAGTTCATCCACAATGAGAAAAAAACACAAACAACACCCCCCCCTCCCAAAAAAAACAACTTTTTTTACAAGACTTATGCCAACCCATTGTAGCACCCCACTGGTTTTTGGGTTATCAGTATTCAACCCATCCAGGCCATAACGTGCTTTCAAAAAGCACACGGTGGGAACCAGGCATTACGTGTCTGGCTGGAACTCTAAATCAAATGGACATATGTTTGGATAAGAAACCATACTCATAGAAAAACCCAAGTTTTTTAGGGTTTGTTTCCTGAGTAATAAATTTAAAGAGGCTTTTCAGGGGGATGAGTTTCAACTGGCAAAGAGACTTAATAAGTCTTCTAAAAACTTAATTGTTGCTACAGACCATTCTTCTAAGAAAAAATGAAAACCCTGCAACACCTTCCAGCAGTGGCTTTTACCCAGTGAAATAATATCATGAGTCTTTCAGAACACCCTGATAAAAGTTTGGCTCCTCCCTCCACAAACATGAACACAGGGAAGTTCATACGTAACTTCAAAACTTTCTATGAACCACGGAGTAAGGATCTCTGCTCTACGGCAAATACCCTAGCTACTGAAGACCATTCTTTTGGCTTTCCCACCTTCAAGGCTGGCTCTGACCAAGGAACTGTCTGGCCCACCTACCTGGAGCTACCTGCAATGTTCCCTCTAATCATTCACCTCTGGTTCCACTGCCCAATGCCGAATTCACTCTAGTTAAATTAGCTGCAGTATTAGAGAGCCTGCCAAAATTTCACTGAAATCATTTCTCAGTTTTAATACCCTCAGTGACAAGACCCAAATATACAGTTTTCATTAGTAAGGCCCACAAATAAAACTATATTCTAAAATCAGCAAAAAACTCATCTCCAATATTCTTGTGCTTTTTGAAAAATGAAGCACAAGTCATTTCGCTTACACACAATGGGATTCCCAAAATACTATAGTATCACCATCAAATTCTTGGGATTTTTCTTCTAGCTTTTCCTCCTACTTTTAATCACAGATCTTAATTGAAGATTTCACATACATCCAATGTGTATTTTTTAAAATAAGTCCTGCCCTGGCCAATGTGCCTTGGTGGTTAGAGTGTCGGCCCAAAGACTGAAGGGTTTCGGGTTTAATTCCTGGTCAAGGCCACGTACCTGGGTTGCAGGCTCAATCCCCAGCTCAGCATGTGGGAGGCAACCAATCAATGTGTCTCTTTCACATCGATGTTTCTCTCTCTCTCCTCCCCCCCACGTCCACTCTCTCCAAAAATCAATGGAAAAAATATCCCCAGGTGAGGATTAACAAAAAAATAAATAAAATCAGTCCTTTACAGCCAGTTACAAGTAAAATACACATCAGTGTGATTAAAACCTTGAATTTTCAATGTCTTTAATAATACAACTAAAATTGTTTATACTACCATAAGCATAAAGGGGTCACCTCAGAAAGCCCTACCTCAAAAGTACTGGGTTCACATTTGCCTTTTCTCTCAATTAAATTAAATAAACAGGGACTTCCATGGTTTATGGTTTAGGTAAATAGTAAGAATCAATCAGCAAAGTTATTACTGCTGATCCTCAAAGGCTTATATCCCATTCACGCAACTGGAACACAAGATTTTCTGTTTCAAAGGACACAAATGTCTCCCAGAGGAAGAGATTAGAAAACATGACTGCAAAACTGCAATGCTCCTGAGCCGGGCGATTGCATCCACCAGCCTTCCCCAGGCCTGGCCAAGCACGCTGCTGAAACCTAGCTAGCACTGTGCTATTTTTACTCTATTTTTTAAATTCTATTTTTAAAAGTGTTATGAGGATTAGAATTTCCTTCGCTGGTGACAACGGGAAGATGCCCTGTTAATTTAATACGACAAAAGAATGATTAAAATCTCTTATGAATGATTAGCACTTCAAACCTCAGGACCAGCAGAATATTAACCCTTAAAATAAACCCTAAGAAGTAGGCAGGGGACAACTGAAAAACATGATCCTGATCAGGCACCCTAGAGGGAAATTAACGCTATGAAAAGGGATGGGGCTTGCCCAAGGTCAGTGTCAAAATAACTAGGGCAGGGAAGAAATCAGGAGAAGAACTATGGCTAAAGTTTTACTCTAATGCCTATAAATTATGCCATTTATCAGAAGTTAGGTAAAATGACTAATTTTTAAAGGTTCTAATTTAAACTTGTTTGTTCTTACTGAGATTTTAAAAACTTCCACAAAACCTATTTATTCCCATAATCATATCTATAGATCTCACTTATAAGTAAAATAGCTTAGGAATCAGATTTATTCTGTCACTCCGTGGGCAAACGGCATTGCTCCTCTGCAGCAAATGTATGAACACATTTTAATGCATGGTCAAATACAGAGATATTGGAAAGTAACACACACACACACACCCATGCACGCACGCACACACACACACCCGCACACATCCGATAATACCTATCCTTCCGGGATTGATTAGAAGACGCAAATGACAAGAGACGTCACTGTGCTTTGAGAACTATAAAACTACTACATAAATGTAAGTAAATCATCCAAAGGTGACTCAAGTCTAAAAACCAGCAACCTTTTTCAATCAAAGAATTGAAGCATTTTTTTTAATATGCTTTCAGCCATCAGGACCAGCAATTGATATATACAGCTAATTAACATGTATAGCTAATATATACATCCATCCATGTGCACTGATTACAGGACTTTTATGTTACTGAAGAGTAGATATATTATACATAGCCTGCATCCTATGCCCTGGAATGGTTTACCTACTCTAACTGCACTTATTACTATACATCTTATTCTAACTACCAAACTGTACTAGACACTCTTTAAAGTAGGTCCTCCATTAAAACTTTTTACAATAAAGACTTTCCATAAAAGCACTGTGTTCTCTCAGAATTTGAAATCAGTGAGGTTTTATTACAGATTTAGCTCCTAATAAAGTTTCTTGACCTAAGAGTAAAAATTCATAAACGAAAAAGCAGGCACCTAGAGTCTTATAAAGTTAGCAATCTCCCTCCATACTTTTATCTCTTCTTCCTTTTACGGAATCTCCTTTAAAAGCTCCACAAGGTACTTTACATTGAAAATCCATTCTCCCTCACTGCAGCTCCATTTTCTTGGATCAGAAGGAAATAGAAAGAAAGACACCCAGATGAATAGAGGAGGACACGCCAGGAGACCCCCACTAACTCACCCCAGATGCTCTCTTAACACCGCAGTTATTTCATTCACATAATTTTTCTCGTAACTCAAAAAAAGCTCTTCGTAAAACTGAAGTCAGGTTCCAGGCTGCTAAAGCAAGCTGAGCTTTTCCATCTGAAACACTCTTTTACTTCCACCCTGGAAACTCGAGAAATCTGAAATTCTATCTGCTCAATGCAGCAATATTCTGCATCCAGGGAGTTGAACACTTCAAGTTTCAAACTTTGTCACAGCCAACAGGAGTCCTTAAGTTCACTCCTCTCCGGCAGGACTCCACCCTTCTCTTCCTTAATTTCATGGAGTTCACAGATTAGTCCCTCAACTGACACTCATCACATTCCCTTCACCTCATGGTTCTTAACACGAAGCACTGTCAGTAATTACAGCTTATTCTGTCCTCCCCACTTAACTCGTTTTCAAAGTCTTAATCGTAATAACGAATGTCTGTATAGTGCACATTTGAAACCTGAAGCATAGAGAGTAGGAAAAACAAGTCAATAAATGAATCTAATTAAATGAATTCAGAAACCATCAATAGAGTTTTTCATTATAAAATAACCTGACTTATTTTAGAAAAACAGGAACTTAATATTGACTTCCTATTAAATTCCAATCACTACAAGTTATTATAAGTACATTTGTTAAAAACTAAAGAAAGGGCTGAACAATTCTTATACTCTTCTTTGCACACAAAAAAAATTCCCTTTAACAATTCCCAGGATTGATTTCCCTTGATATTCCGAACATATTTTTAAAGTATTTAACATCATACACATATAAAATATCCTGAGAGAAAATAATGCAAATTAAGTTCTTAAAAATTATAAAGAAAAGATACTTACTGAATTCCAAAATCTAGAACTGATGGCTGGAAATGTAAGCCCTTTCCACTAAATAGTTTGTCTGAGAAGCTAAAAAAAAAAAAAGAATATAGAGATTAATTTTTGTTGTAGGTTTAAAATTTGAATGCTAAGTTAAGAGGATATCCTTAGGTCAATGGCTCTTATGAGATACAATTTAACTCTCTTGTAGATGAGTCTGAACTAGATTTTAAATGCTAAAATTGAATTATTAGAAGTCTAATATATTTCTACAGCTGCAAAAATCTAAGATACTCTTAGATTATGGTTACTATAACTTCATATCTAATGTACAAGTTCTGCAAGTATTCAGATAAAAATAGGGATAGATTTCATTTTTAACAGGCTTCATTTCTGGATGAATTCAGATAACGTGACTATTTTCATAAACCCAAACTCAAGAAATGACATTCAAAAGTGGGTTGGGGTTGGGGTTGGGGGCTGAAGAGGGAGGAAGCTTTGGCCCTTAAAATTGTTAGATTACTTATACCAAGGAAAGAATGGGGCATATAGCCAGGGTTGTTCCTGAAGCAACCATCACCAGATCTGTATTTTTAAGGAAAAGCACCACATAAAATCTTGCATGGCAAGTCACATTTTCAATAGTTATTAAACATTATCATGACTTAATTTTCCTTCAGAATCAAAAGTCACAAATTAATATACCAAAAAGCATATAAAGAAAACACATAAAAAACATACATTATAATCTATAAGCATACTTAAAATACAAAATATATATATGAAATGCAAAATATATGTGTATATATTTATACATAGTATGTGTGTATGAATGTATGTGCATATGTGTACAACATTTTATTTATTTATTAGTTTTGCTATCATACTTTATTATCTATACTAGAGGCCCAGTGCACGAAATTCATGCACTCAGGGGGTCCCTCAGCCTAGCTTGCACCCTCTCACAGTCCGGGAACCCTCGGGGGATGTCCAAGCCAGCAGTCGGACATCCTTAGCGCTGCACTCACCAGCCATAACCTCGGCTTGTAGCTGAGCGGTGCTCCCCCTATGGGAGTGCACTGACCACCACGGGGCAGCTCCTGCGTTGAGCGTCTGCCCTCTGTTGGTCAGTGCACGTCATAGTGACCGGTTGTTCTGCTGTTCTGTCGATTTGCATATTAGCCTTTTATTATATAGGATTCTTGAAGGTATTTACATGTATTGTATCTGAATGGCAGAAAAACTTTATAATGGTGTGCTATTGTACATTCCTTCCCAACTTCACATCCAGTGACATGATGTTAGTAGCTTGAAATCAACCATGGTGGGAGTATTTACACTTCATAGAAATTTGCAAACACTCCAAATCAGAGCTTTTTCCTCTGGAGAAAGTTAATTCTTAAACATTAACCAACACACAACTGGAAAAAAAAAAAACACCAAACATCCATCAAAAGGTTGAATAAACCCTGACACTCAATAAAGTACAACACAACTATGAAAGGAAACGGGGCTATTTTTAACGACTATAACAGTGATCTTCAGAGCATACAGGCAAGTGAAAAAAGCAAGTAGAAGAACAGTATGTATAATATGCTACCTTTTGATTTTAAAACGAGGGAGGACACAATGTATGTACTACATTTTAAAAGTCATGTAACCCAAAAATATTTAACTGAAGAAGCTCCTAAGTGTAACCTGTATGACTGTTTTCAAAGGCTCAAGCAAGCTTTCCAAAATACAATCTTTCTATTTTCTCCTCCACTAAGGAGCCCTCCACCAAGCCTGGTTCTGAGGCTGGTCCGGGAGTGGACATCTGAGTTTCCCACCTGCCAGCCAACAGAAGCTCTGTGACCTTCAACAAGTCCTTCTCCCATTTTCCTTGAAGATGCAAACAACATAGAGATCAGAGAAACCCTTCCAAAATCCTCACCTCACAGGAAGAATCCTGGCTGCAATCTTTTCTTCCTCCCTCCAATTTTCTGCCTCCATCTAAGCTTCCCTTATTCCATCCTCTCTCCTAAGACTCCCCTGTCTGTTATCTTCTATTTGTATCTTCTTTATTCTATCTATAACATCAGCCACATTAATACTAAATGTGACACCTCAAGTCTCCATCCGCCTAACTCCTTGCTAACCTCTCCCTCATGTTGAGCTTCCAGAGAGAAGAAGTACTATTTACTGGGTCCCCCTCAAACCCCAAGAGGCCAGGACTAACACCATGACTTGCTTGCAAAAAAGGCCACTAACACACCCAGGAGCCTCCATAAATGCTTTTGAAGAGTCACAGGAGGCGACCGATGTAAAGAGGTGCCAACAGCAAACACACCACGACCACCCCACTTCCGACCAAGCTGGCCAGGGCTCAGCCTTCCAGAAGAAAAGGAAAACAGGCAACTTCACATGTCAAAAATTATCTTAGAAAAGTCACGCTACTGTTTAAGTAATAAGTAAAGTAATTAATGACAGTCTCCTTCCTGCCCTGTGTCCCGAAAGTGGATGTTTCATCAGATTTCACGCACAATGAGGAAAGTTTGTAGGATTAAATTAATTTACCCAAGATCACACAGTGACTACAAGGCACAGCCAAAATTCCAAAGCAGACCTGTCCATGTCACAGTCATGAACCTGGTACAGCATTCAGGTCTACCCAAGGTCGTGTGACCTACAGGAAACGAGGCAGTCTCTCTTGGGCTTCCAGGTCCAAGGCCATCACTTTCCAGTCCCGAGTGGGTCAGTTGCTTAATTACTCTAAAGTCCCCTTTATCTGTAAAGTGGAGATGACAACCGTATCTATACCTTGCAATCGTCCTCAGTGTAAAATGAGATAAAAATGCCTTTGCTTCGTGACTGGCACACAATTAAAAGCAGTAAATACTAGATCGTGTTACTAAGAGGATGATTCTAATCTAACAAGAAAAGCAGTGAGAACAGGTGGAGAGGCCCATTGAGCTTGGAGTCAGAGCTAGCTCTGGATTTAGAAGTCCCAAATGGGGTAGTAGTATTCGCTCTGAATAGGACAAATGAATACAGACCTGGGCTCTTAGCCATTATTCTAAAGACACCCACTTTTGGCAAAGAGAAGAGCCTTCCCTTGGCAGCAGGACATATGTGCAAGGAAGCCCACGTGTTATTTATTTATTTACTTTTAATATATTTTTATTAATTTCAGAGAGGAAGGGAAAGGGAAAGATAGAAACACCAATGATGAAAGAGAATCACTGATCGGCTGTCTCCTGCACACCCCACACTGGGGATCCCGCCTGCAATCCAGGCATGTGCCCTTGACCAGAATCGAACCCAGGACCCTTGAGTCTGCAGGCCAAAGCTCTATCCACTGAGCCAAACCAGCTAGGGCAGCCCACATGTTACTTTGAAAGAATATCTTTGCCTTAAATCACCTAACACTTTTTTTTCTTTAATCTCCTTCTCTCTTTTTATTTAAAAAAAAAAAAAATGGCCACCTTTTTTCTCTGCATATAAAACAAACACAGTTCAAAAACGTGGCTAGGAAAAGAGGAAGGAATTTCACTGGAAATGAGAAGCTCTTGGTTCAGGTCCCAGCTAGATTATGAGCTTCCATGTGACACAGTTTCTCTTTGGCAAATTGAAGGAGCTGGACCAGGTGACTCTGAGATCCTTGGGAAAGTGCTGGGATGCCCAGACTCCTTATTCCCAGGAAAATCAATCTTTGTGCTGATATCGGACACACGCCCTTTAGAAAAATTCAGTCTAGTAACTGAGATCTGGAAACGGATTAACTCTATAACCAACTGTTCTGGCCATGCACAAATGTTACGTGACTGAAACACATCATTTCAAATGCAATGCTCTACCTCTTCCGAATGAGCAAAAAAGGGGCCAGAAGCTCTCGGCAATTTAGTAAGTAAGGCATGGATGCACAGGGGTCTGGAGCCAGCTCACGGAAGGTTCTCCCCCTCAAGGTGATAACCCAGGAAGCTGAACAAAGCTTGGCCAAGCTAGACATGCAAAACTCAAAGAGCAAGAGCATTCAAAGAGAAAAGGAGAAACTTACCTAAAAAGGAAAAAAAAAAAATCAGGCATGGTTTTGAAGGGGGAATGGGTCTCAATGAACACCTAGCATGAATGGAAACTGAATGGAGGCCACTTTCAGCACAGCTAACAGCAGGGGAAAGATGCGAAGGGTTGGGAAAGCACCGTCTGAGCACAGACAACACACTGACTGGAAAGCTAGCCTGTGGTTGGCTCTGAGCAGTAGGGTGCAGAGCAAAAAGCAAGGAGGTGTGTGTGAGCGGTGAGGTGAGACAAGGAGAGAGTAGCTATGAGGGAGGTTCTGAGACAGTGAGACAGCTAAATAAATGGCTTCACTGGACCAGAAGGTGGACAGTGGAAAAGTCAGGCGCTCACCTCAACCTGCCATGAAACAGTCTTCTGCACCATGGCTCTGTGCTGGACCCTACCCCTCAAGGTAGCGCTGCAATGTTTCAGACGAGGGGCTGCAGAAGCTGCTCTGAGCAGGTGAAAAAGAACTCCACCTTCTAAGAGGAAGGTGAAGTGACCAGCTACAGGGAGGGTGGAAGGGTCTGGTGTTCCATATTCTTAAATGGACAGGCTTTCCTCGAGCACCTACAGCGACGGCCTTTCAAATGCAAACTCTTTCCATACCTGGAGAGAGCAGCAAGTGCTTAAAAACATTTTTTAAAGGTTATGACAAGGGCTTTAGCCACAGGATGAGGGTAAAATGGTGGTGTGAACAGGAGAAAAGGGTTGACACCCATTTCACAAACACTCAGGAAGGTAATGAAGTAAGTAGATCACGCAAAAATAATGCTATTGTCTAGACCAGGGGTGGGGAACGCCAGGCCAGTAAGCCATATAAGGCTCGAGAAATTGGTTGGTCTGGCCCTGCCAAGACATTAGGAGTGAGTTAATTAAATGTTTGACCAAATATAGCAGGTTAACTTTTAAGTTGATAATTCTGTATGGCCCTCAAATAATGTTATAATTATCCAAATGGCCCTTGGCAAAAAAAAAAAGGTTCCCCACCACTGGTCTAGACTAAAGTTTTCAAGGAAAGACCTGTTATGCTGATGAACTACTTACTGGGCTGTTCTCAGTCAGGAGACTCTGAGTGCCCATTCAGGTCCCAGCGCTGGACTCCCTTAAGGTGGGGATTCCTGCCCTGTAACATCTCCTTGGACCCTGAGCAGGAAGCAGATATTGCTAGGACGCTGCTGGTGCTGCCAGAGACCTAGAAGGAATTCGGTACTTTTCGGTTATGCAATAAACCTGGAATTGATCTCTGCGCAGATAGAATAAGCCCCAGCCTGGGGCTGCCGCTCCTGAGCGCGCCCACTGAGGGCAAAGCCTCCGCAGCTTCCCACCCACAGTACAGACTCTGCCGGAGGCACTTCTGTGATCTCACAGTGAGTACTCGGCCTGAGGGCCTCCGGGGAAAACTCTGCATCATAATCTTAGCACTACAAGCTGTTTCCTGCTTTTACTTTTCATTTACAAAAATTCTTCTCCCTAGAAGTTTGAGAGGAAAAATATGAAACACACAGGCATGTCTACTCAAGCTAGAACTGCCATTCTTCCTGGTAAATTAACAATTTGCAAAGAAACACTTCACAGTGGAGGCAGAAGCCAGTATTTTCCCCATTAAATCCCCACGGAGGTAGGGGGAAGACATTTGGTGGAGCACCATGTTCCTAATTTCTTCCACTATAAAAAGCCTGGGCTTCAAGGTCGAAGCAAGAGAAGTCCTTGGAGCAATACCAACTGTGGTCTGTTGGAGGCGCTCTTGCCAACAACAGGATAGCTGGGGTTTTAAGCCACCAGGGCATGTTGATGGCCAAATCTTCCTAAGGCCAGGACAAAAGTCTTCCATGCTGGTCTGCCCCTTCGGTGGCTGATGGCCTCCAAATTCATACCACCCATGGATAGGTGCTCCTTCTCTCAGAGACTAACCCCTCCAAGCCTTTTCTGGGTGGTTCCTGGACTGATTCCAGGGCCACACAGCCCCCATCCTGCCCTCTCCAAAATGTGCACCCTCTCCTTCCCTGCTCTGCCCTTCTCCTCCACTCCATGAAACTCAGCCTCTCTCATTTGAGAAGACCCTCTCCTCATGCTCCCTACCTCTTCAAGCCCTCTTCTTCCCTCCATAGCCAAACTGTTGGCAAAAGTAACAAT
This sequence comes from Plecotus auritus, assembly GCF_963455305.1. Classification (NCBI taxonomy): domain Eukaryota; kingdom Metazoa; phylum Chordata; class Mammalia; order Chiroptera; family Vespertilionidae; genus Plecotus; species Plecotus auritus. The sequence continues at coordinate 61,536,193 of NC_137773.1, read as the reverse complement.
GTCAGCAAGTACATTTATTGAGCACTTACAGTATACCAGATGCTGCACCCAGCACTTTATTATCCTTTATGACATTTCCACACACAAGGAAACAGACACTTTGAGCGTTTAAACAACTCGCCAAAGCCCATTCCGCCACTGCACGGCTGAACAGGAATCAGCCCCCACACTAACTACACTGCCTGCCATCCCATCTCTCTCGCATCCTGTACCCTCACTCGACCAAGACGGCTCTTGCTGAGGTCACCAATGATTCTAAACTGTGAACTCAAGTACTGATCTCACTTAATCTCTCTACTGGCTACTCTCCTTCAGCTCTAGGAAATCTCATGGAGTCTTTCCCCTCCCTCTATGACTGCATCTTCTCATTTCCCCTCCCTCTTCTTTCTCTTTCTTCCTCCCTCTTCCTCTCTTCCTCTCTCTCTCTCTCTCTCTCTCTCTCTCTCTCTCTCTCTCTCTCTCTCTTTCTCTCTCTCATTCCTGTTTCCTCATTCTTCCTCAATTCCCACCCTCTAGGTTCATTTATCACCCAGAGGGTGATGCTCCCTATACAGACATGTGTCTTTTTATGGCTGTCCAGTAGCTAAGCTTCCTTACTGCAGTCATAGACTTCCCACTGTCACCCCTCTGGATTGCCAAAGGACCAGGAGCAGATGCCACAGCACAGGAAGGTGGAGAATCACCGTTCTGGAGTGACCACAGCGGCCGTGCAGCGGGTGACGGGCGGAGGGGCAGTGTCTTCTGTGGTCTACTTCCATGACCCTTTTCGGCTGCGGTTCCAGCTGCTAAGCCCACTTTGGCTTGTTTGTTTTCTGAGCCTGGTTCTTAAGTCTTCCTAGAGATTCTGTAAGCTGCCCAAACACTTTTCAATAAATTCCTTTTCTGCTTAAATCAGCCAGAGCTGGTTTCTGTGGTTTGACTGAATCATTTCTCAAGCCTGTGTCAGTGGCCTGGACCAGACGCCCTCCTGCTGATGGCCCGCAGGCACCTCCAAATGGAATCTAAGATGGAGTTCAACGCCCTGCCTCCTCTCCCCATCCGTTCACAGCATTGCACTACTGCCTTGGGATGGCTCCCTGCCCAACCGGGGAGCCTGGATGAGACCCTGCCTTCCTTAACTGTAAGTACCTGCCGAGGGCTGCCCTGGAGTTTGACACTTTTACTCCACTCAACTCTCTCCCCATCTTCTGCTCTCACTAGCAGGACCTTATATGCGAGAGGCACTACATTTGCATCTTGTTTAAAGAACTGTACACTATATTATTACATTTACACATTTCACCACACCATGTGCTATAAAGGACTCCTTTAGCAAACTGGTTAAATAACTTTGCAAAACCGACCAAAGAAAAGGCCAGTAATTAAGTCCCAACTTTCGTTCCGACTTTCTCCTTACTACACCACGCAGCTTCTCATCTACGGCTTAAGGACGTAACATCTTTCCCTAGACTCTACAATGTGATAAAATAATTAAATACGATTTTTAAATCCGGGAAATGCAAAATACATTTGTGCTGCCTTTTAGCTCAAGGACAACAAATTAGCATGAAAAATAATTCGGTATTAGAGGTCACCAGCAGTCACAGAGTTGGGCAGATGATGCTAGAAGCCAAAGCAGAAATTCACACGATCAAAGGGGAACGGGGAGATGAGGGACTTCTCCTCTTCAATCACAGGTAGACAGTGCAAGTTTGTCAAAGTGTGTGCAATACTATATCTCTTTTTAGAAAAGCAACTTTGAGTTCCCAGGGTGTCTATATAACTTTGGATATTAGCTCTCTGAACATGAGCCAGGTATTTTTTTAAAGCTCATCTCTAGCCCTTTAAGCACATCAGTAGCTAAGCTGACTGGTATTGTACAAGCATTAATGCTCGATCCCACTCACACTCATGTCTTCCCTCCACCTGCAGCAGGAGAGTATCACAGCCAAGGCAGTTTGCCCCAAACCCAAAGACGGATCAGAGGCTGCCTAATGTTCGCGGCTTCCAGGCTTACCTACAATACAAGGCACAGCACAGTCCACAGGGGAAAAGACAGTGTGGAGCGGGTTAGGAAGAACGTTCTGGAAGAGCGGTCATTTGGGTAGGGCCTAGATGGCTGGATATGCTGTCTCCAGGTGAAGACGGAGGAAGGAGTGCCAGACAAGGAGAAACAACTGAATGAAGGCATAAAAACTGAAGAAGTGCATAAGGCAATTTCTGAGTTTCTTGGTAAAACCAACAAGTGTGTGTGTGTGTGTGTGTGTGTGTGTGTCCCTCAAAGGGCCAGCCTGATGACCATCTTGGCCACAGTGAGTGAAGGAGCCAGCTGCTTCCATTTACTAGGAAGAACACAGCGATTGTTGCTCAGCTAACTGGTGTCTCAGGGCAGTCCTGTTTCTCAGAATACCTGGACAGCACTATTCAACAAGTTCAAGACTTCTCCCTTTAAAACAAGAAAAAAAAAATCTACCCTTGAATATAAATTCTTAAAAAGTATGTAGAAGTTCTTTCAATTGGACTGTGAAGCAGTCCACGACACACACTAGCAGATACCACGCACGTGCCCACAGGGCGTAACTTACTCGTGCCAAGCTCACTTGGGTGAGAGATCCCACTGTCAGGATGGCTCGAAAGCTGATTTTTTGCGTGTGAGCCCCGAGGAATACTGACTGGAGAAATCCGTCCAGAACAGCCGTGGGCAAACTACAGCCTGTGGGCCGGATCCAGCTGTTCTATCCGGTTCTCTTGCTCTCCCCTCCGCTCCTTTACTTTGAATTTATATTAGTTTACACAAACACTCCATCCATGCTTTTGTTCCGGCCCTCCGGTCCAGTTTAAGAACCCATTGTGGCCCTCGAGTCAAAAAGTTTGCCCACCCCTGGTCTAGAAGGTGCCCAGAAAAACAAATGCTCCTTAACCCAAGTCAGAGGGGCTGGAGTTTTTTTCCTAGGGATGGGGGAAAGGGAGTGTGGCAACTTAAAAATGTGTTATGTCAAAAACAATTCTCCCTGGGAGGTGCTCATGGTTTCATGGTTTCTTTTCCAGGGTCCTGTGACAGAGGTTGTTCTTGGCCCTTAATATCCCCCTCTCCTTCCATAATTTTTAACTGGTCACATTTCCCAGGCTCCCTTGCAGCTGGGTATGACCATGGGACCAAGTTCTAGCAAATGGGATATAAGTTGAAGTGTCATGAGGCAGCTTCCAGAAACTCTCTGGCCCATTCCTCCCATCTGCTGCCGTGGACACACGTCTCCACTCTGCACCTGAGGACCAGGTCCCAGGGAAGGGGATGCAGTGCTCCTGAGGGAGCCCGAGGCTACAGAGCTCTAGACCAGGGGTGGGATCCTTTTTTCTGCCGAGGGCCGTTTGGATAATTATAACATCGTTCGAGGGCCATACAACATTATCAACTTAAAAAACGAGCCTGCTATATTTGGTCTAACATTTAATTAACTCACCCCTAATGCCGTGGCAGGGCCAGACCAAATGGTTTCTCAGGCCTTATATGGCCCTTGGGCCGGACATCCCCCACCCCTGCTCTAGACTCTGACAGGACAGAGAAAACGCTATCTTATTTTCTGTTTGCTTGGTGGAGAGAGGGGGCTTTAGGGGGGGGGGGGAGCTTTGGAAGTGATATAATAATTTATTTAACCAATCCCCTATTTTTGAAGTTGCCCTTTAATTAACATATTTTGATTTTTAAACTGCATATCAAAAACTCATATGTTGGTACTTGGAATATCAGGGAGAACATTTTGTAAAGTATATGATTGTCTAACCACCATGCTTGTACACCTGAAAGCAATACAAAATAATATTGGAAGAAAACAAAAATGCTATCGTGTTTTAAACCACTAGTCTTTTAGAACTCTGTTACCTCGCAACTTAACTCTCACCGCAATCGCTTCTCACCCTTTGCAAACACCAGAGCCTGCCAGTGGCCACTGCTCAACAGAGCGAGCACGAGGCCGCTGGCCCAGGCTCCGGGCTCCGGGCTCTGCTGGCCCCGGGGAGGCAGGCTCCACAGCCAGCCTTCCATGTGGTTCAGAACCAGAGCTTCCCAATAAATCAGGAGCTAAATGTTTAACGCAATAAAACTAACCAAACATCACCCAAACCTGATGGTGAAACAAAGAAAATTCTAAATAAAGAAAGGATGGCTCCTGCTGCCTTTCACTGGGAAAGCCATTGACTGTGGTGCTGGCCTACAGTGGCCCTGGTCACATGTGAGCATCAACTAAGAAATGCCACATATGAACTGCCTTTAGGACTGGACACACAGAAACTACCTTCTAATTCAGAACCTTTCATTCTGCCTTATGTCTCCTGTGCAGGGACAAGCCTCCATGCGGGGGCGTGCAAGGGTCTCTATGAGACACTTGGGGGAACCCAGACTGAGGTGGCAGTGCCAGAAATAAAAGAGGCGCTAGCTAGAAGGAACACACAGGTGAGGTCTCCACCTGGCCTTCCAGGAATAAAGTCCTAGAAGGGACCATGCTGATAAGAGCCCAACACCCTTTACACTGCAGTGGAGGCAAAGAGTAAAAATTACTCTACTTTTTAAAGACGGCTTGAAACTTCCCCAATTATTGGGACCCATTACCTCCTTCCCCTGGGTGGCTGGCAGGAACCCTACAATGGAACCCGGCTCCTTCTTAATCTACCTAAAGTCCAACGGCAGAGCTCTTGCAAAACCAGAAGAGAAAAGATGGGGGAAGACAGTGTCCTGTTTCCTAGTCAGTATTAGGAGAAAGGAATTAGGTCAAAGCAGTGAAAGCATTTGCCCAAGTCCCAGGGCCCATAGACTCACTGGGGCCCAATCTGGGACCAACTCACAAAGGCAAATTACCCAGAAAGATTAGTACAAGAGATCATCTAATGTTGTTGTGATCAGAATTTCAGTTTCCACTACTACAAAATTAAAGTAACACCCCTAGCCCAGCAGCGTGGCTCAGTGGTTGAGCGTTGACCTATAAACCAGGAGGTCACGGTTGCATTCCTGGTTAGGGCATATGCCTGGGTTGTGGGCTCAATCCCCAGTAGGGGGCGTGCAGGAGGCAGCCTATCAATGATTCTCTCTCATCGTTGCTGTTTCTCTCTCTCCCCCTCTCCCTTCTTCTCTGAAATCAATAAAAAAATATTTTTTAGAAATTCTAAAAAATTGAAATAATCATCAACAAATCAACAAACAACAAGTGCTGGTGAGGATGTAGAGAAAAAGGAACCCTTGCACACTGCTGGTGGGAACGCAGACTGGTGCAGCCACTGTGGAAATCAGTATGGAGTTTCCTCAAAAAATTAAAAATGGAACTGCCCTTTGACCCAGTAATCCCACTTCTAAGAATATAGCCCAAGAAATCAGAAACACCAATCAGAAACAATATATGCACCCCTATGTTCATAGCAACACAATTTACAATAGCTAAGATTTGGAAACAGCCTAAGTGCCCATCAGCAGATGAGTGTAAAAACCATAGTACATCTACACAATGGAATACTATGCTGCTGTAAAAAAGAAAGAACTCTTACCAATTGCAACAGCATGAATGTGTTAGGGGCAAAAATAGAATATTCGGGACTACTTGCGATTATGGGAAATATTAATCACTAGAGGCCCTGTGCACGAAATTCGTGCATGGGAGAGGGGGGTGTCCCTCAGCCCAGCCTGCACCCTCTCCAATCTGGGACCCCTCTGCCCTCCCCTGCTGGCTTGATCGCCCACAACTGCCCTCCCTTGCAGGCCTGGTCCCTCCCAACTGCCTTCCCCAGCTGGCCATCTTGTGGTGGCCATCTTGTGTCCACATGGGGGCAGGATCTTTGACCACATGGGGGCAGCCATCTTGTGTGTTGGAGTGATGGTCAATCTGCATATTACTCTTTTAATAGATAGGATAGAGGCCTGGTGCACAGGTGGGGGCCAGCTGGTTTGCCCTGAAGGGTATCCCGGATCAGGATGGGGGTTCCCTTGGGGCGTGAGGTGGCCTGGGCAAGGGGCCTGTGGTGGTTTGCAGGCTGACCATGACCCCTGGCGACCCAAGCGGAGGCCCTGGTATCTGGGGTTTATTTATCTTCTACAATTGAAACTTTGTAGCCTTAAGCAGAGGCCTGGGCCAGCCAGGGTGTGCAGAAAGCTTGGCTTCCTCCATCACCGCGGGCAACCCTAGCCTCCTGCTCTTTCCAGCTCCGTGGCTGCCGCCATTTCTGTTTAGGTTTATGTATCTTCTATCATTGAAACTTTGTAGCCTTGAGTGGAGGCCTGGGCCCACAAGGGCAGGTGGAAAGCTTGGCTTCCTCCATTGCCGGGGAAACCCAAGCCTCCCTCCTGCTCTCTGTGGCCGTAGCCATCTTGGTTGGGTTTATTTGCATATTCGCTCCTGATTGGCTGGTGGGCGTGGCTTGTGGGCATGGCTTGAGGGTGTAGCAGAGTGATGGTTAATTTGCATATTACTCTTTTATTATATAGGATGCTCTGTTAACCATGATTGTATTGGTTAAAGAAAGGACATTCTGACCTGGCTGGGAGTTGTACGCCCCCAGGACCTGAGAGTCAACCTTGGACCTGGGAGTCAACCTTGGAACTATACTCATTTAAGAACTGCCTATTACCATGGAAAGATTAACAGCCTTGTTGCCCAAATAATGAAATTCCACCCCAGCCTGCCTCCTACTTCCCCATGCAATCCTTGTCTTACCCTATAAGCAGCTGGCTTATGGGGGGCTGGAGAGCAGGTTTTTGTGGATGACCTGCTGCTTAACCATCCTGCCGGCAATAAAAGCTCATATATGATTCAATCCTGTCTCTGCTTAACTGGCTCAAGTAGTGACAGGCAGCACGGGCCATTGATTGTCCGGTTACAGATGGACCTGGAGAGCATTATGCTAAGCGAAATAAGCCAGGCAGAGAAAGATAAATAGCACATGATCTCGCTCATTTGCGGAATATAATAAACAACATAATAAACTGATGAACAAAAATAGATACAGAGACACAGACGCTTGGAACAGACGGACAAACCTCAGAGGGAAGACAGGGGAGGAGGCAAGGAGGGGGAGGAGGCCTACCAAAGGACTTGAATGCATGCATATAAGCATAACCAACGGACACAGACAGCAGGGGGGTGGGGGCATGTGCTGGGGGGCGGGGGCAAGCGGGGAGAGGTCAATGGCAGAAGAAGCCGTTATGTAGCACTTTCAACAATAAAGAATTTAATTTAAAAAATAAAAATAAAGTAACACCCCTAGGTCCACTGGGAGCATTAAGTGAAATGGGTTTGTACATAGCTTTGCAATGGGCCCAGTAGAGTGTTTGCCCAGGGAGGGGAGAAGTGTCTCTTCTAAGGTCCGCGGAAAAGCAAAATAGTTTCATACCGAGTTCCATGGACTCTACAGAAGCCTATCAGGCTAAAACAGAATTTCATGTGTGGGGGTAGTGGGGGCGGGCAGACCGCCTCCAAACTTAATTCAAGGGAGATGACAGCTCCAGGCTGCACTCCAGGGGCACAGCTGCAAGTAGCAGGAGCCTCCCTTTCCATTCAGCCCAGGGAATTTAATTGTTCTTAATTATACAGCCACCACTCATATGCAAATAGTGCATGAAGGGTTTTCCTTTTAAATTGTAATTTTTCTTTCAGATTCTTGAGGCACTAAAGTGTTATTGCTGAAGATGTCACTGAAGAAAGAATGGCCCTGTGGTCGCTCAGGGTGGGAGAGAGGCCCCTCTTCACCCGCCCACTCTTCCTTTGTCCAGCCCGGCAGGCTGTTACCCTCCCACCGCCAGGCCTGCCCCAGGCTGGCTCCCGGGTCTCCTTTTCAGCCCAGTTCTTCTCTAACACCTTCCCCGCTCTTTCCAGCACTCTCCATCTCTGGACAAAGCGCAGTGTGAATTGGGCAGCAGAGAGGAGAGGGGAAAGCAAGGATCAGCTGGCAGAAAGGTTGTTTTATCCATTCAATCCCTACTTTTGGAGTCCCAATGAACGTGGACTCCAAAAGGAGAGCTTGCTGATAAACGTTGTTTTGAAGAGAATAATAGCAACATGAAAAAAGTGCTGGCAACAAGTCAATAAAAGGAAACAAAGCTGTCATGTTCAACATGATTACAACCAAAAAACATACCATTAGCAGAATAGTAAACAGGGCCGTGTTAGGATGGGTGGGATATGAGTGACATTTCCCTTTCCCCCAGTTTTCCAAAATTTTAAGTAGTTTGATACCTTTGAGAATATTCCAAATTTGTGGAGTTACGTTGCTGTTAGAAAACTCAAGAGCGATATAGGAAGGTACATTCTTCTTAAATAGTTATTTCTTTGTGTGGATTCAAAGAACACATTTCCACATTTGTAAGTTACTTAAAAGCTAACAAAAGTTTCAGTGCTGAAACGCTTGTTCCTTTGCTCCACACTCACTAACTCACTGGTTACTGCTCGTCTCTGTGAGCGTCTCCTTCCACCACCACCACCTCTTAAACAAGCCTTCCCTCCCCCTCCACAATCACTCATTCCATGGTCTGATCCAGTCTCCAGGCTCTAAACATCACCGGAGCTCTCTCCAATCCCAGGACTCTGGGTGCCCACCCACAGGTTCTCTGGGTGCCCACCCACAGGTTCACTGGAAAGTCTAAAAGACATTTTTTTAAACGTCTAAACCAGGCCCAGCCAGCACGGCTCAGTAGTTGAGCATCGACCTATGAACCAGGAAGTCACAGTTCGATTCCCACTCAGGGCATGTGCCCAAGTTGCAGGCTCCCAGCCATCAGTGATTCTCTCCCATCATTGATATTGCGCGTGCTCTCTCTCTCTCTCTCTCTCTCTCTCTCTCTCTTTCTCTCTCTCTCCCTCCCTCCCTCCCTTCCTCTCTGAAATCAATAAAAATATATTTTTTATAAAAGTCTAAACCAACACCCGTGACTTTACCTCAACCCACTCTATCCATAGCCATCGTGGCTCAGTTGTTGAAGCCAATGATTTTGGAATCAATCATCCTTGTCTGTTTTCTGCCTTATACCCCACATCAGTGGTCGGCAAACTCATTAGTCAACAGAGCCAAATATCAACAGTACAACGATTGAAATTTCTTTTGAGAGCCGAAAACCGAATTCTGCACATGGGCCACGAAGTTTCAATCGCACTGTACGTGCGCACCCACACGTGGTATTTTGTGGAAGAGCCACACTCAAGGGGCCAAAGAGCCACATGTGGCTCGCGAGCTGCAGTTTGCCAACCACTGCCCCACATCAACCTACTGGAAATCTTGTGTGAGCTCCGTTTTCAAAACATACCCAGAACCTCACCACCTGCACCCTGGTCCAAGCACCAACATCTCTTTGAGTTCTTGACTATTGGCTACAATAGCCTCAAGCGGTCTCCCTGCAGTCTAGGCTCAACACCAGCCAGGCAGCTTTTTAAATCCTAATTCAGATCACTGCTCCGCTCCAAACCCCATGATGACTCCCCATTTCCAAGGTCTCACATGAACTGAGCGCCACTCTCCCCCATGACCTCACCACCTTCAATTCCCTCTTTTTTGTTTTTTTAATATAGAACGCTTCACAAATTTGTGTGTCATCCTTGTGCAGGGGCCATGCTCATCTTCTCTGTATCGTTCCAGCGCTGCCAAAAGCAAGCACCAATTCCCTCCTTGATACCTGTCCCACTCTAACCACTCTGTAAACACTCCAGGCCTTAGTTCCCACTGTAAATCAAAACCTTTAGTATCTATAAATACCAGTTACACAAAAATAGAGGCAAGCTGAGGTGCGGCCTGCCATCTGACCCTTGGCCTCACTTCTGCAGTTGCACCCCTATTTCAAGCATCAATGGGATGCAGATGTGTACCCCACCCCCACATCTAGTCCCCTAGCTGGAAAGGGGGTGAATGTGCCCAATGTAGGGATAGAAGATCTGAGAGATGGAGAGAGAATCCCCAAATTCACTTACTCCTAATGCCAACAACCCTCCTTCCAGGTCATAAGGGCTAATAAATCCCTTTTAATGCTCGAGCTAAATGACTGGAATCTATTACTTGAAGCTGAAAAGGTCCCAACTGGTAGTTAGATGAACCCAGTAACTCAAATGTAATTCATAAAATCAAGTAACCTTTGGAATATTAAAACACATGTTATGACTATTTATAAAAACAAATGCTTTCTGAGAAAAAGGATGAATCTGCAAAAGGCCTAAGACAAGCTGCATCCTCACCAAAAAAAAAAAAAAGCAAGGGAAGGGGGGCGGTCTGCATCTTTATAAAACCAATTGCTGCTTCTAGGAGAGACAGAAATGTTCTCAAATTAGATTGTGGTGATGGCTGCACAACCCTGTGGCTATACTCAAAACACAGTGAACCACACACTTACAATGAATGAACTGTATGGTGTGTGAATTGTACCTCCATAAAGCTGTTAAAAAAAAAAAAAAAGAACCAAAAGCAAGCACACATGCCAGCCTCCAACATCAAGCATTCATCAGGATTCAACGTAGGAAAGGGAAGAGAAGGCACCTTCTGCATCTTCTCATACATGTGCTCATGCTTCCTTCCTATGCACACAGACGTGTCCTACACAGTGACAAAGCCGTACGCAGATGCCTCTGATGAGGGCCGGCCACATTTCCCATCGTTATGCAGCCTAATTCCTGCCTATTATCCAAATGCAGAATCCTACTGCCCAATTTCAGGCAGCCAGCAGCTGCAGAGGAAGAACAGCTTGCCCTTCCGAGGAGGCCCATTTGACACAGAACCCCTGCTGCTAAGGACTCCAGTCCTCGACATGTCAATCACGTAGGCATGAGGAGACCTGGGAACAACGGCGACTTCCTTCTTCATCTGTGAGCATGTTCCTTCCCAAGCCAGCCAGCATGAGAAGATGAAGAGAAGGGCAGACTTCAAGACTAGTTTTGGTACTGGGGGGGGGGGGGGGGGGGGGATGTGGAGGGAGGGGGTAGGGGTGAGGGGAGGGAGGTGGAAAAGAATCAAATAAGAGCATAGCAAGTGCTTACACCAAGACATGCTCTCTCCCCGGCTATCTCCATCTCCATATTAATCTTCATGAACACGTGAGCCCTGATCTTTAAACCACCTGACCTTCAGACCTCAATGCACTCCAATACGACTAAATGACTCTGACTTTGCCTGTTCTCCAGATAATCCCTTGAACCCTCTTCAGAGGAGGCATTTCCCTATTTTTAAATAGCTTTCCTTGTGGTTTTCCTTTAACTATAAACAGAGATAAAAAGAAAAATACAGTAACTGTACTTGCTACAATGAAACAGGGCATTATATTGCGAAGGGCCATAGTTATTCAATGAAATACTAAGTGGTTAAGTTTTTAACTCTCATAACAAACAACTTAATTGATATACTGTATTCAGTGACACTTTCAAAATATATTTCTTTCCTCTAGTAATAACAAAACAGGGACATCCTGTACACCCTTCACTAGAAAGACTGCCACATTCTGGCATCAGTTACAGAATTAATCACTTTAAATCCAAGAAAAGGTGAATCCCTAGCAGGGGAATATTTAAAAATGTGTAGCTCCTGAACATTTCCTCCTCCCTTAAAAAAAATCATCATGAGCACCAGCTCAGGGAGTTAAGAAATTTGGGCCACTGGTACCCAATTTGGCACCTCTCAGAGATAACGAGGGGCAACCTTAAAATATATATATATGGCCGTAACTGGTTTGGCTCAGTTGATAGAGTGTCGGCCTGGAGACTGAAGGGTCCCAGGTTCGATTCCGATCAAGGGCATGCACCTTGGTTGCGGGCACATCCCCAGGAGGGCATGTGCAGGAGGCGGCTGATCGATGTGTCTAACTCTCTATGCCTCTCCTTTCCTCTCTGTAAAAAATCAATAAAATATATTAATATATATATATATATATATAGATAGATAGATAGATATAGATATATATATAGATATATATATATATATATGTATGGATCCCAGGACTCCATGAGCTCTTCCTGAATCAGAATACCTGGGGGTAGAGCCTGGAAATATGGATTTGGGGAACAGCTCCCCCAAGGAATTCCACCGTCCCTGCTCCCATTAGGAAAACAGGTGTGCATTTGGGATCCACAGACACATTTATCCATCTCTCTGCTGTTCATTCCTGGATCCTTCCAGGGACACTTCTGTTTCTAACACAGCTCATTTCCACTATAAAATTCCTCCGTCTCAGGGAGAGCCAGGTTGCAGGAAACAAGCTAGCTATTTTAAGCAGAAAGGGATGTTCATACAGGGAATTGATACTTACGTGATTGTTGAAAGGTTCGAGGGAGCAGGCTCTATGCTGGGCCTCCAGGAAGGACTCCCAAACAACAGGGAACTGGCCCCAAGGGTGCTGGTGCCTCTGTCACAGGGAAGGTGGGGCACCTCAGGAAGCTTCCCTGGGGCTACTGAGTCAGGAACATCCTGCCAGCTGTGTCCCCGGGACCTAGAAGCTGCCTCTGTCACCATTCTTGGTCCTATGCCAATATGCTCTAAGTTGGATCCTGGGAAGAATCATTCACTTCCTGCTACACTTAACGTTAATGAAATATGTTTCTGACACTGCTTCACTGAAGAGTCGTCACCAGAACTGAATCCAGCATGACCACCTACCCTGAACAGAGGACCCGACTGGCACAGACTAAGGCATCACTCACTGTCAAGCAGTCTCTAACACCCCCAAGTCTCCCGCACCTAACTCCCTTCCTCTGGCCTTTTCCCCTCCATTTCCCCTTCCCATGCAGACAACCTCTAATCCAGATCCCAGTACTGAGCCTAATGACATCTTTTGCATTTCTTCTTCTTTGATTCAGCTCATCATGCAGCCTGTCTAGTTTTTTGTGTGTGCGTGTGTGGTTTTTTGTTTTTCGGTGTGTTTTTTTTGTGTGTTTTTTTTTTTTTTGGCTCCTGATTCTTATCATCCAATAAACTGGCTATTTGCCCCCAAATCCTATGATTCACCAAATGAGTGACACTTGAACTAAGCGGATAGGATGAATACAAAATATACTAACACCACCTTCACTGGAAAATTCTAATAATCACATTATCAGCATGTGCACAAATGCAACCAGCATTTTTTCACATGGTCTTTTCTGGACCATATGTCCAACTCAGCCTTAGGTGCTACGAGCGAGTAAAAAACCCTGGCCACAAGGACTTGATATTCTCAGACAAGCAACAGAGACAGCAAGAATTTTAGATGCTGCAAACAGACTGACACCAATATGAACTAGGAGCTACTCAGATCTGAAATGATGAGAGCGGTCCTTGAGGTCTCCTGAAAGGAACATATGGTAACAGCTTGTGTAACGGCCCACAGAGTCCATTTTTGCAATCAGATCTTACTTAATACAATACACTGTGTGACTTCAAAACATGGGCATATGTCAAATACGGAAAATCTCCCACAGCGACCTGGACAGGGTGGGAAATGAAGGAAGATCTTTAAAGCAAATCAATCTGTTCCCAACACAGGGAGTCGGGCCAGAGAGGACACCTCGGGTGTGATACAAGTTGCACATGGGCCCTTGATTTCTGAATTTACCTTCTCCTCTGAGTAAACTACTTTTACTTCTAGATTTCACTTGATAACATATTTGTGCTGGCATTAAGACTCCCTCCACCCCACCCCCTGCCTGAGGATTCCCCTTTCTCTTCTCATTGGTTTTTCACCGTTTTCAACCCACTCCCTTCCAAATCAGCAGCACCTGTTTCTAAATAAGGTGTCCACACAGGCCTCTTACTTTACACATTCACTCTTAGCAAGTGGAAACACACACTTGGAGTTTCTCTTCACGTTATGCAGAAGGTGGAAGAGACACCCACAGAAGCTTGCTAATTTGTTTTAAGTGGAAAATTTTTACTTTTATTTTTTTTAAAGGATTCCATCTCCCCTACCACACTCACTTTAGAACCATGCTGTGTGTAATTACCTTAAATAGGAAACTCAAAATAATCAATCATTGCTTTTACTACTGTAATTATAACCAAGTCTATATGGAACAAAACATTTCCACCCTCTAGAGATGAAAGTCAAAAGTTCACGAACACTAGACCAAGTGTCATTTCCCATAAGCACTGAGATAAAATTAATCGCAAAATATCCTGGAAATCACCAGTGGTCATGGGACAGAGGAGACCGATGAGGGGAACCTGGCGCCCTCTGGACAGCGATGGAAGCGTCTTCTTTACCTCACAGGACCCTGCCTCCTGATTCCAGAGGATATAACCCTTCCAGACCAGAATAAATAAATACACAGCTGCCCTACAGAGAGGGAGCAAAACCTCAAAGCCTGGGGTGACCTACAAGAGCAGATAAGAACCCATGGCTGAGTGTTTCTCTTCTCTCTCTCTCTCTCCCCACCCCCCCCCGCCACACACACACTCTCCAGGGGAGGGCTGGCTCCCCAACTCCAACCAAATCCCTTGCTCCCCCCCACTATTTCTTTTTTTTTTTCTTTTAATGCTCACCCGAGGATACGCCTTTATTAATTTGAGAGAAAGGGAGAGACAGAAACACCGATATGAGAAACATCTATTGGTAGCATCTCGATGTGTCACAACCTAGGCATGTGCCCAGACCGGGAATAGAACCTGCAACCTTTTGGTGCAGGGGATGATGCTCCAACCAACTGAGCCACCTGGCCAGGGCTGTTCCCCACACTATTTCTTAAGTCTTGGAAACTCTACAACTGAGGTATGTGTGATAACTGCCTTGCTTGATACAGCAACTTTGATACAAACACATGAGGAGACAGGCCTGGGAAGGGAACCTAGGAGACAAGACCGGGATTTTAAAGGAAGAAGAACGTGGGAGAAAATGGAAGTGAGAAAGTTATTTCCTCCATAAGTTCCAAAGTAAGCCTTTTCCTCCTCTCCTTGCTTTTAATCGAACACTTGTTCTCACCTTGTTTTTATCTGTTTTGTTGTTTTTAAGCCTAGAGGTTTCCCCCTAAATTTCCACAGGTGAATGAATGAGTTTATCTGCATTACTGCAATCAGACTGTACACTCTATTTTAAAAACCAGTCGTCTTTTTTCAATATTTTCAAACATACCACAGTTTTCTCCAGTCTCTAGAAAAGAATACAGTAAATACAAAACATGTTTCTCGACCCACACAAATCTATCAACGCCCACTGCCAGGAGCTCACATGCAGCCTTCCTCTGTTCTGTTTTCAGATATTAGTTCTCCCTATCAATAAATTCCCATTTTTACAACTAAATAACCCTCCCTTTGAAGAGGCAAGCTGTAACCTGTTTTATATTATCGAATGCCAAAATCTGGAAGTAAGGTGAAGCTCTGATATTTCCCTCCCACCCGCCCCCATTCTAAAAAGCCATCCATATCCATCCTGTTCTCCGCTGCAGAGAGAGCTCGGTGCATGAATGCACACCCAGGGCCTCGCCGGTGATGTCTTTCACATGCCAAGGAAATCCAGCCCAGATCAAGGGAAAAAGCAGCTGCTCACGTTAACGGTACAGACAGCTGGCACTCTAAAAACACACAGGACCAAAAATCAAAGGAGCCTCTAAAAATATGGTACCAAGAAGATGAAACGGAAGAGAAACGAAGTGAAGGTGGTCCACTAAGGCAGGAAAAACTAACACAGGGACAGTGAAAGGGCGCCTGTCAGGTACTTGGACAGGGAGCCGCTGAGCACACTTAGCGTCACTAAGTACGCATCGCTGTGCAAACAGTGTGGTCTTTACAAAAAGAGCCATCCAGCACAGAGACAGTCTCCGCTTTACCTCCCCAGCACATTCCTAGAAACCATAACATAAATAAAGCCAATCATATTTTCCCATGGGAACGACTTCCAAATTGAAGGGTTACATCCTGGCCAAAGGCACCAAAGAAATCACAAGCAATGACGATATTGCACAAAACCTATGACACAGCTTCAAATCCTGCAAATACTATAAAGTGGTCAAATCAAGCCATAGCATTGGAATTTGATGGAAGAAGTGGCCTGACAGACCACAGGGTCTAACTCTCTCCTCCAGGCCAGGACATGGAAACCCAGAGGACCACTCGCCCAAGATCAGGGATCTGGTTAAAAGCCAACTGAGAAACAAACCCAGGCCTCCTACCAACCAGTCCACAGGGCATTAGACAAAAGTTCCATAAGACAGACCAAAAAAAGGAAAATACCGTTATTATAGAAGCTGCCTCCAAAATAAGACATACATGGAGCAAATAAAAATATCAGCACCCGTATAACACATTTTACCTGCAAGCAAGGTCATCCATGAAGAAGTCTACATGTGTGCTTGTGATTAGCATCCATTTTTCTTGTGAGCCTTCCTTAACATTTACCAAGTACTGTGGGAGAAGATGTGGGTTACCAATCAGGGGTAGCCATGGCATTTGGCCATTCGGTCCTTCTGATTGGAGACTTGGCCTCCCTGGCCACGGGACCTGCTTGCGACCCCAGGCAGGTCCATCAGGGTCCTTGCAGGGACCACGTGCACTGGGAGGGAATTCTCAAGGTGCAAAGCTTTGAGAAAGGCAATGTAGCGCAGCCACTGGGCAAAGCCCCCACTAGACTTTCTGCAGGAGAGAGGGCAAAAGGAAAGAGGAGGGAAATGCGGGAAAGGCAGAAAGACAGCCTGGCACACCTACAGTGAGATGTGCTGGGACAACCGTGTTAGGACAGTGGGATACTGATGATTTCCACCCTCTTCGTTCTTTTATGAATTACCTAATCTTGCTGCAACAAACATGAACTTTGTAATGAGAAATGTAATGAGAAAACTATGTCGTGAAGTAAGGGCAGGGCTGATATTCAGCTAGAATGGACTCCCTTCACTGGCTGTCTGAGGCCTTTTCTGATTGGCTGGATCCTTTGGGATTCCTGAGCCTGGCCTAAAATAAAAACAAGAAAACTTTCAGTATAATCCATAAGGCTGACGGCAGGGATGAGGGTGTAGCTTCCTTTATGGGTGTGGCCCTGATCTGGACATAAATTTTAATTTTCTTTTAACACTAGCTAACTGCAGACCTTTTCCCACAATGCTATCAGTAACAGTGTTCATTGTTAGTCAACCGTGAAAATTCAACTACAAAACTAGTTAGAAGCAGCTAACCTCCTCTCTGACGGCTCTCCTCAGCACACCCTTCACAACGGTTAGCCAACCACCTCGGCAAATTTCAGTCTTTGTATTTCTAAAACCTTAATTCCTCTTCCTAGAGACTTCCTCTTCTTTTTACCTCAAGTCTTACCTTCAGACTTGCATCAGATTTGGCTTCCTGCTACACAAGACTGGGCTGTTTCCCTTTAAACTTTTTAATTGTATTATGTTTCTCTCCCCTCCCCATTTCATTCCTGAGACAACTGTCCCCATCTCCAGCTTTAGGCACACTGCCTAGCCTCCTATCTAGAAGGAATTTCATTCAACAGACAGCAATGGAGACAGAGGAAATTCCTAAGTTTCACAAATACTTCTAGTTAAAAAGCAACATAACTCTGGCAGTTCTAATGAATGTGGTTTGCCAACTGCTGACATAATATTTGGGACTGACATTCACATGAAACTCTATTTCAGGTCTTAATTTGACATCAAATGCTAAAGGCACAACAAATGCTGAAGGCAAAAAAATACAGGTAATCCTGCAGTCACATGGTGTTTAGTATTTTTTAGACCAAAGAAAACACAGTACCACATAAATATTGCATGGCTCAGTGGTTGAGCATCAATCTGTGAACCAGGAGGTCACGGTTCGATTCCCGGTCAGGGCACATGCCTGGGTTTCGGGCTCGATCCCCCAGTAGGGGGCATGTAGGAGGCAGCCAATCAATGATTCTCTCTCATCACTTGATGTTTCTAGCTCTATCTTCCTCTCTATCCCTCTTTGAAATTAAAAAACTTTAAAAAGAAATATTACATAATGGTTAAGTGAACAGATGAAGCCATAAAAACCTACTCAGTCCTGAAGTCCTAAAAAGACTAACCACCAAGTACCAGAGTGGCTCTGGGAAAGCCCAGGGCACTGCACCCCAGCAGAGGTGACGGGGGTTTCCTCTGCCCTGTCTAACATACAAAGGTAACCGAGGCAGGGCCTCAAGCAAACCCGTGCGGAAAGTGCTCTGTGGGAGTGGGAGGGTGGGGAAGCCGGGGCGGGGGCGGGTATGAACGGGGAGGTAGGAACGGAAGGAAAGGAGACAGGAGAATTGAGGTGGAATCAAGACGGGCCTGGCACAGAATGAGACATGGGAAGGACCACCTGCGGGGCAGGCTCTCCATCCACTGGAGGAAACATTTATTAAAGAAGATCTAGGGCTAAAGCACCCAGCTAAGTGCGGGGGAAACAACGTTTAAAAATAACGCCAGGATCTTGCTCTTAAAGAACGCCATCTCACTGGGTGGAGACACACACGAGACTAGAGAATTCGGCAGAAGAGCACCGAATGCTCAGGCAGAAGGAACAGGGGGGCTTCCTGGAAGCTACACCTCACCGGGCGGAGTCTCAGGGGACCAGAGAGGGGGCCCTCCTGGCTTTGCATTTACCTTCACTCCCATCCTGGGTCCCTTCCTTCCCCAGGGGTTTGGCACAAAGCTCCCCTCCCAACCCACCCCCCGTGGAAAGAAAGGGACTACCCTTCTGAGGTCGCCTAGTATTAGCACATCACGAAAGCCAGGCCACCTATTTACTACAAACGTATGAACTTAGAAAGTTGAAATTAAAGGGCACAAAACAGGAACTCAAAACCCACAAGCTGAAGCTTCAAAGGTGAGAATGTCCCATTTCATAAAAGGTGGTTGAGGTTTCCCACTTGACTGTTCCACGTTCTCCCCCACTCCTTCACCACAGCCCGAAACAGACTCATACTTGATTTCTCACTGTCTTCAACACATACTCAATGGTTTCTTTCACATCCAAAGAGAAGACCAAAGGCCCTGGTATGCACAGGGCTTTACTCCAAGCCATTCTGCTTGAAGATGCAGCCTCAGTAGAAGCACAAACACCAGAACAACAAAAGAATGATGGGATATTTCATTCTTCTCTAAAGGGCTGAAAGACTGTTACACAAACATGTATTTCTTCTATAATAAGACCAAGAAATAGAATAAAAAAGAGCAACAACAAAACAAAGAACATGTGCTCTAACATGGATGAACCTTAAAGACATAACGCTCAGTGAAATAAACCAGTCCCCAAAGGACAAATGCTGGGTGATTCCACTTATCTGAGGGACCTCGAGTAGCCAAATTCATAGAGGCAGAACACAGGATGGTGGTTGTCAGGACTGGGGGCCGGCGGGGAGGGGGTATGGGGAGTGCTTGTTTAAAAAGCACAGTTGTAATTTTGCAAGATGAACAGTTAGTTCTATGGATGGGTGGTGACAATGGTCGCCCAACATTGGGAATGTACTCAATGCCTCTGAATTCTACACTTAAAATGGAAAATGTTATAGCACATGTTTTATCACAATTAAAATGAATAAACTCTTTTAAAGAAAAGTCTGCAGGAGCCGAAACCGGTTTGGCTCAGTGGATAGAGCGTCGGCCTGCAGACTGAAAGGTCCCGGGTTCGATTCCGGTCAAGGGCATGTATCTTGGTTGCGGGCACATCCTCAGTGGGAGGTGTGCAGGAGGCAGCTGATCGATGTTTCTCTCTCATCGATGTTTCTGGCTCTCTATCCCTCTCCCTTCCTCTCTGTGAAATATCAATAAAATATATTTAAAAAAAAAAAAAAAAAAGAAAAGTCTGCAGGAATTTTATTGGGTGTAGTGTCCATCTGCACTTAACAACACACGGGCTTTTCTTGAGTAACGTACAATGGTTCGAGCAATTATAGTGGAGACTCTCTAATTCCTAACTAGACCATCACGGGGGACACGTGTACTGAGAGAACCTGCCTGGGAGGCCTGGGCCCAGAATTTTCCCTTGAGAAATAGCCACCCCCTTCCCTCCCAAGGATATTAGAGCCTTATCTGCAACACAGCCTCCGCCACCATTAACTGATCCCTAACACACATTCCCCGAGACTCATCTTCTCCAGCCTCACGACCGCCTCGAAGAGCGGTGGCACCCCCCGTCTAGCTAGGAAACAGGGCCCAAGATTACACCGAGGACAGCGGCTCAAGTCTGTGCATCACCCACCTGTGGGCAGGGCTGCTCCCCAATGTGGACTCTTCCCCACGGAAGTCACAGCCACAAAGAACTGGCTTTCGGGTGGACTGCGAGTCCCTTCAGGCCCTGCTTCCTGCAGCTCACCCACGCAGACACCTGCTCTGCAACTTCAGGGCGCTGCTTTCGTGCTGGATCCGAAGACCTCACCTGAAGAAGTGGGAGCTGCAACCACCCCACGGAAGGCCCCCCAGGGTTCTCATTAATAATGCCACAGAAAACATGCTTGAGGTAGTGCTCCAATCCTCTCCATTGCGTGATTCATCCCGCTCAGTCAGGGAGCCCTGGCACCCCCGTTGGCCTCTATCACAAAGGCGTAACAGTTCCCCCTCAACCTGCTCAGTCATTAGGGAACGGAGAGGAGACAGCTCGGGGCTGGCCTTTCCTAATCTCTCATCACTGCTTCTCAAACTTCCCCCCGAAACTCCCTGACAAGAGAATTCACTGCTCCAGGGATCCAGGGCCTTCCCAGTTTCCTGCCTAAATCGAGAAACAGAACTAAAGGCTGGCTGGCTTTTTTTAAGATGGAAGCAAACTGAGCACCCTACTTTTGGGTTTATTTTCATATAAAACTCTTCCTTCCAAGTCTCAAGTAAAATTGGCACCAAGAAAGATGGGCCATGTATGTTAACAGCCTCCAGAAACCTCCCGCCCCCAAAGTGAGCTCAGATGAGGAAGCAGGTCTGGCTGTCCCTCATGGCCGGCCCCCGGATGAATTCCTGGCAAGATCTTCCTGGAGCAAATGACTGCTGATTGTATCATTCGCTTGGCATTTATGCACCGGGCTTTACCGTGGTGGTTTTGTTTTCGAGTGCATAAATGTGTAAACTCCCTGTGCTCAAGGACGGTCACACTTCCCTATTCGTCCAGGACATCAATTCCTGTTTCTTACACACAACAGACACTTGGTAGAGCAGGTTCTTCAAAAAGTCCTTGGGTAAAAGAGTAAGTGTGGCGGGAGCGGCGGGCCATCTTCCTAGAGACTCCTAGGGAATTGCTGTCTCAGAGCCTGGTGGGGGGCGGGGCGGGGGGGGCAGCAGCAATTTATCCCCCTGCCTGGAGGCACCGTTTCTCCTCTGTCCTGGACACTGAAATTGGCCAAATTATATATGCACTAAATGTATGTATTTGCTTTAAAATTACATTTGCCTGTTGTTTCCTTCTCATGGAAACTCAAGTATTAAAGTTTAAAATTGCTCATTCTCCATATTCTACATGTGTCGACTAACAGAGTCTGACAGGTAAATATGTTCAAATGCCTTCCACAGCAATTTAAAGGCTCTCCTAATTTTTTTGTTTTGTTTTTGTTAATCCTTACCCGAGGATATTTTCCCCATTGATTTTTAGAGAGAGTGCAAGGAAAGGAGGCGGGGAGGGGGGAGGAGAGAAGGAGAGAGAGAGAAACATCAATGTGAGGGAGACACATTGATCAATCTCCTCCCACACACGACCTGGGCTGGGGAACAAACCTGCAACCCAGGTACATGGCCTTGACAGGGAATGGAACCCACAGCCCTCTGGTACATGGGCCAATGCTCTACCACGGAGCCACACCGGCCAGGGCTTCTCTCCATACTTTTATCCCAGTTTTCCTCTTTCTGTGGTGTTAATATCACCTGATGTCAGAGTAAAACATCACTATTTCTGTGGCAAGAATAAAAAAGGGAAGTCCTATTCATTGGAATTAGGTACAGTTAAGTCCTCATTTAACGGCATCAATAGGTTCTGCGACTTTTAGGCAAAATGATGTATAACAAAACCAGCTTTCCCCTAGGCTAGTGATCTAAACAAGAGTTCCGTTCCCAGGCCATATCATCAGCATGACAACCAAATGATGTTCAACGCAATAACATTATTCGAGGACCTGTAGTGCAAAGCCTTTGACTTCAAAACTAAACATGCTAGGCCACTAAATAATTTTCCATCCCGGCTTTTTGTCACTTCAGCAACTTTCACTGAAAGGTTGGCCCCGAGCAAGCAACTGCAAAAGACAATATTTACACATGACATCAGACAACTGCTGTTGAAATCCCAGAGGACTTTTCCTACCAAATCTCTAGGCCAAGAACAAAAGGTACCCACAGGGCCGCCACATCTCTCCAGCTCACGTTGTGCGTGCTCATTGCTACTTCTCACTTTTCCTAAGGCTGTTTGATCATATCTCTGATTTAAGGAGTCCTTGACACATAGAATTTTCGCCCCCAGGAGGCTGGGGAGGAAAGTATTCCACACAGAGACTATAACTGATAGCCAGAAGTGTAACAACGGTGTTCAGAAGTTTAAAATACAGCAAGTAAACCACAGGTTAAAGTCTCTCAGTGTCTCCATGGCCACAACAAGGACTTCCAGGTGGCACCCTGAGAGGGAGCAAACCAGAAAGAAGGGGCCTCATCAGTAACGCAAAGTGTGTCCCCTGGAGTCACAGATTCCAGCAAAAAGCTGAACACTCGCTGTGATATACCCTAGGGCTGCTGCAAACAGTGTCTGAGCACCAAGTGAGGGCACTGATTTTTATAGTAAACCTGTCCCAACCTATGCCAAAGACTGTCTTTATTGCTTGAAATTGCCACTCATGATTTTAATCAGTGGGAAATTTCTCAACAACTTACCCAATTTTCTCTTTCCGCAGGTAGACTGCAGGGGTGGGCAAACTTTTTGACTCGAGGGCCACATTGGGTTCTTAAACTGGACCGGAGGGCCGGAACAAAAGCATGGATGGAGTGTTTGTGTGAACTAATATAAATTCAAAGTAAAGGAGCGGAGGGGAGAGCAAGAGAACCCTCCGCTCTTTCGGCTCCGCGGGCCGGATAGAATAGCCGAACGGGCCGTAGTTTGCCCACGGCTGGACTAGAGTCTCACTAGTCTGTACCCCTCCCTGCCCTGTCACACACATCACACTTGTTACATATCTTTTCTCTCAAGGAAGACTTAAGGCTGAGACAAAAATGAATTTATTCTTTTTATATAAATATATTTTTACTGATTTGAGAGAGAAAGGAAGGGAGAAGGAGAGAGAGAAACATCAATGTGAGAGAGAAACAGTGCTCAGTTGCCTCCTACACACACTCCAACCAGGGCACCCCAACTGGGGAACCCTGACCAGGTTCTGAACCCACAAACCTGGGCATGTGTCCTGACCCAGAATCCAACCTGCAACCTTTTGACATATAGGACGAAGCTCAACCAACTGAGCCAAACCAGCCAGGGCAAAAAAACAAATTTCTTTACTATGTGTACAAGCTTTTCTATTCCATTAGCAATTCCTCAGCTACTGATATCTGCTTCTTACTTTCATATACTTTGCTTGACACTGGGCTCAGCCTCTTCTGATTCTATTGGCTCCTGGCACTGGCTCCTGGAAGTCCCACCTCACCCCTGGCCGCCTGTTTTTTATTATACCCCCAACACTGTCTTCTGAAACACTGGACAGCAGCCTGCAGTGCTTTCCAGAGGTGCTTCGGAAACGAAGAGACATTTTTATGTTCTAGTGTTCAGTCCACCAATGACAGGGCACGAGCGAATTCTAGGGCACCTGTGAGAACGCAGCACCTGCTGACCGGCCCCCGTTCCAAACATGAACCTGCCTGCAGCCAAGTGAACGCCCTGCACGTTCACCCTGATTCTCCAGGCCTCGGCTCTCGCGAAAAACAAGTCAGAAACGTTCTGTTCAACAAAAAGTGTATTGGGGTGTTTTTTTTTCACCCTGTTATTAAACACACACTTCAAGTAAGTTTAGGAAATAGAGAAAACTGGCAAAGTAAACAAACCACCCTGAAAACCCCATCACTCAAGTTGGGCAAATTTTCAAGACATAAAAAGGAGGGTTCCAGAAGATTCCTCCCTGGTGCACAGGCAGGACGTGTGCCACGGAGCGAGTTAACACAGACGCTATCTGGGCACTGAGTGGTTTGACTGGGCTACCACAGGAAATGGGGATAAAACAGGTTTGCGACTCTGGTTAGCACGTTTGGGGACACATGATTGCATAAGCACACATACACTGCACACAAAATTTATCCTAACTGTTAAAAACCTTCTGAGAGTATTTCTTTCACTGCTACCATATTTTTCATGAGCCTACCAGGAACCAAGCCTCGGAGGAACAAAAAAGGCTCCTTGCCTAAATGCTTAAAAAAAAAAAAAAAAAAAAAAAAGGCATTAAACTTCATGAGTTTCATTCAATTCAACTTTGTCTTGAACACCTAACATGTCCCAGGCAGGGGCAGATCCAGCCTTTATGGGGCCTAAAATTTATTGTGAGAGCAGGGGGATGTTTAAAGGGGGGGAGGGGGATATACATAATATATCTTACTTTCAAACATGTAATAGAAACCATAACCATGTGAACACACTCCTAGGATCAGGATCCCCCCAGGGCCTGGGACAGGACCTGTGCAAGTGAGAAGGAGAGTGGATGTGTTTGGGTCTGTGCCAGTGGGGGGTGCGGTAGGAAAAGCTTCCCAGATCCAGGATGAGATCCAGGCAGAGATCGATCTGGAGCAGGCAGAGCAGGAAATCTCCTGGCTCGGGAAACCAGTCCAGTGGTGGGAAACAAAGAAAAGACTTCAACCAACTTCCTTAATAAATGAACACACGTGAACAGCATATAATTCCAACGGGGGTCTCAGAGTTCCAAAGCTTCACCGGCACTCAGTGCTGGGAAGTTTGTGGGGAAACCAACACAATCCTCAGACACTGGAACAAGAGTTATAAACCCGAACAACCTTTCTGGAAAGCATTCGAGAATATTTTTCAAAGGCTTTAAAACAGGCCCACCTTTAAAAAGAAAAAGAAAAAGAAAAGAAAAATCTTCACCCAAGGATATATTTTTATTAATTTTTAGAGAGAGAGGAAGGGAGCAAGAGCAGGAGAGAGAGAGAGAGAGAGAGAGAGAGAGAGAGAGAGAGAGAGAGAGAGAGAGAAAGAGAGACATCTATATGAGAGAGAAACATTGATCGGTTGCCTCTTATACATGCCCTGACCAGGCTGAAACTTAGGTATGTGCCCTGACCAGGAATAGAATCCACAACCTTTGAGTGCAAGAGACGATGCTCCAAAAAAACTAAGAAACCGGCCAGGACAAAACATGTCCACTTTTCGACCCAGCAATTCCAGTTCCAGAAATGTATTCTAAAGAAATCACTGCAGAAGTGTTCAAAGATGTAGATCCATGTGCGGCATATTTTTTCGCCTTTTAAATAAATCCCATATATAAAGTACTAGATTGTAAAGCATGGAAGAGTCATATAATGAACTACAGCCAAAACCGGTTTGGCTCAGTGGATAGAGCGTCAGCCTGCGAACTGAAAGGTCCCGGGTTCGATTCCGGTCAAGGGCATGTAACTTGGTTGCGGGCACATCCCCAGTAGGAGGTGTGCAGGAGGCAGCTGATCGATGTTTCTCTCTCATCGATGTTTCTGACTATCTATCCCTCTTTCTTCCTCTCTGTAAAAAATCAATAAAATATATTTTTAAAAAAAAAAAGTAAATTACACTAACTCAAAAAGATATCTGCACCCTCATGTTCATCGCAGAATTATTCACAATAGCTGAGACATGGAATCCATCTAAGTGTTCGTCAATGGATGAATAAAGAAGCCGGGGGAAGGCGCGCGCGCGCGCACACACACACACACACACACACACACACACACACACACAATATGGAATATTATTCAGCCATTAAAAAAAGGAAATCCTGCCATTTGCAACAACATGGATAGAATTTGTGGGCATTATGCCAAGTAAAGTAAGTCAGACAAAGACAGACACTGTATAATCTCACTTACATGTGGAATCTAAAACAAACAAATCAAATGGCCAATAAGCACATAAGAAGATGTTCAACTCGACTAGTCATTAGAGAACGCAAATACAAACCATAGTGAGACACCACTTCCACCCGCTAGCATGGGTGTGATCAAAAAGCCGGCTGATGGACGCTGGTGAAAATGTGGAAAAATCAGAACCCTCGGACACTGCTGGTGAGAATGTAAAATGGTTAGACACTTGAGAAAACAGTTTAGCAGTTCTTCAAAATGTAACACATAGAGTTAGCACATAAACCAGCAGTTCTACTCCTAAATATATACCCAGTACAATTGAAAATGTATGTCCATACAAAAACTTCTACACCAATGTTTATAGCAGCGTTATTCTTAATAGCCAAAAACAGGAACCATCCCAAATGTACATCCATTGATGGATGGATAGACAAAACGTTGTATGGCCACACAATGGCATGCTACTTGGTAATAAAGTGGTATGGCCACACAATGGCATGCTACTTGGTAATAATGTGGTATGGCCACACAATGGCATGCTTCTTGGTAATACACAGGAATGAGCTCTGACATGTGCCACTACGTGGGTAAATCTTAAAAACACTGCGCTAAATGAAAGAAGCCAATAGCAAAAGATCACATGCTGTATGATTCCATTTACATAAAATATTCAGAATAGGCAAATCTATAGAAAGAAAGTAGATTAGTGGTTGCCAGGGACTGAAGCTGGGGGGTGGAATGTGGCTATGAATGGGTGTGAGGTTTCTTTTCGGGGTGATGAAAATGTTCTAAAATTAGACAGTGAAGGTTGTACATCTACCAATACACCAAAAAAACACCAAATTATACATCTTCACAGGGTGCATTCATGTGTGTTGGTGTGAATTTCGTCTCAATAAAGCTGCTATTTAAAAAAAAAAATACAGCTGTTTTGCCATCTGATAGGATCAATCAGATGAACACGGTGTCACTCCTGGGGTATTCCTGCCACCTACGCATAAACTGAATCTAATGAAGTGTTAGACGAACCCAAATTGAGGGACATTTTACAGAATCACTGGCTCTATCTTTTCAAAATGTCATAGCTGAGGACAAAGAAAAACTAAGGCTGATCCAGATGGAGGAAGGCTAAGAGACATGACAAGTGAAATGCAACTGATGATCCTGGATTGGGTCTCAGACCTGAAAATTACTTACTACCGAGGACAAGTAGGACGGTGGGTAAACATGTGAATCAAGTCTGTGAGCTGCGTAACAACAACAACCAACTCATTAATTAATAAAAATTCAAAATGCAGCCATTATCTCTGTACATTTTATAGCATTTGCTAAGAAAAAAAAATGTAACAACAGGCATTATTACACTTCTCAACTGGGTAAGCTTGAGTGAGTACAAACTTTGGCTTCCTGGTATACAATGGGGATAAGTCATGGTTCCCAGCACAGCAGTATCTAGCTCATAGTTTTATTCCAAGGATTAAAGGAGATTCCATTTGTACAGGGCTCTAAAGAGCATCCAGCACAAAGCAAGCACTCGAAAATGAGCTATTATGGTTATAACCTTTAAAATAAACAAAACCATCTCCATTTGGAAAACGGAAACATGACCTCCTTCTTACATCACTACACATTCTTGACTCGTTTGTCATCACTGAAGAAGCAATTCTCATCTCAGCTGAGACAAAGGCCAAGTGCAAAGCAACTGAGATGCGAGAGTAACGTGGCAAATAATTAATGACAGCCGCGGGCCTAGCGGTGCAGCCCTGGCTGGTGTGCAGGCCCGCCCCCTGTTCTGCCTGCCCTCTGCCATTAAACCTTCAACAGCACTCCGGGAAGGCACCAAGAGCCTCATTTCACCCAGGAGGCAGCCAAAGCTCACACAGGTTGACTTGGCCAAGGTTGCCCAGGGCGTGGGGCCAAGCAGGACTCAGACCCGGGTTCATGTTTCCGAGAGAAAACGGGTACCTGAAGAAAAATCTGCTCAAAGGAATCCACTTAAAAATCCACAGTAGTTGAGAGAGAGAGAAAGAGAATTTACATCTTAAAAAATAAAACTGAGTTTATAAAAATCAGCGTTTTGTATTTAATAAAGTTTGTTAGTATCCCAACCATGCCCTAAGTCTCTGTAGGAGCAAAGAATGAAATAAGAGTGGGGAATGTTTAGCATAATTTTTGACAAATACTGTACTACTATGATATGATGGAGGCGGGGGGGGGGGGGGAGGGGAAGGCTTTTACAGAAAGGTAATTTTTGCTAAAATACATAAGGGCCCTATTCATTTTCACAAGGGCATCTCTTTTTTTTTCTCATTATTTTTTAAAATATATATATTTTTCTTTTTTCTCTTTTAATCTTTATTGTTGAAAGTATTACATAGGTTTTCCTTTTCCCCCCATTAACCTCTTCCAGCCTGCTCCTGTCCTCCCCGCTCCCAGGCCCTCACTAGCCCACTGTCTGTGTCCATGGGGTATGCATATAGGGCATCTCTTAACATCATTTGAGCCTCCCTCTTTTGAAGCATCAAATATATCACCTTTGCCAATTTTCTATTCTTCAATTGCCAACACAAAGATACAAACCAGATGGGAAATGGGTGGAAGAGACGCCAGTATGTAGCGGACATGTCTGAATGAAGGCCAATTTTACACATGTTCCATTTTTATTACATATTAGAGGCCTGGTGCACGAAATTCATGCACGGGGGTGTGTGTCCCTCAGCCCAGCCTGCACCCTCTCCAATCTGAGATCCCTCTCACAATCCAGGACTGCAGGCTCCCAACTGCTCACCTGCCTGCCTTCCTGATTGCCCCTAACCGCTTCTGCCTGCCAGCCTGATCACCTCCTAACCACTCCCCTGCCAGCCTGATTGATGCCTAACTGTTCCCCTGCCAGCCTGTTTGCCCCTAACTGCCCTCCCCTGAAGGCCTGGTCACCCCCCTAACTGCCCTCCCCTGCCGGCCTGGTCGCCCCTAACTGCCCTCCCCTGCCGGCCTGGTCGCCCCTAACTGCCCTCCCCTGCAGGCCTGGTCCCCCCCAACTGCCCACCTCTGACTACCCGGTCACCCTTAACTGCCCTCCCCTGCCAGCCTCATCGCCCCTAACTGCTCTCCCCTGCTGGTCTGGTTCCCCCCCACAACTGCCCTCCCCTGCAGGCCTGGGTCCCCCCACAACTGCCCTCCCTTGCAGGCCTGGTCCCTCCCAACTGCCCTCCCCTGCTGGCCATCTTGTGGTGGCCATCTTGTGTCCACATGGGGGCAGCTATCTTTGACCACATAGGGGCAGCCATCTTGTGTGCTGGAGTGACAGTCAATTTGCATATTACTCTTTTATTAGATAGGATAGAGGCCTGGTGCATGGGTGGGGGCCGGCTGGTTTGCCCTGAAGGGTGTCCCAGATCAGGGTGGGGGTTCCCTCCCTTGGGGCATGAGACGGCCTGGGTGAGGGGGCCTGTGGTGGTTTGCAGGCCGGCCACGTCCCCCAGCGACCCAAGCGGAGGCCCTGGTATCTGGGATTTATTTATCTTCTATAATTGAAACTTTGTAGCCTTGAGCGGAGGCCAGGGCAGGCCAGGAAGCTTGGCTTCCTCCATCGCTGGGGAAACCCAAGCCTCCTGCTCACTCCGTGACCGCAGCCATTTTTGTTGGGATTTATTTGTCTTCTATAATTGAAACTTTGTAGCCTTGAGTGGAGGCCAGGGCTGGCCAGGGCAGGCGGGAAGCTTGGCTTCCTCCATCACCGGGGAAACCCAAGTCTCCTGCTCACTCCGTGGCTGCAGCCATCTTGGTTGGGTTAATTTGCATACTCGCTCCTGATTGGCTGGTGGGCATGGCTTGTGGGTGTGGCAGAGGTACGGTCAATTTGCATGTTTCTCTTTTATTAGTGTAGATTCTGATGTATGACAGCTTCCGCATTCCTGTGAAACCTCGGTCCTGGAGCTCAGACACCCAATAAGAAAACCTAGTACCTAAACTGCTCATAAAATGTAACAAGCAAACTGAATGCCTCCTGCACTATTTCAATATTGAGTTTACTCATTTGATAGTTATCTTTTGGTTATATCTCTTGAAAAGTGTCCCCTCAGAGCGTAGCATCCTTGTCCTGCCCAGTAGAAACCTAGAACCAACAGAAATAAGCTGTTCCTAGTCAGGCCTCCATGTTCTCTAATAAGCACACAGCTGTGCTCTGGGAAAGGCAAAGCACCTGCCCTCCCTGCCGTAGGCTAACAGGGCAGTCTGCAAAGAATTTGTAAATGCAAACAGCTTGCTAGCAATGGAGCCTAAATAAGACCACAGAATATCTGGCGCGTTCTCAGTACTCCATCCACTTCCTCGTGCATTCCCAATCTCTCCAAGCTCCTTGGTAACTAAACCCAGCAGACGCAAGATGAAAATTCACAAAAGATGAAGGCATACCTACCTGAGTGTGACAAACTGATGAGTTAAAATCCCACTGACATCTGATAATGCAGACATCCTGTGTAACTAAAATAACAGTAAAAAAGCAGAGTCTTGAGCAGGAAGAAGGCAAAAGACACAAAGGTGTCAGCAACGGCATTAACAAAGGCTCAGAGGAGAATGGGCTTGGAAAAGTTATCTTGAAAGAAGCAGTGTGCATTTCTGGATGCCCTATTAAAATCTGGTAACTATCCCTTTTTTGTTGTTGTTGTTGTTGTTAAAATATTGCTGAGAAGCTTAAAAATACCCAATCTTATTATTTTTCCAGTATCTCTCTATATAAAAGCCTAATATGCAAAGTGTTCCCTTGGGAGTTCAACCGACCCGAAGTTCGACTGCTCCCTATAACGTGCACTGCCCACCAGGGGGCAGCGCGGAATGAAGGGAGGAATTTCGTGCACTGGGCCTCGTTTTAACGAATAAAATATATAAATTACCCTGCCTTCCTCATCATCCCTGCCCCATGAAAGGTGTTACCCAGGGTTTCTCACATTTTTATTTGCATAATCCCAAAAAGGGTTTGGGGAAAAAAGATATACTCCACACATTTTTAAGTTAACATTCAGATTTTCACATTGTAATTTTAAATGGTTGCAAAAAATATAATTTCTGGCATACTGTAACATTAAGCTTTAAATAAAACAATTGCAGTGCTTTTCAATGCATTTATTCTGGTCTAAATTCCATCACCATTTCCCACATACCAACATCCATTTAAAAAAAATGAATATACTCTTTAAGAGTTGGAAATTGTGCATCATTTCCCTTTTCCTGGATCTCAACTTTCCATTTCACTTTCCCTAAAGTATTCCATCCTAATATATTCAAGAGCTTAAAAGTCTATCAAACCTCTGCAGCAAAAGTCTGTAAACAAACTGAGATTTATGTATTCAGCCACACAAATCAGTGATGAGTTTCTTCTAAATTGAGTTAAATACAGTCATTATTGTAAGGACAAAACTGACCAAGGGAAATATTACAAATTATTCACTGTAAGTACAATGCTATTGGTAATGTGCATCTTGATGTGGATGGGACTTTTCCTCCTAGGAGTTCATTCTTTGTAGAAGCTTATTACTGAAATCAGACAAGATTCCACACGAAATCTATTACCATGTTTAGTTCTTATAAACACTAAGAAAATGTGTAGGTGGGTGGAAATGGAAAAGGATTTTTCTAGCAAGAATAATAAGCATCCATAGGTGTAATCGCTACTAATCTATCAGCTAACCACTCAATGAAGTTTTCTTTCAATTGTACTGAAGGTAAAGAATGGGAAATTTATTTGCAAAAGAACCCTTTACCCGGTGATTAGAGTCATTCATTTTCTCAGCAGCCACGCCGATATTTTAATTATGCCTTTGCTTGGTACCCTGATGGTTAGGGGTGAATGAGAGGTGTGCCCTCCCTTTAAAGGATGGTAATCCTGAAAGGGAAGGTGTGAAAGGAGAACCAGCAGGCCACCTGGGCCACAAGCATTTTCTCAGGCAGGTCCATTTTAGGACTAATTATGCCGAAGATCTAAGAATCTGAAATTGATTCCCTTTAAATTATAGGTGCCTGCATATCCCTTGAAAAGTCTTCCAAGTACCCCCAGGTGTGCCTCCTCTGGGATCTGAAGGCCCCTGCCCTAAGACTCAGGCAAGGATAGACCTCAAGTTCAAAGGCAGACGGGGATGAAAGAGAATCCTACTAGAAAGACTAAGAAAATTTTATCCAAAGTCTGATTCTAATTTGGGCTGTTTATACACATATTCTCTGACAAATGAGAGTCAGGTATCAAAACCCTCACATAAAGAGGAGTGTTTTCATCCCTTCCACATCATCCACGGGCTTGCATTTTTAAATGAAAGTTTAGCCATCTGCAAAAATGCACAGCGTCACCCTTTCCCTGACAGATCCCATTCCAGTTAGCAGGATCAAAACAAGGGCACCATGAAAGCAGCTGCCGGTCTAGTACAAAAGCCATCTCCATGCAGCAGTTTCAACTTTGGAGGCCAATAATATTCTCATTCATTACCGTAGGGTGAGGTCAGTCGCATCATATTTTCGTTAAAAAAAAAAAAAAAAAAAAAAAAACTCTTGTGGAGGAATCTGTTAGAGGGTGAACTTCCTTCAACCAAGAAATGACCGGGGAAACTTCTGCACAGTTATTGAGCCTGAACATTTCATATTTTGCTTGCAGATCTGCAACTAAAACGGAGGGAGGGTCAAGGATGGGAAGAATAAAGCCTTCCCTGTACCTGTAATTGGAAGCTCTTGGAGGTGATTTTATGTGGGTTCTTAGAAGTGGATGCTGAGGCAGAGTCTGGTATACAGGATATTTATGAAGGATTAACGCCTGTGGAAGGGAGGGGGCAGATGCAGGACTGGGCGGAGGGAGAAGTCAAGCGGCAATAGAGGTCTGCAAAGCCCTGGCCAGCACCACGCGAGCTTTGGAGTGTTTACGACCCATCAGAGTTGTCCAGTCTTGGGCTGAAACGAATGGGCTTTATACCCCTGTCTTCACCAGTCACCCGTGTGGACTGCCTCTCCAAGGGCATGTTTTTGGGCGTTGGATGGCTGTCGGTAGCTGAGGAAAACCCTGGAGCAGGCGTGCACCCCCAGCTGCCCGCACAGAACATCTCCATGCCTGCCACACTTGCTTTTCCTTTAGTAGAAGACATGGTTAAGGCGATACTTTAAAGCTGAATTTCTCGACCTTGCCATCAACCTGTTTTTAGTGATCTCCCAGAATCCTTTGAACATGCTCTCTGTATTGGACAGTTCTGTGTGTTGTGAATCCTGACTTCCCAACAGAGAATGCACAACAAAAAAAAACAGAAACAGAACCCATTACCCTGTATTACCCAGCCTCTTTTGCTGTTAGGGAGCAGACACAGGACTTCAATTCTGCCTGTTGGAGATCTCCTAGGGAGACTTGGGCTGGGAAATGAAATGTGACAAAACAGGTAAGGCCTGCAGGATGCATTCTGATGGCTTTGGTGGCCTCAGAGGCAGCTCCCTGATCCTGGTAGAACTGGGGTGGTTCCAGTGATGGTAGCTGGGCCCTGAACAGACCAGTTCCACGATGTGACTCAGCCAAGATCCTGGGACACGGCATAACCTAGTACCTGCTGCAGGAAATGCCTTTCGAGCATGTAGAATGGATTCTGAGATTGGCAACTAAGAACATACACAGAATGAGGGGGGAAATAGCGTGGAGGCAGGGAGATCAGTTCAAGGACCACATAGTCCAGGTGGGACCTGGTGAAGCCTGGACTAGGATGGGCATAACAGAACATAAGAATGGATTTTAGGAGAGTATGAAAGAATGAATCACATTTAATGATAATTAGAATAAGGAAAGATGGGGGAGGGAGGAATCAGACAACATTCAGCATTACCTCCAGGAAATGGATTTGGGTGTGACATAGGGATGTTTGGATATATGTAGATAATAGGGAGGTAGATGTACTTTTCGATTTATACCCTCCTGTATATTGTTTACTATTTGCTTTGAGTGTTTTCATGATTTTAAAAAAGATAGCCAAGGTTTGAGCCAGGAGGATTAGAAAACTTGCAGTCTCCAAATTTCAAATTTTGGTATGTGTCTTATACCAGTGTTTGACCGTGTTTGTTTTGTGTGTTTTTTCCTGATCTGAGAAGTTACAGTAAGTCAAATGAAGAAAGGCTATGAAGACTGGCATTGTCAAGTTCGAAATTTATGCAGATGTTCATCTGTATCCTAAGTTCAGAACTTACAAACCATAATTACTGAGTTTCTGATGTGTACCAAACACAGTGCTCGAGTCCTTAAGTGCTTTTTCGTTCAATGCTTTCTTCTCACTGCTGTATTGTAGATAATGCCACCCACTAAATAGATTCCCAATACCAACCAATGAATGTTGTATATCTCATAGGCTTCCTTGAATTGAGGGATGTGAGTTTTCTGCTTTTTCTTTCCTTATTAAAGATTTGCTTCTAGTCGCACCTGTGACTGTACCATAACATAACCTTACATTTCATGACCCTTGATCACTTTCAAAGCACTTTCATAACCAGTGCCTTGTTACAGTCCAGAATGAGGCTGGCAAGGCAAACATTCACCTTATTTCGCTTGTGGTAAAATAAACTTGCCCCAAATCACACCACTGGGAAGCTGTGGGACCCAGGTTCCCTGACTCCTTGTCCTGGCTCTGGTCACGAAACTGAATTAACCCCATGTTTTTCTCAACTATTAATATTTCAGTTTGTCGAACAGTCTATCCTAGATTTATCAAAGCGACCTCCTAGTAGCTGCTTTAAATAGAAGTGAGTGTACATAATGTCTGACAGACAGAATTTACTCATTTTGCTCTATGTTCAACAGCTTCCCATGGTGCCCATTCTATCTATTATTTAACACTAGAGGCCCGATGCACGAAATTCATGCAAGAGTAGGCCTTCCTTTCCCTAGCTGCTGGCACGTCTTCCCTCTGGCACCCGGGACCCGGGCTTCCCTCCTCCTGCCACCAGCAGGCACCCGGGACCCGGGCTGCCTTCCCTCGGGCCACCTGCAGGCACCCGGGACCTGGGCTGCCTTCCCTCTGGAAGGATGTCCAGAATAACGTCCAGAAGATCCAGTCTAATTAGCATATTACCTTTTTATTATTATAGATGGTTAATACTGTCCCAGTCTATGCTTTTTTAAAGTATGTTTTTATTGATTTGAGAGAGAGACAGAGAGAGAGAGAGAAACATCTATTGGCTGCCTCCTGCATGTGGCCTTAACCAGAATTAAACCAGTGACCTCTCAGTTCATGAGACGACACTCAGCCAACTGAGCCACACTGGCCGGGTGGTCCTTGTTTATGTTTAAAGCTGTTATGTTCCAAAGGGAAAAGAAGGAATAATAACCAAATCCTTGAAATGTGAAAGTTCCCTTGCATTCTAAGAATGAATAAGGGAAAAAGTGAATTAAACAAGAAAGGTGCAGCAATGGAAAACATCACGTGAACATTTGCTCCGTGTTAAGATTCTTGAGAAGTTTCCTAAGTGAGAAAACACTCTTCACAGTAAGTTTGAGGAACTGCAATTATGTCTTCGTTTGTTTGAATGTACAGTTTATAGAGTTTAACCTTAACCTTTAGGCATCTCTGGATTTTTCCAACTAAAAATAAATCTCAAGTATTTGGGTCAACAGAAATAAACATGGTCAGGAAGACTTAGGAAAAAATTGAAAAAAGGTCATCCAGCAAGATAAGACTTTGCAGTAACTGGTTTTCTAGAAATTTCACATCTAGGAACAGGGTCATGGATCCCTAGGTTAAGCTCCTAACAGAAGCAAAAAAAATGTGAAAAATCAAGATTTTCCCGGAGTGATAATGGAGAGTTATAGCACTCCTAGGGCAGAAAAATCAAATAGCAAAAAGTTATGGACACCAAATGCTGCAAGCGTCCTCCAACAGTCAAAGCGATCTGTACAAACTGTCTCCACACCAAAGAATAATGTATGACTAATACCAGCCTCACAAAGCTCCGCCGTTTCCAGTTTTCTCCTTATCTGCTCATCTTTTCTAAAGTCGTGTTAAACTGAACCTTTTCAGCAGAGCCCATGTAAATATATTTCAGCCACATTAACAGCTTCTTTGGGCCCTGGCCGGTGTTGCTCTGTGGTTAGAGCACTGGCCGGAGCATGGAAGGGTCACAGGTTTGATTCCCAGTCAAGGGCACATGCCTGGGTTGCGGGTTTGATGCCGGGTCCCAGTGGAGCGCATACAGGAGACAACCAGTTGACGTGTCCCTCTCACATCGATGTTTCTCCCTCTCACCTCGATGTTTCTCCCTCTCTCCCCACTCCCTCTCTCAAAAAAAAAAAAAAAAATCAATGGAAAAATATATACTCAAGTGAAGATTAACAAAAGAAAATTAAAAACCTTCTGTGATTTTAATGCCTAGTTTAACACATAATAATTCATATCAACCAAAGTATATGTGAATTATGTCAATCGACCTTTGTGTTAATTCTGAGTTGAAACAAATCTTATATTCCAGGATCTAAATGTATTGATAAGTAAAGGCTTATTGTGACAAAGAGAATGCTAGCTGCCAACCCCAATAGCGGTTTCCCCCTTCCTCCTCAAAAGCAATTCTTAACTAGGCACATGGCGGCAGAACAGATTTCGTTTCCCGGTCGATCTTGCAATTGAGATGCAATCACGTGACTAAGTTCTAGAAATGAGAGGTATATTGAAATTTGGGGGCTACTTCCAGGAAGTGAGCTTGAAGGGTAGAGCCGGAAAGTAGACATTTTAGACTAGGAGACAGAGGAGCCACAACCTGGATATTCCAGAACGGTCACATCAGCTCTGGCCTGCCCTCTGCGCTCTCACATAAGCAGTCTAGAGGCAAACATCTCTCTTGTTTACTCCACTTATCTCTCTTGTTTACTCCACTTACATCTTGTTGATGCAACCAGGTTTCCTGTCTCCTGAAGCTGACCCTAATCCTAACGATACACCTCTTCACCATCATATCAGGAGCAGTGGTGGTAAGAACAGCAGTAACTTCCGCACACACACACCCTGAGAGCCCTTCCCCTGTGCCAGAAAATACATCAGGAGCTTTACATACATCATTACTTGCAAGAACCTTGTGAAGTGAGCATTCTAAGCCCCATATCCTCAGTTAGGCACCCAATGTGGTCAATCAGAAGCCCCGAACTGTGATGTCTTTATTAGCAACCCACTGCCTGCCAAACCCTACCCATCCTCCCCCCAAAATGCCTTTGAGACTCTTCTCTTTAGCCTTGTCATGCTGAAGTTCCACAGTATGCTTGGTGGACCCTCTTAGTCTTTCATTGTGGAGACTTTTCTCTGCCTCCATCAGTTACTATCGCATCCACTTTCAATCTTCCAAAAATTTTTTTGAAATTTCTTATCAACTGATAACTCCTTTCCCAAACATCTCTTCACAATGAGATCTGTCTACCTTTTCCATTTCTGTCCTGTCATAATAAATGAGGTCTTGGGAGAGTGAGGAGACTAAGCCATGTGGTCATTCTGGAATCAATTTCCACAATTTAGGAAAACAGTGCACATGCCCGTGTGTGTGTGTGTGTGTGTGTGTGTGTGTGTGTGTGTGTGTGTGTGTCTGTGTGTGTGTGTTTGTGTATTTCTCTGATCTCAACAGGATATGGTAGGTCCAAATCAACAAGATGAAACCTTAACAAGACCAAACGTGAACACACTTAAAGGGTTTTTTTCTTGAAAAAGAAGGCAATTAATTAAGTATATATTGAGAAAAAGAACTTAACAGTTCCTGGTAAAAAGAAGAAAGGAAAAAGGGAAATGGAGAGGTGTAAGGGATTTTTGTTTCTGCTTTTGTTTTTGTTTAGCCATCAAACCAAGATGGTCCAAGCAGGAAATGACTGATATAATTGCTAATGAAATCTTAGGCTTCATTAAAATAAGCAGAGTCCAGGCCAAAAAAAAGAAGAAGAAGAAAGAAAGAAATTCACCACATATGGCACCATTCAGATCTCAACTGAATCATTTTATCCACTTTTGGCCAAACTTAAGCTAAAAAACAGAGTTCTGACCAATTTAACATTAGAACTGGAAAAAAACAAACGAAGAAGTTAAAAAGATGATCTGGTATAATCAATCTGTATTTGGGATTTGATAACTGTTTCCAAATCTGTGAAGAACGCCTGTCCCATTGCAGACAGTGCTTCAGAAGGCAGACTGGGATCACCTGGTGCAAGGGCCCGAGACGGCAAACGCGAACTCACAATCAGAGAGCATCTTCACACTGAGAGGCCCGACACGGGAATCCGTTTCAGAGGTGATGAACTCCCCATCACCTGAAGTGACCAAGCAGAAGCTGAGAATCAATCAATCAAGATGCCAGGGTTTATTTCTTCCTTGGCAGAGAGTTAGACAATTCTTGTCAAGACTGATACACCAGTGGAGGATGTCCCCCAACCTAGCCTAGCCATGGGCAGGTGAGTCCTGGGCACCCTCCCAAGGACAGTTCTGAGCTCTAGCACCTGAGCTCTGAGCATCACTGACTGTGGGGAAGGGACTGCCCGGGACCAGTGCTCACAGATGCAAGGCACAGTCTTGGAGCCATGAAACAGTGAGGTCGG
The DNA here is from genome assembly GCF_963455305.1 of Plecotus auritus. Classification (NCBI taxonomy): domain Eukaryota; kingdom Metazoa; phylum Chordata; class Mammalia; order Chiroptera; family Vespertilionidae; genus Plecotus; species Plecotus auritus. Next base: position 61,497,742 of record NC_137773.1, on the reverse strand, counting down.
GTCTGACTCACCCCACTTACTGACAGAAGAAAAAAGCAGCAGCAGCCAGATAAGGGCTCTGGAAAATGAGAGGCAGCCCAAGTTCTCCACGTAAGACTGCATTCAGAGAACAGGACAACAAAACCGGTCCGGGCTCACATACTACAGACAGGCTCGCACGCTGCAAATGCAGAATCGGCTCTGCCGTGCCATACTGAGAGGTGTTTCTTAATCCTGGTGGGGGTTTTTCCAAGAAAGGCTGGCCAAAGCTCAGAGCGGATATAACTGCAAAGTCTGGGACAGACTCTGTCCTGCATATGTCCCATAAACTTCCAAAGGGCGGCTTCTCCGTTTCCCAGCATCCAGAGACTGGTTCCCAAAGTGCCCGAGACAGAAAAAGAGGAGGGCAACTGGGAAGCACAGCGCCGCCCGCGAGGGCTGAGTGAGATGCTCCTGGGGACTCCTGGGGCCGCAGGAGCTCACTCCTCGCTGTTCACACTCTGCGTTACGCAGGGAGAAAACATTTTGCTGCTTGTGAAAAGTTTAAACGGAACTGTATTCACCCTCTACCTCCCTCCCCACCTACAGAAACACACACTACACTACACACCCTCTCTCACACTCACAGACAGCAGTGATCCATGTAGGTTGCACCAAAGAATGTGCAGCCTCTATTCCAGAATCCTGGGAGAAAAAAAAAAAACATTTTTATGAACCAGATCACTAAAACACATGTTCCAGGATTTCGAATTAAACAGCGAGCCGGAAATGAGTGGGAGAGCAGGCAAAGCTGGCCTCGGCCCTTCTTGGCTCTGCTGCTCCCCTCAGGGCTTCTGGGCCCAAAGCGGACTTTTAGGAAAAGTTCCCAGTGCCGGGAGGGCCCCTCCCAGTCTCTTCATCCTCTAAGGGGGCAGAAGCACATAAAGAAAGGCCTGCAGGAGGAGGGCTGCCTGCACAGGATGCCTCAAAACCCCCGGCTCCGTCCACTGAACGACGCTTGTGAATGAAGTGAGATGCTCATTTTCCACGCTCCGTCTCCGCCCATCCGCCTCCTCCAACTTACATAAACTCCGAGAATGGCAGGCGGACAGAAAAGGAGCTGTGCCTTAAATCTGACGGCATACAGAGAGTGAGAAGGCAACACAACGTTTTTCTTTATTTAGTCAAAAGCTTCAAAATGCTTCAACTCTATCTCTGCTATCAGAAGCCTCCAGGATGTCCAAAGAAGCTGAGCCTAGAAGGTGTGCGGCTGGGTGCTCATTGTAGAGTGCTTTCGAGTTGTCTTTGTTTTTGAAATTTTCATGAGAAAAAAATATTTTGGTAATTTGGTATTTTGGTGTTATGAGAACACAGATGAGAGAGTAAAGAGTGGGGGGAAAGTCTCTAGTCTAGATATATATATATAAGACCCTAATATGCAAATAGGCCAAACAGCGGAACAACCGAACCGGGTGCTATGATGTATGCTGACCACTGGAACATGGCGGCTGTCGGCAGCAGGCAGCAGAGCGTGGAACATGGCGGGTGTCGGCCGTAGCGGGGTGGTGGAGCAGGTGAGCGGGGGCGCCAGACCAAGGTGGGGCACCAGTTGCTGTCATCAGGGCAAGCCTCTGGTGGTTACTGAAAATTCTTTGCTCCGTGCACGGTGGTCCCGCTGGGCGCTCACACCTGCTGCCAGTGCCCAGCCCTGCTCGCACCCGCTGCCAGCACCAGAGCCGCCACTCGCACCCATTGCCAGCTCTCAGCACCGGCCCTGATCGCCCCGCCCCTCAGGGCTTCTCCACCTCCCCCTGCTCCTGAGGCACAATCAGGGCAGCAGCCACAACTCGCACCTGCTGCTGGCGCTGGCCCCTGCTCTGCGCCGTCAGCGGGTGTGAGCAGGGGGCCAGCGCAGTCAGCGCATGGGAGCGGAGGCGGCAGGAGCAGGGCTGCCTGCAGAGCAGTCAGCGCATGGGAGCGGAGGCGGCAGGAGCAGGGCTGCCTGCAGACAGGGGACTGGGGGCGGGGGCGGCGGGGGTCTGCAGTGTGAGGGGCTTGGCAGGGGTGCGGAGGATGGGCTGAGACCTGCCCCTGTGCCCACAGCATCTCATGGCCCCACAGTTCCTTTCAAGGTGCACGAATTCGTGCATTGGGCCCCTAGTAGATGATAAAAGGGCCAGGAGTGCATGTTTGCCATCACTTTCTAATTTCAAGTGTGTGAGTTCAGTTCACAGATAACTTTCTTTTGCAGAAGCAGACAGAACAGAACCAAAGAACCAACAGACGTGGGACACAACTGGGATGTGGAAATGCTGGACCTGAGGTGCACACCTCAAAAAGAGGCCTTTGAAAATAAGAAGAACATGAAATGGAAGGCCTAATTTAATCCACTTAATTCTCCTGGTAGATGAATCCATGGAGAAAAAGTGTCCAACAGGGATAGAACCACCGGTGTCTGACAGGTTTGCCTCAGGGGCCAGAGGACAAGTGACTAAGACACAGGTGTAACAGGATGTTATCAGCTTCAAGCAGCACCAGGCCTAACTCAGAGCAGGGTCAATAAGAGTCTTTCTCTCACTTGACTCAGAACCTGCAGTCCTGGCGCAGGTGCAGACACAGACGCAGACGCAGATGCAGACACAGACACAGACGCAGACAGACGGGCCTGGGGCAGGTGGACACAGCAGCTCGATGATGTCACCACAGTTGTGGACCTTCTCATCTTGCCACCCCCTCAGCATCCTGTCCTCGTGGTGCTCTTAGAGATAAGAAAGACTCTCCCAAAGTCCTCAAACAACAGTCCCTTCAAAACTATCTTCACAAACATCCAATTCTAAATCATTCACTGGCAAATGGCATTGTCGTGGTCATACCACACATACACGGTGCAGAGCGGACTCACGTAGACTAACCACGATCCACGTCTGGGGTTGCTCTTCCCTGCCGTGACTGCCACCCCAGCTGAGTGATAAGATGGGGGGGAGATAAATGTCCCTTTGCCTCAGTGGGCCTCCCCATCCCCGGTGTAACCAAGCGGCCTGCACTACCTTTTATATACTGGGCTCTTACAGAAAATGCTGTTTAAATAAAGTGCTTGAAAAGGTTTTGTTTTCTGAAGCTGCAGTTCAGACCCAGCTTCTGGAGTAATGCCTTGGCAAGTACTATTTGACACCATTCTAAAGAATTCCTACGTTAAATCCACCAATCTGTTTGGATACTCTGAATGCGATTCTCTCAAGCAACCGTCTTTCTGATGTGTGCCTCACCACCCTGCAGCAGCGGGCCTGGTGTCCGGAGGCCTGCTGGCCCTCTGGGAATTCACCTTGAGACTTCTCTGCCGGGGCTGACACCCACTCCCTGAGCAGGTACAGTCATGGCCTGTTAACATGCGGAAACAGCTTCTGGTAAATAGCTACTCCTACTCTCCCTGGGCTCCTCAACCTCCCCGGGACGGAGGGACTAAGAGGAAACACCTGGCAGAGCAGGGGTTCCCCACGCCAGTCTTGGGGCCAGTGTTGAGAGCATCACCCTAACCAGCCTGTGGGATCAGCTCCTAGAGATCTCCTCTGACAGCCCAGCAATCCCAAACTCCTGCTAACCAGCTCTTCTCACGCTTCCCTTTCCCAGGCCCACCATCACTTCTCATCTGCAAGAAGACAAGCTCCCCTTCTTCAGGCGGCAGCCTTCATTGAGAAGCACCTAAGCAGAAGGGGCTTTGGGGGGCTCCAGCACTCAGAGGCCATCAGGTTTATCCTTAGCTAGTTCCCAGCCCCCTAAGTCAAGATGTCTTATTTTTTAATGCACCTTATGTCCTAATAAGAAAATAAAATCACTACTAAATGAAAACCCTGAACATTGTCAAGTGTCTTCAACATAACTGTGTTTGTGCTGTATCCCACAGGTAGGCCATGTTTCAAAAGCAGTCCTAGGAGCTATTATAAAGACAAAACAAAGCAATGCATGAGGAACCCTATCATAAAAGCTGGCACAGACCACACCCTCAGTCAACGTCTCTGCTGTCCTTTAAGGTAGATGATTATTTTAGTGTGGTATACGTAACTGACTTATTACATTATACTAGTTTCAGGTGTATAACATAATGATTCGATGTTTGTATAGATCAGTGGTCGGCAAACTGCGGCTCGTGAGCCACATGCAGCTCGGGAGCCGCGGTTTGCTGCTCTGTTGATTAATGAGTTTGCCGACCACTGGTATAGATTGTGAAATGATCACCACAATAAGTCTAGTCAACATCTGCCTGTAATTTTTTTCCATATAAAAATTCACTATCATGGACATCTTTCTCACTCAAATATGTTACTACAACATTATCTATATGGATGTACTGTTGTACTGACATTTAGGTTATTTCTCATTTTTCCCCCCAATATAAATAGACATTGTTTTAAGTACATCTTTGTAAACTTATCCTACTGTTTCCTTAAGAAACTCTTGAAAGTGTAATTGCTTTAAACCATACACATACTTTGGTATGTGCTGCTAACTGCATAGTCCACTCTGAAGCATTTCTTTTACATGAACCCCTTTAATCCTCACGCAGTCTTGGAAGGGAGGCACTATTATTTGTCCCAGTTTTACAGATGAGAAAACTGAGGCTCAAGATCACACAGCTGGTAAACCACAGAGATGGGATTCAAACCCTGAGCCCGAGGCCCGGGGCCTTCTTCCCTGCATTGGTTCTGCCTTCTCAAAGGCCACCATTCCTTTAAAAAAAAAAAGGGGGGGGGGGTGGAATTCCCCCCTGCAAGCCAGAAAAGGACATGGGCCAGGTCAGGGTACCTTGCTGTTACCCAGCAGCCACAACTAAAACTAGGGCACCCTTCTCAATCTCACAGCAGGTAAGGCTGGGGCACTTACATGTCAGTTCTAAACGCCTTGCCTATATTTATTTAATTCTTACAACAAACTCTGCGGTCGGTACTATTCATAATACCCATATTTTAGAGAAGGGGAACTCAAGCACAGAAAGTTTTGGCGACTTGCCAGAAGTCACCAGCTAGTAAGTAGGAAGTCAAATTCAAATCCAGCTGGTAGGGTTCCAAGCACATCCCTTAGCCGCTGAGCTACCACCCTAACTTGAGGTTGAAAAAAAATACCCCGCCTCACGTAATCATGACCATAATCACCTGTGTCTTACCATCTTATCCACAGCCTGCCCCCAACCACCTCTGGTTCCAGGCCAACAGCCCTAACCGTGGCTCATGAACTTCCTTGCCCCACTCCTCCTTACCAGCTGTTTCCTCCTTCCCGCCGCCTGCTACTCTCTTTCCCACCCACTATGCCTCAAGCCACCCATCTTCATCCCACCTTTTACTCTGTTCTTCCCACCCCATCCCTAGCCCCAACCCTACACTTTATGAAGCCAGAAAAAATGTGAGTAAAAAGAATTAAATTAAAAATTCAGCTCATAAACACACACTACTTCATGGGTCTCCAAAGTCATGCGTTCCTTCTCTTAAAACTACATACATTCCTTGAGAGCAGAGCCTGTGTTTATAACCTGCTGGTTAACCAATATGCTCTAGGCTTTCTAATAACCATGCAATGGTAGTCTCCTGGTACCAGAATATTGTCTTTATTTACCGATTCCATCACAATATTTGTTTTCACTAGGCCCAATTTGGTACATTTGAAATATTATATGCACCTTGAGACTCAAAGATGACTTAAGCAACATTTTATGCCTATTTATTAATGCAATATAGATTCAAAATAATCTTTGAAAATCTCTCCAACTAGAAGCATCATTAATTTGGAAAATGTAATGATTGGGGGAAGGATGAGCAAAAACTCAACATTTCAACAAGCTCCCTCTACTTTTAATCCAGAGTAAACTCAAGAGGAAAATATTTTAATACTAAGCATTTAATTATAAGAATAATCTACCATCAAACCAACACATTAATTATAAGGCACCATCATCATAGACATTTTCATCAAACCCCTTAAGCTAAATATGTATGTTTTTTTAAAATTGTCCTTTTAAATAATCGTTAGGTCAAAGTTTACATAAATCAATACTGCATTTTCCTAGCTAACATGAATTAACAATATATCAATATAAGTAGATAAATGATACTATTCCACCTTGTTTTCTTGGGCTAGTCACCTTATATAGAGCAGTGGTTCTCAACCTTTCTAATGCCGCGACCCTTTAATGCAGTTCCTCATGTTGTGGTGACCCCAACCATAAAATTATTTTCGTTGCTACTTCATAACTGTCATTTTGCTACAGTTATAAATCGTAATGTAAATATCTGTGTTTTCCGATGGTCTTAGGCTCTACAGCAGCGGCTTTCAACCTGTGTTAGCAGGGTCGCCTAAGACCATCGGAAAACACAGATATTTACATTACGATTCTTAACAGTAGCAAAATGACAGTTATGAAGTAGCAACGAAAATAATTTTATGGTTGGGGTCACCACAACATGAGGAACTGTATTAAAGGGTCACGGCATTAGAAAGGTTGAGAACCACTGTTATAGAGAGACACTAAAGACAGAAATGAGAGCAAGTGAGAATTTTCTAATCATTTCAATTGACATCGTATCTGTAAACGTGAGACTTTCATACCCGGACTCCAATCTGGGCTCTAACACTTCTCCAGGGTGACAAGTACTGAAACTTCGAGAGGTGTTAGTCTCAGCATTCACAGTAAAATGGAGCTAAGGCTATTTTCTCCTGGGAGGCTCTATGAATTAAATCAGCTAATACTTACCTAAAAACAAACAAACAAACAAAAACAGAAATGTTACTGGTAAATGTTCTCTACACCCAGACTCTTGGTTTCACGACCTGTTTGCCCGATGAGATCTGCTTTGCCAGGTTATGTGGATCAAAGGAGAATACACAGCCCTGCGCTTTCAACTAAAAAGTGCGATGTGTTAGCAACTGTGCAGAAAAACCAGCATGCTTGAGGATTCTTAGTTTTAAAAATTAACATTTTAATTTAATTTCTAAATAAAAAGTTTAGGTTACAAAAGGAAAACATACTCAGTATAATAAAAATCGTGGCAGGCAGAGTCAAGTTCAGGACTTGCCCATATGGTGCTTTTGTACAAGGTTGAGTAAGACGCCCCTCTGGGAGGACACAGCACCAAGGGCAAAGGGCCGAAGGTCAGCCTGGCAACCCTGTGTGCAGCGCCATAAAGTAAGATACTCAGCCCCTCTCCCTGAAGGCCAGAACAGACTTAACTTTTCAGGGTTTCAATTCCCAGGAAATTGTTAGGGCTTCAATTTTTATAATAATCAAAGGCTAGTCCTGCCTGGTGTGGCTCAGTTGGATGAATGTCCTCCTTTGCACCGAAAGGTCACTGGTTCGATGGCCAGGTTGCAGGTTCAGTCCCCGGTCAGTCGGCGTGAACCGATACAGGAGGCAACCGATCGATATTTCTCTCTCTCTCTTTCTCTTTCTCTCTCTTTCTCTTTCTCTTTCTCTTTCTCTTTCTCTCTCTCTCTCTCTCTCTCTCTCTCTCTCTCTCTCTCTCCCTTCTTTTCTAAAATCAATAGAAACATATTTTTTAAAAATTAAAGGCTAAATATTTAATAGTAAGATGTGTCTTAACGCCTCATAATCAAGTTTCTATTTTACAGTAGAAATAACATGTGCTAAGGCTACCAAATATATCCAAGACTAGACATTATAAGAAAAATACTCCAAAAGCTATAGAAGTTTTAAAAACTAACATACTAGAATAGTAACTAATAACTTTTGGATATTAAAAGTCTTTATTTGGGGGACCAAAAAAAACCTTAAAAGAAAAAGTACTCGACAAAAAAAAAAAAATAGCACTTCTAAAAAGTAACCCGGAGATTCAACTATGCAGAGTGGGGCAAAAGTAGGTTTACGGTTGGACATATGGAAAATAATACAGTAACTAATAAATAATAATACAAGAATAGGATAAATTGTGTTTCATGTACTCACAACTGTAAACCTGCTTTTGCCCCACCCTGTATTGAATGTTCACGGAGGGCTTTTTCTGTTACAAAATAAATGCGCACACCATACAAATTGGAAGAAAAATGACTAATGTGACAAAACATTTAAAGCTGTCCCTAAACAGACTTACAGGAATAAAAATGATTTCCACTTGAATGATGACAGAGGAACAGAAGACTGACATGGACCACTGAGAAAACCGTAATACAAAAGCCTGGGTATCTAGTTTCTTATGATTAACACCTATAATCACCATCTACTTGATCAAAATCCCTAAAGGACAAAAAGAAAAGAAAAAGCCTGCAATCCAGATGCTAGGAGATTTTTTTTTCTCTTCTCCCTTTCCTCACCAGTTTCCGGCTCCATTTACTTCTGCCTCCTCCACCTTCTCTCCTTTTATTAGCCAGCAGTACAGGTGGGCACCTCTCCTTCTCCAGTTTCGCCTTGTAGCCCCAATTCAAAAGCAGAACAATATAAATCATGTGTGTTTACATGACACAGGCCTTTCACTCAGCAAGGGACCAGGTCACCTGATATCTGTGTGTCCATAAGCCTAGTCCATGGCCAAACGTGTTTCTGAACTCTCAAGGCCAACACCTACAACGCATCTCTGAACTAGATTTTGTTTTTGTTGTGCTTGTTTTTATTTACTTTTCGGCTTTTTTTTTTTTTTTAAATCCCATAATTTCGGTTTCCAATGAGGATCAACACAATTTACCCCAGGATAACTTTAAGAGGCTTAGGCGATTCGAGATAACCTTCCTCCATTCATTATATAAATGTGGTGAGTAAGAAACCCCTTCCCAACTACCTACACATACTTTCAAATTAAAACGAAGCCTGAATTTACAACCCAGGTTAAATGGATTAAAAGATTAAGGAATAGAGAGCAAGTGTTTTCTCCACCTCACTCTCACATTTCAACCTCAAATTACCTTAGCCCTCTAATGACTAGAATAGTCACTGGGAAGGCGCCTAATTACCAGGAATTACACCAACCGTAACCAATTTCAAGATCACAGATCAGATTTTCCCAAAACATGAATCTGCTAATTAAGTTACATGAAAGTCAAGTAACAGGCAATTTGGATGTGACATTTATCCACCTGAAAGTAGACTTATAGGTGAAGTATTAAAATTCACAGCAGCTAGTCCTATGGTTAGCACTATTATACACCTGGATAATTGCAGTTAAAATACTGTATGTGGAAGCAGGAAGAGACTAATCTGGATTCAAGCATTTCCAGGAAACACCAAAGGATTCTCCCACCCAACCAATAAATGGCTCCCAGCATTTGCTTCACCAGGAGTCAACCCACAGGTCTTCATCTGCTAAGTTTAAAGTGGGAATGAAACCCGTTTAAGGTACACGGACACCACACAACACACAGAGCATGGCCGCCGTCTCAGCGGCTGTGTTTCTCTGAATTCTAACCAAAGGCATGTGGTATGATTGATTTCGAGGCTTTGCCCACTTGCTAAGCTTCAGTATACAGAATAGTGAAATATTCCTCCATCTTCCACTTATTTCCCACAAGAAAAAAAAATGTCACAAAAGAAAAAACAACGGCCCCCAGTGCTCACAATTTTGTGTGAATAAAACAAAAGCTACCTTGGATATGCAAAGAAATAATTTAGAAACAGAAGCCATTTATTCGACCAAAAAGGCCAGGTTCAATGGGTTGGTAGTAAAACCTGTGGGGTCTGCAGCTGCCCTTGAACTCACACTCCAAAGAAGCAGCGGACCTCGACGCACTGCTAGAAGTGAAAATGCACAGAGCACCGGACCAATACCCAAGTATTTCCTAGCAGCCCCAGAGTTGGGGGAGGGCAGGGAAAGGAGACGAGGGGACCCTCACAGGGCTTACAGATGAGTTTCCTTATTGTTTGGGCTGCATTATATCCCTTTAAAAGAATATATTGAAATCCTAACCTCCAAGACCTCAGAATGGGGCATATTTGGAAATAGGGTTGTTGCAGACAGAATTATTTAAGATCAGGCCATACCGGTGCAGGGTGGGCTCCAAACATGGCTGGTGAAGATGGTCATGTGAAGACATGGAGATACACAGGGAGAACACAATGTGACGACAAAGACAGACACTGGAGTGATGAGCAGAAGCGACTAAGAGTCGGGGAAGGATTCCCCTCCAGATTCAGAGCGAGTGTGGCCCTGCCCACACCTTGCTTTCAGGCTTCTGGCCTCCAGAACTGAGACAGAATAAATGTCTGTGCTAAGCCACCCACTTTATGGGACTTCATTATGGCAGCCCTAGGACACTAATACTCCACACCTGAACTTGGGTTTATGCCTCTTGACCTCCTTCATCCTGCCCCCTCAGTGGGCCACTGCTCCCACTGCACCAAGAAAGAGCCACAGAGAATCCCCAGTCTGTGGTTGGGTTGGGGAGGCCTCTCCTCTCCAAAGGGCCACAGGACAGGCTTAGCCATCCTAGGCCCCTGTCCCAATTTTATCCCTTCCCTCCAGCTCTGGCCTTAACCCCAGGGAAGCATTGCAGATCCTCCTGCAAGCATCTCAGAACGGAGGCAGGGGGTGGGGGAGTCAGGCAAGATGTGGAAGTTCCCTTCAGTGTGGGCTGTGCCCACACAGTCACCCAGTTTCTCACAGAATTTTTAGAACACTTCTTTCAGTTTTACTTGAGTAACATCCTTCCACATGCCCCAACAACCCCCCTCCCTACAGGCGCGCTCTCTCTCTCTCTCTCTCTCTCTCTCTCTCTCTCCCTCCCTCTCCCCCCCCCCTCACACACACACACACACACACACACACACAGCCACGTGCCCAGAGGGAACTGGGCCAGGAGAGAGATCTGTATACACACACCACCCTGTACTGTGAGTGGCCACTCCCATCCAGTAACTGAGACTTTTTGTTACTGAGCCAAGATTTTCCACCAGACTCACTTCCCCTATAATGAGTGGATTATCCCTGAGAAAGTTCCTTATTTCTCCCCTGGAAGCTGACCTGCAATGGCCTCACCCACCTGTTGACCAGGGATGCCTGACGGGTGGCCACAATAGCTCAACCCGGAACCCTACCCCCATCCCTATAACCATGCCAGAACTCTCTTTAGAAAAATGGGATCCGCTGGCTGAAACTTGGTAACATGAAAAGAATACCTATGTATTCCAGGTTTGCCAAAATCCTGGGCGGGTGAGCTGAAAGCCAACCTCCGTCTCCCAATCCCACCCCATTGTTTTACCTACAACACCATTTCTGCCTCTCATTATTTAATCTTCACCCAAAAACAAGTATTTTGTAAGGCATCTAAGGACACCTTACCCTGGGACGAATGGTTCTCAAACCTGAGCTGGCATCAGAATCACCTGGAGGGCTTGTTAAAACAGATCGAGTGCCCCGCCCCTAGAGCTTCTGACTCAGTGGCCCTTGGGTGGGGCCCGAGAACTGGCCAAACAGGTTCCCAGACGGTGCTGATTCTGCGGATTCTGGGGCTTTGAGAAACACTGCCCTACACCTCTCATTCCTCACTCAGCACAAGTGACGAGCTTGTCACTCTGTAGCAGGCACTGCTGCTGGCCTGCAACCCCGCCCACCCTCCTCTCCCGCAAGGACACAGTCCTGGCGTATTCAGTGAGCACCACTCCCTGGCGACTGGGTCAACCCTGCACAAAGCAAATCCCGGGGTCCCCCCACGCCCTAGGCTGGGGAGTGGTTCAAGGTGAGTATGGACCTATTTCTGACCCACGACAGAGGTTCTTATAACCTGCCTTTGCATGTTCAAGAGGGAGGACTTCGAGGCCTGCAGTCCTCCCACAACCTTGAGGGCAGCTGGGCAGCACCCTGAGCCAGCAGAACAGACAGGTGGGAATAACCTGGCTGCTGAGCTCGCTCACCTGCTGAGTAAACCAATCCAGCACCCACCCTGCCTCCTGGCTTCTTGTGAGGTGACATAACACATTCTTTATTGGTTGAGTGGGTTGAGTCAGGGCTTTCTATTACTTGAAGCTGACAGTATCTAATCACAAAGCAAAGGGAGCTAACCGGATCACACATCCGCCCAAGGACTGGAAGCAGCCTCTCAGCACACAGTGCAATCGCATGTGGTCCACAAAAAATCCTGTAATGACAGATTTACAGTTTCAGGTCTTCTCAAAAGCACGCCAGTGGGTAAGCAACACTTAGAAATAAAGCATCTGCCCAGGCACCACAGGGTTGAGGGTTCAGTTCCCCGTCAAGGGCACACACCTGGGTTGCAGGTTCAATCCCTGGCCCATGTCTGGGTGCATGCAGGAGGCACCCAGTCAATGAGTGTCTCTCACGTCGATGTTGCTATCTCCCCACCCCACCCTGCCTCCCTTCCACTGTCTCTAAAATATTAATGGAGCCCAGCCAGGTGTAGCTCAGTGGTTGAGTGTCAACCCAGGAACCAGGAGGCCACCAGTTCGATTCCTGGTCAGGGCACATGCCCAGGTTGAGGGCTCGATCCCCACTGGGGGATGTGCAGGAGGCAGCCGAACAATGATTCTCTCTCATCATTGATGTTTCTATCTCTCTCTCCCTCTCCCTTCCTCTCTGAAATCAATAAAAATATATTTTTTAAAAAATTAATGCAAAAATATCCTTGGGTATGGATTAAAACAAAACACAACTAAAGAATATATCTAGCACACAGGTTACTGAAGACCCCACTCTGGGTCTTTCTTACAAGAGCCATATCCACGTTCTTCAGGAGTTTGCTAGGAACCATATAATGCCAGGGCTTATTAATTCATTTGCTCCCACACATCAATCTTAGACTGAGTCTCCTACAAAGAGCAGACAATCAGCATGTGTGATTGGGAAAATGGTTTTCCAACCTACTCCGGTTTAGATACAAGGTGGACAAGTGTATCTGGAGAGAAGACACCTCGGAGTCTGTGCCCATTCTGCCACTTCATAGCTCTGTGATCTTAAATGGTTTTACCTTTGTGAACTTGTTTCCACATCTATAATGGGAATGTGGACCTGGTTACCGAAGGACAATGCATGGGAAAGTACTTTATAAACAAGCAAGTATAACAGTAGAACAACTATTTAAATCCAATTTTAATGGATTAACCAGATTAGCGTGGCCTGATCTTAACAAATAAAGATTAATCATGATCCCCAAAGAATTACTTCACCAAAAATTAATCCTATCTAATAAAAGAGTAATATGCAAATTTACCAACACTCCAACACACAAGATGGCTGCCCCCATGTGGACACAAGATGGCCGGCAGAGGAGGGAAGTTGTGGGCGACTGGGCCTGCAGGGAAGGGCAGTTGGGGGGGGGGGGGACCCAGGCCTGCAGGGGAGGGCAGTTGGGGGGGGGGGGGCCAGGCCTGCAGGAGAGGGCAGTTAGGGGTGACCAGGCCTGCAGGGGAGGGCAGTTAGGGGCAAACAGGCTGGCAGGCAGAAGCGGTTAGGGGCAATCAGGAAAGCAGGCAGGTGAGCAGTTGGAAGCCAGCAGTCCTGGATTGTGAGAGGGATTTCCGAGGTGGGGTCAGGCCTAAATGGGCAGTCAGACATCCCTCGAGGGGTCCCAGATTGGAGAGGGTGCAGGCTGGGCTGAGGGACACACACCCCTGTGCACAAATTTCATGCACTGGGCCTCTAGTATTACATAATCTGCCATGACTATTAACTGGAACACTGTCTGGATGGTTCTTTAAACCGGACTTCACCTATTATCAATCACTTAGTGGCAGCCAGAGAAACCCACATCCACAAGGTAGCACAGCCCTGAAGTCAACCTTAAACAAGGCATGCCATCAATATGAGTTACTGACTGGGTCCGTTTGCACAGTGGTCAACTTGGGAGGCCACACGCAATGCCTGTGCTTTTACTGAAGCTATTCTCTGGAACTACCTTCAAATGCATCCGTGGGTTTCCTTGGACATTTCAAAGGTGTCAAATCATCTTTCCTATAGAAGTTTAGTTTTAGGCCGAAAGCCACATGTCCTTCAGAGCCATGTTTTCTGAACAAAATATCTGAATAAGCTGGGCAAAAACAACAGGAATGGCGCAAACCCATGTTTCTCCAATTGGTGTGTGTATCTTACAGAACAGAAAATAAGGTCAATATTCCTGAAACAAGAATTTTACTGAAATATTTTTGGAAGAGAAGAAAAGAAAAGAAACAACCAATGAGTAATTATTCAATCATGGAAAATTCTCAGTAAATTTTTGAAATTTTCAATTTCAAAGCATTTTCATGCTCACAGCAGACTTTTTAAAACTACATCCCCACTCCTTTGGGGAAAACTACAATAAATAAACAAGACTTTTCCCTGTATTATTTATGTTAGTTACAAAGGCATTCCTAAAATAATGGCTTCAAAACCATCTTTATGAAGCACAACATCTGTGAAATACTGTCTAGACTACCACAGTAAATATTCTTACATGTGTTGGGAGGGGACTCACTGTTACTCTAGAGTCCTATTTCATGTGTGGAAGACTGTAACAACAAACTAATAATCTGATGACAATTCCTTTAAAACTAAAGTAACAAGCTCCCAGGAGACCTCATTATCTTAATACTGGTGTTCCTCGACAGAAGATACTGCCTTGGGAAATTATATTTCTCCTTTGAACCTTGAAGTCCCAAGCTCTGCCACCTTCTTCAGCAATAAGAAGCTGGAGTCACAACATGTCCAAACCCCCTTTACAGAACTCGTCAGTATTGCTGCCAGCACATTGGTTGCTTCTCGTATGTGCCCTTATCATGATAAGGGATCAAACCTGCAGCCTTGGTGTATCGGGACATGCTCTAACCCACTGAGCTACCCAGTCAGGACCACCCACTCTCTTCTCTCACTCTTGATGGTACCTTCACCCATCTGAAATAAGCTTCTCACAGTCTTTTGTGCACTTTCTAATAACCATGTTGTCACTCGTGGGCACGTCTTCCTGGGCTGTTGAATCTGCCTCGCTCTTTCTTCAGGATATGCGCCTGATTGAATGGATTCCATAGAGTTCCTTTAATGTTACCTACTGTGACGAGCAGCAATGGTCAGTCAAGCCACCCAGCGGCAGTCAGAATGAAGCCGGCTGAGAGTCAGACTTCCGGCGTCCAGCTCAGCCCCTTCTCCTATCAGCAATCCCTCGTTCAGGGAACATGGAAGTCCTGGTGCTGGACACCCCACAACTCTCCAGGCTGCAATTCCACTTTTTTGGCTCAGGAATGTCAATCTGAATGAAGTGTTACGCCTATTTTATTCTAGATTAACTCTTCAAAATACACCTAAAATTATTCAAGTTGGTTCAAGCATCTTTTTCAATATGAAGATACAAATTAGCACACGCCTAACCACTCCAGAGTCTATAAAAAGATCTATCTAGGAAAAGTAAAAATGTCAACGAAAACCAGAATTAGGATTCTCATCCTATTATACTATTTTTCTCATCGGTTCCAAGTGAGGCCTGAACAATGATAGAAATGTCAAAAGCTTTGCTAAAAATTTCACAGCCTGAAAAACCCAACAGGGCTTTTGTGGCTTGAAAACAATTTTAATATATACCGAGAACCCCGTTTCAAAGCTTGTATTCTAAGGAGAACTGCTAAATTAGGAGATCTATTACAGTCGGAGGAAATTCACGTTGCACCGTGATGGCCGTGAAGCCATGAATGCATTCACTGTGCAGCCCTCAGGGGCCATACGACCAGCAGAAGGTAGCAGGGGCCACACTTAGAGAGAGATACAACCCATTCTCTTTCAAGACACACCAAGTGCAAAAACCCAATTTAAAAACCGCAGCCCCTCGTACTAATGTCAGCGCTGTGGTTTCAATGGCAAATATGGTTTGTGGGCTTGGATCTGAAAAACGTGTCTTAAATTTAAAAATAGAAGCTTGCATCCTTTCAGTTAGCAGCTCTTCACCTAGGTGTTGGGTCCTAGGTTAGGTGCTGGGAAATCAGTGGATGGAGACTCGGACAGGAACCTGGGTATCCTGACAAAGGCCATTTCAAAACAGAGGGGTAAGTGCCCTGTGCAGGGAGACATGCATGGTGCTGTGTGGAGTCAGGTGAGGGGGTTGGCCAGGCAAGAAACCAGTGTTTTGCGGGGGGGAACCCTGTGAATGAGGGGAAGTGAGAAGCAAGAGAAGGCAGTCTGAAAGAGGTGAGCAGGCCCAACATTACAAAAGGCCTTCTGTGCCAAGCTCAGGCCTCTGCACTTCATCCCGCAGGTAAGGAGTGCACAAAAGGCTGTTTGTAGGAGGAATGGCAGGACAGGATGTATGGTTAGCATACATGACTCGAGGAGGAATGTGGAGAACAGGCTGGGGAGCTACACCAGGAGGCAGGAGACCACATGAAGAAGATGCAGCCATACCTGATGATCTGCTGGTGGTGGGGAGTGTGAGATGGTGGAAGCTTATGCAAATGAATGCTCCCTGCGGCCATGCACCAGGAGGGGGCTGCCTGAGGAGGAGCAGTTGGGGGAAGGGCAGATAGGACCAGCCCAACAGCAGAGTTGAGGACACACTAATCTAGCAGCACCTGAAGGCTAAAGGGAGGTCTCTGTGGGCACCTGAGCAGGTGAGACCCTGGGCAGAGGGTACACTCCTAGCTCAGGTTCCTCCTGTGGGTTAATTACATAAAAACCCAAGAGAGTGGGTGACTCCCCTAGGGAAATGACAGATGGGTAGAGGAGACCGTCCACAGTGGAATCCTGGAGAGGTATGTTCAGGTTCAAAAGGTAAGATCCTATCAACAGGTCAAGACCTTGGGGCTGTGCTGAAAACACAGCTTCAGTTTCTAAAGGGGAACAAAGTCAAAAACAGTTCCAGTCCCTGCTCGGGTGCTGAGATCCCCTCCTCTGCCACAGGAGTGTTTCCCTAGAGACTAGTCACTTTTGTCTGCAGTTACGTCGTTCAGTATGTTGCTGAAAGGTTAACAGGATTCTCTTCATGTTCTCACTCTCAGGATCTGCCCTGAACTGATGTAAACAGTATCAGGAAAACACATTTTGCTGCTGTTGCTAATCAGATAAAAGCACCGTTAAAAAACAAAACTGCCACAGACGCTGAGCCTAGCCGCTCAGTATTTATGACTTTTATATAACCATTTTTAAAAGCTGAAATAATATTCTATTCATACATTGCCAATGCTCAAACTTTTCACATTCTAACAAATAGACCCCAAAAAGGCTTATCGGAGATATGCCCAGAGAGCCAGCCAAGCTTCCCAGAGAGGGTTCAATTCTAGTAAGAGCTGAAGTCAGCTTTCATTTGCTCTCATCACGCATCCCCAACAGCAGCCTTTCTTTCTCAGCAAAGCAATAGATCACTGCTGATATTTGAGAATACCCAGGAGGAAAGTGGGGATGGAGAGGAAAGAGGGAAGAACGTTTTTCAAATATTGCTCTTCTGGCTTTCGACCAACTACAATTACACAGCATTAGCAGAAGATGAAATCAAGATAATATAAACAAAATCTTCAATGAGGCCAATTACCCTGAAAGCTTTCCCCAACTGTGTCTGAGATCACAGGCAGCTCCTCTAGAACCCTCCACCCCAGCATGAACAGTGAGTGTCTGCTTCTGGCCCACGCTGGGCAGACTGGGGGGGGGGTGACACGGAGCCTCTTCACCATCGAGATCTCCGGTGACAGATGTCAGTGCTGCCTCCACTTTTCTTGGGATATACTGAGACTCTGTACTGTGGTCAAATCTATTTCCGAGGCCCCGTAGTAGCCGGTCCTCCATACGGGTCCTCTCAGAGACAATGCATTCATTTTGTGTGGTTCGTAAGTGTTGGCTCTACAGACTTCAAGTCCATCCTAATATCATTAAGAGTTGGCACTGTGCTCGCTTCGGCAGCACATATACTAAGAGTTGGCACTGTAGGGTAGTAATTAAAGTGAAAATCAGAAATGTTTGAAAAATGTGTAAGGAGAAACTAATTACTTCGTAAGTATAAGATTAAGGATAAAGGACATTAAAATAGCAGGGCAAATCTAGTATTGGATTATAACCCAAAGTATAAAAAATATCCAGGAGTCTATAGCAATGTAAATGGCCAAATAAATTAATAAATGAGAATAGACAAACCTCCCACACAAAAGGAATCTAAGTAATGTATGCAGGGAGAGCTTAATTCCACTCAATGACTTGCTCCACAGAGTAGAGCATGGGAAGAGGTGGAACACACAGTAACTTCACAGACAAATCTGACAAATAGTACCTCAGCCAGGAGACCAAGGTCACCATCAAAGTGACCCATCATGTTGCTGGCAGGCATGTGATATGTGATGAGAATGGCAATTTATATCTGAGGTCTTCCTCACCAAACCCGGAACCCCGATTAACCACAAAGAAAAACACGAGACAACCCCAAACTAAGGGGCATTTTACAAAATACCTGACCAGTCCTCCTCCAAACTGTCAGGATTTCAGAAACAAACCTGACAAAATGACCACCAAGAGGATCCTGGAGGACACGGACACGGTCACTGAAAGTAAGGTGGCACCCAGAGAGAATGGCTCACCTCCCAAAAAAGGGACATTCGGGGAAATCTATGGAAACCCAATGAAGTGTGGGGTTTGGTTCACAGTACTCTAACAATGTTGGTTTCTGGGCTGTGACAAATGTATCACAGTTGTGTAAGACGTTAATATTAGGGTAAACTGTGGGAGGGGTATATGGGTACTCTCTTACCACCTTACAGCTTTCTATAAATCTAAATATATTCTAAAGCAAAAGGTTTATTTTAAAAGTAGCAAGAAGAAAAAAAAAGCTAAAGGAGTTCATCATCACCAAACCAGCATTACATGAAATGTTGAAGGGTACTGGAGGAGGAGGGGAAGAAGGAGGAGGAGGGAAAAGAAAAAATATGAACAATAAAATGGCAATAAATACATATCTATCAACAATTAAATCTAAAAATAAAAATAAATGAACAAGGAAGCTAATGAACAAAATACACTGATGAATAAAATAGAACCAAAGGCATGGAGACATGGAACAGACTGAAGAATATCAGAGGGAAGAGGGGGAGGGGCAGAAAGAGATTAACCAAGGAACCTATATGCATATATGCATTGCCTATGGACATAGACAATAGGGAAGTGAAGGCCTGGGGCAGGAATCGGGTGGAGAGGGTAAGTGGGGGGAAGGGGGACATCTGTAAGACTCTTAATAAAAATTTAAATAAATAAAAGTAGCAAAACATTACATGCGCTTTGGGAGTATTAAATTTTTCATTTAAAAGAAATCGCAACTGCACAGTATGAGTAAATGAACAGTAAGTACTTGGAGGATGAATTTACCATCACAGGGCATCACACTTACAGACATCCTTCTTTGGAGAGAATTCCAGAACCTACACAAAGAGGATTTTCTAATAGCAGCATCCAACTCATGTCATGATCTTGTCTTTACGCATAAAAAACAAATCTCAACCAAAAAAAGCCAGAGAAAACAAAGAGGCGTGGAAATCAAGTTGAAAGAAAGCAACTAGAGATAAAGTAACAGTAAAATACTGGAATATCTGAAATCAGGAAGATTAAAATACTATATAAATCAGTGTTGGTCAAACTGTGAATTATGATTAAGGTGTTTTAAAATTAAACTCCAGGGCTGGCAACTGGCTTTTTTTTTTTTAAATAAAAAGTTCTGGGGATGGATTGTAGTAATGAATGCACAACATTGTGAATGCCCTCAATGTCACAGAACTGTACACTTAAAAATGGTGACCTGGCTGGTGTGGCTCAGTGTTGAGATTCGACCTATGAACAGGAGGTCAGGGCACATGCCTAGGGGTTGCAGGCTCGATCCCCCGTGGGGGGCCTGCAGGAGGCAACCGATCAATGATTCTTTCTCATCACTGATGTTTCTATCTCTTTCTCCCTCTCCCTTCCTCTCTGAAATCAATAAAAATATATTTTTAAAAGGTGAAAATGATAAATGTTGTATATATTTAACCACAAAAAAAAAAAAAAAAGAAACAGAAAACAGTATACCACAGGTAGTAAGGGTAAGCACTATTGTATAAATAAATAAGCATGCATGTACACATTCATACATCCACAAACAGGCCTTCGGGTAAGCAAGTAAAAAGAAGTATCATGATGTAAAAAGTATTTCTTACCACAAGTCACTGGCAAAAAGTTTGGAAGCCACTCTTCTAATTCACTGACACAATTCTCCCTCACCCCACACCTCCACTCTGATAATCTGCCACTGTGTCAAAAGACCAATAAGGATAAAGTCTACTAATACTTTTAAGTGGGACAGAAAATTGGTGAAAAGAAAAGAAATGAATTCTAATTAATGAAAAAAGAGAGAACTGTGTTTGAAAATGAGCTGAACAAACTCCAAATCATATGCCACAAGGCTCTCTAAGGCCGGCACACCCACCCCCGGAGATGCAGCCAGGCCTTCCCAGCTCAACACACATCATCACCTGCCTACCTGCCAGCTCCACTTGGACGTGTCCTATCAAGTCTGAGATTCCTAGGAGACAACCAACCAGACATCCTGATTTCCCTCCCACTAAATCCCTTCCCATCCCAGTCATCATCTCCCCAGATGCTCAAGCCAAATGCCAGAAGCCCTCTAGGACTTCTCTTTACCCCTCCCTCTCCACATCTGCTTCAGTAAGTAATGGTCTGTTCCACCCCCCAAAATTCATCTCAGAACGTTGCATATCCCTCCACCCCCACTAGCCAGCCTAGCCTGAAACAGCATCCCCATTCCTCCTCACCTTTCCTTGCTCCCATTTACCCCAACAGGATTGTGACAGGCTCTGAACTCTGCCCCATAGATGCAGGTTATCCCCCACTGAAAATTTTATGCTGAGCTTAAATGGTCACTAGGAAGTTAATATTGCAAATATTGGCATTTTTTTAAATAAAACTCACAATCACTTTTTAAAATATATTCAGTGAAATCTAAATACCACTGCAATAATATCCATCATCTTCCATTTTCAAAAATTGCACAAATGGGCTTTCCTATATTGCTGGATATTTTCTCAAAGAATTTTAACCTAATATACCTTTATGTTCAAAGCCTTTTGAAACAAAACCATGGGTATAAATTGAAAATTTGTTTGTTTGTTTTTAATTTTTCTGTGACAGTAAGGTCTAAGTGTTAAATTTTTTTCTTCTGAATTATCATATTTTTATTAGTATGCAATTGATCAAACCAAAAAATTTAACTATTTATGTATTTTTTACAAATTTTGATAGGTAATTAAACATGTCAAATTCTATTGAAAAATGCATCCTTTACTGAGATAGATAGAACAGCCTCCATCCCCACCCCCAATTGGTTCATGTGAATATCACCTACTACTAGGATGAGGTGGGTTAATCAGCATCAATTTTATCTCATTTTCCTTGTCTTTTTTCTTCTTCTTCTTCTTCTTAATATAAGCACTGAAAAAGCTTGATCACATAAATAGATGTGAATGAAATGAGCTTTGGTGGGGCGCTATCCCTATATACTCTAAGCTCCCTCGATGTTTTATCCAAAAATCACAGAGATCTATCATTAAAAATAATTTCTGATGATCTAGCAACTGCAATTTGATTGGGTCCTCCTTCAATTTTGTTGAAAGTCAACATTTGAAAACTATCAGAAAGTTACAAATGAATTTGCCATCCTATCAGAGTGGATCGATCACTTTCTCCTGACCAATACCAGTAGTTCAGATTGCTCCTTTGTCTGCCCAAGATGAAGCACATGGTAGGATCTGGGCTGGGTGAGAAGGCTGCTTTTCTTTTGTCAAGTGGAGAAGGATAACTTACAACCTCAAACAGATCAATTTTTTGAGAAAATGTGGATGTTGGGGATCCAAAATCCGATTCCAGGAAGTTATCCTTGTGCCCAGGTACCACTGAGTCTTCAAGAGCCTCCAAGGGACCAGATATCCCCGTTTGTCAACTGACTGAGACTGCCTCATAATGAAAATATTCTCTTGTAAATGCAGTTGACACCGTTCAATTACTAGCCCCTGCTTAAAATCCTTTAATAACTCACTCCACATATTTAAAAAAATAAAACTCAAACTCCTTACTGTGACCTCTAAGGTCCTACCACATCTCACTATCACCTGGCCTTCTCCAGGTTCCTGGATTGCTGTCAATGCTTCCCACCTCAGGGCCTTTGCACCTGCTGTCCCCCCGCCCCGCCCCCCCCCCCGCCCCCTGCCTAGAGCACGCTCCCTCTACTTGCTGCATGGCTGCTCCTGCACATCCTCCAGACCTCAGTTCAAATGTCGCCTCCTAAGAGGGGCCTCACCTGACTACCCCATCCAACTCATTATTCTCTATCACAACAATCTAATTCTTGATAGTTCCTGTAAGAGCATAACTCTTTTGTTTTGTTTACAATAATGCTTGACTCCCCCACTACACACAACACAGGTCTTGTTCAGTG
The DNA here is from genome assembly GCF_963455305.1 of Plecotus auritus. NCBI lineage: Eukaryota > Metazoa > Chordata > Mammalia > Chiroptera > Vespertilionidae > Plecotus > Plecotus auritus. The sequence continues at coordinate 61,475,428 of NC_137773.1, read as the reverse complement.
TTTTATGTCTAGCATAAAACCCAGTACAGTGCATGATGCTCAATAGATGTTTGTGAACAAGACGACGGATGTAAGCATGCCATGGGAAAAATGAGGTTGGGAGAGAGAGAGGGGGAGAGGGAGGGAGAGAGAGAGAGAGAGAGAGAGAGAGAGAGAGTGTTTTAACAGCTTTCTGTACAACCTTATTTTCAAACAAGGCTACATTATTAGAGAGTACAAATACCCCAAATGCCAACGAGAGAGGTACATTACAGAGAATATTAAGTACATAAGCATACACTTATCCAAGACTTCAGATAACATCCAAAGTGGGCAGGGCAATTTAGCAGGTATTCGCTGCCATTTTTTTCTTACCTCTGTTCTTGAGAACGCTCCCCCATATCCTCTTCAGAATCACCCTATCGAAAAAGAACACGCTTTAGTTTTCTCAAAGGAGCACAAAATCTCCAAAAGGAAGAGCTCTTCAGATCTCACGGGGTGATGAACTCTGTAATGAATGTCTAAAATCATGCCGACACACAGCAGGCATTCAATAAATATTTACTGAAAGAAAGAATAACTTTAGTATGGAGACTGCTAAATTGCCAAGTGATCCCTCATGTACTCATTGTAAGCACTTTACCTGTTTAAAATTACAATCTGAACATAATCCCAAATTACTTTGACATCACTTCTCTCCAAAGGCATTTTTAAATGTTTCCGTTTAATCACACAAGATGAAGTTTATTAATAATTAAAATTCCCAAACGTAGAAAATGTAATGTTTCACTCAGAACACTTGATGTATTTTGACATCAAGGTAAGAAGGCTGATAAATGTTATAAGTGGCATAAAATCACTCAAAAGTGATTCCAAAATCTTCTCCCAGACTTACCACCCAAAAATCTGACCGCACGTGTCATGTACCAGGAGGTTTAAAAAAAAAAAAAAAAAGCCTCTTGAAACAGAAACAGAGGGCAGATCCAATTAAATGCTACCCTGAAACTTGCTGCCAAGGTTCTTCAGGAACACCGACCCTTCCTGTTCCTCCAGCTTCTCTCTGACCCCTGGCTCTCCAGGTAATACTGCCTGGCGCCCTCTTCCGCACCCCAGCCCCCCACCCCCACGCCCATCCCTGCCAGTCTCCCGGGCCCAGACTCCTCCACACAAATTCCCTCCAAATGTTAATCCACACTTGAAACCATGGGGCCCAAATCCCCATCTCCAGCACCAACTTCTCCCTCAATCACACGTTACAGATACTCAGCGAATGCCTCCCTCTTTCCACGGTTTTTAGTCAACACAGCACATGGAAGGTACTCCACCGCATGTGTGGGGTGAACTAATTCACAGCTCCAGCCCTACCACCAGCTGCCTCCAGGATGCGTGCACTTTGTCGCCCCAGAAACAGTCACCAACATCAGGTCTACCAACACCAGGGCCCCTGCCAGGCAGCTCCTGTTCTAACTGGTCTCCTTCTGTCAAGGACACCATGACACTCCTTGACCCTCAGGCAAACCTTAGGGTCACTACCACACTGCTCTCCTCCCCTCACTCCAATCACAATGACCCACCCACCCAGGCCTGCATTACCACCACAGATGGGGCTTTCTGCTCTGTTTAAGACGTAAGCCTTCGATCCATCCTGGGAGTCACTGTGAGGCCAATCTTCCTCAACATCAATCACTTACCACCCACATGATGTGGACCCAGCATTCAATGTCACTGTGCTACTCTCTGCTCAAGAACCTCCCATGGCTCCCCAACTTCGAGTCAGATATATTCCAAGCTCCTTCACCTGGAATTGAGCGGTTGTCAATTGACCTTCACATACCCATCACAATCTCTACAGCCAGGCTTTAGCAGGGTCTCTGGGCTCCAGGTTAAAACATCGGCATAAAACACTCTGAACCTTCACCCATGTTGAGTGAGGCTCTAGGCTCAGCCCCAATGCAGATCTCTAACAGACTCCCCATATACTCTGCTCTTCCTCTCTCCCTTCAGTTCCTTCATTTCAGCACCTGATTGTTATCTCGGGGTATTACCAGCCTTATCTCCCCAGCAACACCAAGCTCTCAAAAGGCAGGGACCAAATCCTGTAATCTGCTCCCTCCACGAGAGGCAGGGGTGGGGGTGGGCAAAATTGGTGAAGGTGGTCAAAGGGTACAAACTTCCAGTTATAAAATAAGTAAATCATGAGGATATAATGTGCAGCATGGTGACTATGGTTAATAATGCTGTACTGCATATTTGGAAGTTGCTCTGAGAATAAATCTTAAAAGTTCTCATCACAAGAAAAAAAATTTGTGACTATGTACCAAGATAGATGTTAACTAGACTTACTGTGGTGATCAGTTTACAATATATACAAATAGGAAAGCATTATGTTTTACACCTGAAACTAATATGTTATATGTCAATTATACCTCAATAAAAATGTTTTAATAAAGATAATTTAAAAATACTAGTGGATACGACTATTTTTGAAAACTTCATTAAGCAAATTTCTCTAAATCAAAACAGAACCTGAAAATTATTTCCCTCAGACCCAGGAACTTTATCACAATAATACTTTCCTGGCCAGGCTGTGCTAAAATTCATACAATACTGTAGAGGCCAAAAGCATGGGCTCTGGAGCCAAACAACTCCTGGGTTCAAATTGCACCACTGCCACTTTCTCAAGGCCTTGGGCAAGCTATAGGATGACTTGCGAGCTCCATTTCCTCACCTGTTAAATCAGGTCTTCCTCATCCCTACTTCTTAGCATCTTAGCACAAGATAACACTCATAAAGTGCTTAAACAATGCCGGTAAGTCTCCAACCCATGTTAGTTATTATTTTTTATATTGATAGTGGAAGTAGATTAAAACAAAAATAAATCTCGATGACAAAAAGATTTCCAAATACCCATTAATGATTTGCTGACTGGAGCAAGATGCCATTACATCACACAGTACCTGAGATAATGAGGTCTCATAGTCAGTGTCCCAGTTCCTGTTTCACTTTCTATCAATTTCCGTTATCTACTCTCACTCAGGCTTAACCGGGTAAATTTAACAAGACATGAGATTTTTAAAGGCAGATCCCAGGGGCCTCCGAGTGCCAGGCCCCCTGCGAGGTGTTTGCCAGAGGAGCAGGGGGCCTACCATCCCAGACCAGATCAATGAGCGTCTGCTTCATTGGTTCTAGCTGCTCCTACTCAGCACCCAAGTCTGCAACCTAACCCAGGGAATCCAGAGGGAGCCTTCTCATCTCAGCCACGGCTGAAGGGATTAAAAGAACACATTCAAGATCGCCCTTCCAGCTTCTAGAACTGATACAAAAATGTGATTATTAAACAATAATAGGAAACCAATGCTTAATGCATTTGGCCTGCCATCTTTAGAACTGAATACCCTATAAATTAGGGAACTGGACAACACAGAGACAACTGCCTCTCCTCTCCCAGGAAGAAATCATGGGCTACTACTGAGTGCCTACTGCATACAGAACATTGTGGCTACATTGGGGCAACCAGCTTAGAAGCCCAAACCCTCTTAAGGAGAACTAAATTAGGGCAACTAGACAAAGCAAAAAATCCAGACACTCAAAGAGGGAGAAATGAAGGTGCCACTGCCAAGTTAGGAGTCAGGAAGGACAGACCCTGTTCAAAGAGCAGGGCAATAGCACCAGTTCTTTCATTCGACAGAAACGTATTGGGCCTCCTCGGCCAAGATTCGGGCTGAAGTAAGTGTCCCAGAGGACTGACAGGAGCAACCGTCAAGGTCAGAATGAGGAAGGCCCTGAGGGCCGAGCAGGTCAAGTGGATGGCAGGGAATCACAGAAGGTTTTTGACCTTGAAGGCAAAGTAAGAAGTTGGGCAAAGCAGTATCTTGCACACATGCAATTACTTCTTGCATATGCTATTTCTACACCACCACCACCACTTTCGATACACGTGGTCACATGAAGCAAAGTCAAAGGAAAGGATAAATTCTGTAAACCTAAGAAGAAAACCACCGTTTTTTCCTTCCTTCTCATTATCGCAATGGATAGTTTCTATCTTCCTACACCAAACTATTATACAACATAAAAGAGCATATAACAAAAAGATATAAATAATACAATCTATCTGTACAACTGGAGGGCACAGAATAGCCCTGAGCTATCTGCACAGGTCAGCCCCTTCAAAGCAGGACAGCTGTTCCATGCTCTCCAATGACCGAATCATTGGGGGACAGGTGGATACTGCCAAAGTAACAGGTAGCATATAGTAAGTGCTTACCCAGTTCCATTATTACCCCCATTTTTCAGGTAATAGAGGTGAAAAATGATGGAGCAGCGAGTCAAATCCTGGAAAGCTGGCCAGAGGGTCTGGCAGTTTAAAACAATTCGGTTATTATATTTGGTTTTACTAATAATGCATTACTAAAATTCTTGATCACTTAGAGACCCATTAGAAAACAAAAGGCCCAATCAACAGAAAACATTTCCAAAATAAATAACTGTATAAATAACTAGTGTTGGCAAATGTCAGTATTCCATTTTTAAATGCCACATCTTCTGATGCTCCTATTTCAACTATAATTTAAAAAATTTAGCTTCTGAAGCCATCTTTGGGTCTTCCTAAGTGAAAGGAACCCAATCTACAAGCTAAGTAAGCAGAAAACCCTCAAATTTAAATAACACCTATAAATATTATCTTTCTGTTGGACTTCATGACATACATGAGGAAGCTTTTCTGAAAAAAATTCAAACTACTTTGAGACTAATTCCCTAAAAATAACTTTCTTCAGAACTCTCTGAAGTTTTTATATACATGTAAGATATATCTATACTATATGTGTATATTTATGCAGTTTTGATATATATACATATAATGCAGTTTAAATAGATAATGATAGATAGATCTATATCTTTCCTCACCCCACCCAGGTATATGCAGGATAAGTCTCTAAAAGAAACTCATATAGAGATGAAGTATTTAGAAAATTAGTTTGAATACCAGTTTCACTTTCACTACAACTTTCATTAAGGTAGCTTAGCTATAAATGCTTCTATAGTGAGTACTCCAGAAAGACAGCTCCTAAATTCTAAGGCTTTTTTTTTTTTACCAAAACAAAGTGTATTATACATATAAACAAAACCAGAAATTAAGAATTTCATAAAATAATGCCTGAGCCTATAATAAAATCCTAGCAGGGGCCTGACACTTCCATCTCTCAGCAGAGTGACTAAATCTTCAACTAATGCAAGGATCAATCAGAGCCTATCCTGTCCTTTTCTTCAGCTTAGGTGGGCTTCCAACACTAACCAGAAAGAGGCAGAGGCTACAAGTGAGTAAAAAAGCAAATGCATATAAGCTATACACCAGGGCTTCTCCACCGGGGCACTTCTGCTCCCCAGGGACACTTGGCTACTTCTGGAGACATGTTTAGCTGTCACAACTGGGGGCAAGAGAGGGAGAGGTGAGTACCACTGGCATCTAGTGGGTAGAGGCAGAAATGCTCTGACTGCTTGACATCCTCCAGGGCCCAGGACAGCCCCCCACCCCAAAGAATTCTCCAGCCCAAAATGTCACTCATGCCGCTCCTGAACGACTCTGATCTATACAAATATAACTATTTTTTAACACTATATACTTCAAATATTAAGTAGGGTTCTCTCCGTAGGGTTATGAACCATTTCTGATTTGTTCATTTTATCTTTCGGTATGTTTCAAACCTTCAACAATACACATCTGTTATTTATAATCAGGGAAAAACTCCATTTGGGAATAAACTTTTAAGATGAAGGCAGGCTATTTGCTCCCCATCCTGCTGGGGCTTTTTCTCAAAGGACTGGTCTTATTTAGCCTACTGGCCTTAGGGCAGGTCCAGAAAAAAGTTCCTCTAAAAATCACCTCTCCGCCTCGAAGCTGTTATTTATTAGCCCTGATTAAAATGACTATTCCAAATATCTCAAAACCAGCACTCTAAATGCATCACATAGGAGGGAGAAAATTGAAATGTAAAACTGCACAGCCTGGCCAGTGAAGTTATAGCTAGAGATCCTGTTTTTCTAAACAGCCACAAGAGACAGCATAGAACCAAGTGCTGCCACCAATGTGGCGGTAATGAACATCTTAAAAATTGTGGCACACAAGCTGAATATCCCCTTATAATTCAAACCACTTCTCCACAAAGGGGGGAAATGTGCTTGGGGTCACTACTGTCCATGCTGAAAAAAGTCAGCAATATTATATTTAAATGTGTACATCTTCAGTCAATGAGAATTTCTCCTGAAAGTTAAACCTTAAACACAAAAGCTTTGCAGTACTGTGTCTATTGCGGCAGTAAACCCCGTTATGATGCCACAAATTCCAATAAAATGTTAGTATTTATTTTTCCAAATGCAATCATTGTATTATATTGGGAGGAAACCCCAAACAGGAAATTCAAATTGTATTCTAACAGGAATTAAAAGCACTGGGGGAAAAAATCCAAGATTACAATCCTTTAAAGTCACATCTTCATCCCAAAGCTACTTAACAATAATGGCAAGTACCATCTCTAACATTTCTGAAATCAATATTCCTGTTGTCCTCACGCACACAGCACCAGGTCGCTTAAAGAACAGGGCACACGTCCCTCGCCCACCCAGGACCACAGCTGGCCCAGGGGCCCGCCCTTCCCCTCTGTACAGCAGGCCCGGCCCTGCTGAGGTGGCCTCAGCTCCCACCTCCTGAACTTGGGGCAGGCGTGACTCACGCCCTGTCACATGGCGCAGGCGGAGGCTGGGAAGGCCACCGTTGCCAGGTGTTCAGGCTTGGCCCGACCGTTTATTTGCCTTGCAAAGTGGCCGGAGCGCCTGTGCCACTGGGGGGCCGGCGGCCTCCTGGCCTCTCCCCATTCGCACACTCACCCCCCCGCCCTGTCACCTGATCGTCCTCACCTGAGTGGGCAACAGGAGTTCCCCTTCTTCTGCCTGCCACAGCTCCACCACGTTCGGCAAGGGCTCAATCGCTACACGAAACCAAAAAATACATCGAGTTTTTAATGCACGGAAAAGAAACGCTTCCTGTTTCCCTACCGTCCCCTATGCACCCGCCTCACCAAAACAAGTCTCCCTTTCCTTCTAAAAGCGGAGGCCACCCGAGAAGGGAGCCAAGGATATGAACACAATGGACGGGGTGTAAGCCGACGGTCCCTGTGACAGAGAGGGGACAGCTAGCAGGGCCGGGGGGTCTGGTGCTGGGGGACTGATCCGAGGCCGCCCCGCGGGCTGCTCTGCGCTCGCATCCCGCAGCATCTGGGGCGGGCATCTGCAGGATGGGTCCTGGGCGGCCAGGCTCGGGAAACAAAGCTGCAGGAAGCCGGGCCGCGGCGGGGCCCTAGCGCGCGCCACACAAAGCGGGGGCTGCGCCTGGGGTGCTGGGGGGCCGCGCACAAAGGCTCCGGGGCGCGCGCGGCTAGCGGTCCGCACGGTCCCCAAGCCCCGCGACTTCCCAGCTTTCTGTTTGCATGGGGGCGGGGAATGCGGGAGGGGACGCTGCGGTTAGAAAATGTTATCAGCCAAGAATTGCAACCGCTTTCCTTCCTCCTCCTGCCCCTTTCCCTTTCCTCCCCTCGTCCTCTAATAGATTTCAGCAGTTCCCTACAAGAAAGAGAAGGGGGGGCAGGGTGAAGAGGAAAAGCCAGCGGAGCGGCGCAAAGCTGACCTTGTCCCTGAGCCCCTCCCGGGCGACAGCAGGGCAGGAGGACCTGGAAGACACCCAGCAGGAGGTTCACGGCCGCGGCGGTGCGGCAGTAGCAGCCCGGCTGCGGGCGTCGGAGCCCCGCCATGCTGCTGCTCGCGCTTCCCTCGGTGCTCGCCGCGCTCGCCGCTCGCTCGCTGGCGCCCTGGCTGCCTCGCCCCGGGCCCGCCCCCGCCGCCCGCCGGGCCCGCCCCGCCGCCGCCCCCGCCCCCGCCCTCGCCGCCGCAGCAGCTGCTGCTGCAGCTCCAGCCCCGGGCGCGCCGCTCGTCTTGCGCGCGTGTGTGCCACAGATAGGGGGGGGACGGAACGCGGCGGGGTGCGGGGAACGTGGACAATGCGAACGCCTCGGCCGCGGGCGCCCCGCCCCGGCGCAGAGCACAGGGCTGCGAGTCTGGCCAAATCTGCGGGGCGCAGGCACTTTCTGCGGCTGTGACTTAGAGCTGCCGGGAGGGACTGTCGCCAAGTGCGATTTCAACATTTTGAGGGGGAGGGGGCTTCGCTTTGTTTAGGCACAGTCGGGTTATTGCCCATCGGCAGGGGGGCGACGGTGGGTGGTGGGAATGAGGAGTCGCCCAGCGAGAAGCCTGAGACAGGATATTAGTGGAAATAATGCAGTGGTTGTCAGGAAACGCGAGTGCAGCCACATGGCTACTGCCAGTTCTGCAGCGAGGATATCCGGTGGCTGCAAAGTCTGTAATTTAGAATAAAAAGAGCTCTCCCAAGACCCGAGAGGCTGACCTCAGCGCCGCGTGGCGGTGGTGCGCCCGGCGCCCTCCGTGGAGACGATCCAGCTTGTGACAGGTGGGGAAGCCTCTTCCTAGGGGATTTATGGCTTCAAAGATCTTGCAAATACACCCCTTCGGATTCACGTTGCAAAATTCAGCCAGCCTCTTCTGCAACATGGTGGGGGTCGAGGACGTGGTAAGTTGCCTGTTTCTAATACTAACAGGATAATAGAAGCAATGCTTGGAAATATATTTTCTAGCCCTATTTTTTGATGCTTAGAATGGAAAACTACGTCTGAGATCTGAGATCTCTTTTAATATCATGCAAAGATTTATTCAAGATCTATTTGCATCACCTGGAAGTATTGACAATCTTCAGATCCCCCACCCCCAACCCCCTTTCATTTGCTGCTTCCAGAGTAGCTTGTATGAAATTCAGAGAATATGAGCAGTGTACAATAAAGAAGGAAAGTGACCGGGGCACACCTGTCTGCTTACGTTGATCCTCTACTTAATTGCTTCTGGTGCCTTACAGTCTAGACAATGGAAAAGCGGTGGTCAAATAGCAGGACGGATGCCGGAGGACTAAACCAATTAGAAATCTCTCTCTCTCTCTAAAGGACATAATACAGTACTGTAAGCCCAGTCTCACACTGTGTCTGGAGAAAACTCTAAACAAGGTTAAATAGCCTAATTGCTGGGCCAGTCTGCTTATTTCCTTAGCAAGAATCTCCATTCCCATTCCAATATGTCCCTTGTTTCTCTTCATGTCATTCTCTAGGTTTGTATTTGCCCTTTGGATCTGAAGATTCTCCATGGTGTTAAAGGGACCTCTTATGACAAGAATACTTGCACAGCCCAATTAGGCAGTTACTGCATCTTCCAAATTTGTTTTTAAATGAAAGTTCTCTCATTGGCCTAGTTATTTACAATATGTATTTTTAAGCCCTGTTATGACTATACTACTCAGAAAGGAGAACAAGCAAAAATTGATGGTCTACTAGGTTTTACTAAACAGGCTGAATAAAAAGTCGTGGCACAAAACTTTTTTACTAACTTTTAAATAATTTTACTTTTTTACTGCAAGTCTTTAACACACCAACCAGTATCACAGAATCAATGGAAATGACTTAAAGATAGAGAAAAATTGCTGTGGCCCATGTATAAACACAGCTCTGTTTTGTTCTCCTGAACCTTTTAAAGGCCCGCTTGATTTTCCAAGTTGTGGCCTTGTGGACTTTGCAAAGTGGGTAATGCTATTTGACTGTTGTTCAAAAAGCCAGAAACATGTATCTGCAGTGCCAAGGGGTAGGAGAGGGATACAGGATTACACAGCTGTCTTCTGAGATAAATCTGACCCACTGAGCCTTCTCTGGAGTTATTTTTCATGCTGACTCATGAACAACAGGAAAGTTATGGCCCATTAAGTAGCATCCATGTTTTGAAGTAAACTTGTTCTCCAAAGAAGACTCTTGTGCTATATTTCCACTATTCCCCTGTAGATAGTCAATATTTTGTTATCAGGGGATATTAGAGGTGGAAAATTTTTGGCTAATAAATAATAGCCCAGCTGCCTCATTTACAAAAGAAATTGAAGCCCCAAAATGATGAGAAATACCAAGTTATAGTGGCAGAGTTATGAAATAATGTTAACTGAAAACAATATATATAAAAGCCCAAGCAACCATTACAGCAGAACGACCAGAACAACCAGTGGCTATGACGCGCACTGAGTAGGCAGGCAAGCGAGCAGTTAGGAGCAGGCAGGCAGGCAGGCAGGCAGGAAGGTGAGCAGTTAGGGGTGAGTGGTCCCAGATTGCGAAAGGGATGTCCAACTGCAGGGACTGGGCCTAAACCAGCAGTGGAACATCCCCAGAGAGGTCCTGGATTGTGAGAGGGCACAGGCTGGGCTGAGGGACTCCCCCCCCCTTGCATGAATTTCATGCACCGGGCCTCTAGTTTAATATAAACATGAAGGAACTTTATATGCAGTAAAGGGAGGAACAGGCACTAAGGAGATACCTCCTAGAGTACATCAATTGTAAATTAGATCCATGTAAGTTAAGATGTTTTTATAAATTAAAAAATCAAACCTAAAATGGATAGACTATACCTATTTTTAAAATACACAAGATGTCAATCATGCTTTTGACTTACTTTACCTTTGTTCTTTTTTCTTAATGAAACAGACATTTACACAGATGACTACCAAGCAAGTCTAAAAATGTGAGTTACATCTTAACACATCCTGCATAAAACTGACAGTGAAGCGTCAAGCCCAAATCACCTATCTCTGTTCCAGAGAAGATTCAACATACCACGACACAAGCTGTTGATTAAATGAGAAAATGTGTGGCAAGCATTTGGTGTAGGTGCTCAATAAATGCTAGTGATGAAATGATCATGTATTCACATTGGGGGGCCATGCCAGACCTTTCATTAATATGGTAAATTTGATACTGATCATCAATGACTTGAATTTCCATATTATCATTCATTACCATATCATTTATAACTCAGGCTGGAAATGATTAATGAAAATGTACATGTAACAGCTGTTTGCTGGCTTATCTATCCATCTATTTTGGGCCTCACTCCAATCTTGACAACAAAACCATGTGTTTCCTCAAACCACCCCCACCATCATGCTGGGATCCAAGCTCATCCTTGCCTGGAAGGAAATGCCCTGAGGGGTGGTTTTTTAGCAGAGCAGAAACCTAATAGTTAAGGTCAGGTACTCCTGAGATGCAAACTGCCCCCTGGACTCAGGGGAACCTTCTTACTCTAACTGTATTCCATGTCATCTCATCTCAGAAAGCCTCGCTTGGGTACATTGGATAAGGATTCTCTTCTTAAACTACTCTGTTGTGTTAAACAATTGTCCTTTTCCATTATAGGAACATGGAGCAATTTGGGGGAGCATCAGTATTCATAGTTAAATATAGTCACCTTATTTTTTTCAAAACTCAAAAAAACTGTACACTGAAAAGGGCAACTGTTACTGTACATCAATTAAAATTAAGCTGTTTAAACTGAATTTTTTAAAGAAATAACTTTTTAAAACATTTAAGACATTTTTAAATATCTTTTTTAAGGCTAGAATGTGATGTATACAGGATACTCGAGTCCTGCTAAATATCTAATTATGATTAAATGAATGATACATGAATAAAAAAGAATAGTTACCTTTCCAGTTTCCCTTGCAACATGGCATGGCTATTCGGCCTAGTTCTGGTCAAAGAGAGATAGCAGACTTCTGTTGACTTGGTTTCAAAGAAAGCTATTGTTTTCTTAATGGAAAGGAATAGATTCAGCTAGGACAGATCTTCTGCTCTGTGTCCTTCTTCCAGCTGGAAAATAGATGTGATGGCCAGAGGTCTGCAGCCATCAGGCAAGCCTGAGGGAAAAGCTATCAGTTGAGGACAGTGGATTAAAAAGGCAGAATAAGTCTGGATCCTTGATGGAATTATGGAATTGTTAGATCGTCTGCCTTTAGCTATCTTGTTTTGTAAGGAAAAGTAACCGCTTCTTACTGCAGACAGGTTTTCTAATACATATAGCCAAGTGAAAGAAAGAAAAAAGTCTATCAAAACAAAAATGAAATTAAACAATCATCTACACTAATAAAAGAGAAACATGTAAATTGACCATCACTCCACTACACCCACCAGCCAATCAGGAGTGAGTATGCAAATTAACCCAACAAAGAAGGAAGCAACCATGGAGCTGGAGTGAGCAGGAGGCTTGGGTTGCCCCCAGCAACAGAGGAAGCCAAGTTTCCAGACTTCTCTGGCCTCTGCTCAAGGAGGGGCTGGGGACCTGGGTCACCGGGGGGCGTGGCCAGCCTGAAAATGGCCCTCAGCCCCTTACCCAGGCTGGCCACACCCCCATGGGGTGAGGGTCCCCGCTGGGGGGCTTGGCCAGCCTGCAAACAGCCCTCAGCCCCTCACCCAGGCTGGCCAGGCACCCCCACCCTGAAAGGGGTGTGGCTAGCCTAAAAATAGCCCTCAGCCCCTCACCCAGGATGGCCACGCCTCCCCCCCAGTGAGGACCCTCACCCCATGGGGGCGTGGCCAGCCTGCAAACCACCATAGGCCCCTCACCCAGGCTGCCCAACACCCCAAGGGAACCCCCACCCTGATCCGGGACACCCTTCAGGGCAAACCAGCTGGCCCCCACCCATGCACCAGGCCTCTATCTATACTAATAAAAGGGTAATATGCTAATTAGACTGGAAGACCTTCCAGACGTTCTTCTGGACAAAGCCATGGTGACGGGGCCGAGGTAGAAGTGGTTAGAGGCCAAGAGGGGAGGGCAGTTGTGGGTGATCAGGCCAGTGGGGGGGGGGGCCATTAGGGATGATCAGGCCAGTGGGGGGTGGGCAGTTGGGGGTGAGCAGACCAGCAGGGGGGCCAGTGGGGGCAAGCAGGCCATCAGTGGGGGTCAGTGGGGGTGAGCAGGCCAGCAGGGGGGCAGTTGGGGGCAAGCAGACCAACAGGGGGGGCAGTTGGGGGCGAGCACACTGGCACGGGGGGGTAGTTGGGGGTGATCAGGCTGGTGGGGGGGCATTTGGGAGCAAGCAGGCCAGCGGCAGGGGGTAGTTGGGGGCTAGCAGGCCGGCAGGCAGAGTGGTTAGGGGCAATCAGGCAGGCAGGCAGGTGAGCGGTTAGGAGCCAGCAGTCCCGGATTGCAAGAGGGATGTCCGACTGCTGGTTTAGGCCCAATCCCTGTAAAATGGCAGTAGGACATCCTTCGAGGGATCCCAGATTGGAGAGGGTGCAGGCCGGGCTGAGGGACCACACACCCCCCGTGCACAAATTTTGTGCACCAGGCCACTAGTCCTTGTAAATAAGCAGCCTCAAAGGTAGTAACAGAATGTTCATATAACAAGGGGAAATGGCAAACTAGTACTTGGTTTATAAGTACAAATTAACAACTATTGTGCATAATTTTATATACAATTAGCAAAGTAGGTAAAAGCAACAAAAGTAAATACTGATTAGACAGCTGCAGAGACACAGTGCTTATCACTTAGCAAATGAGTTTATTCTCCAAAGGACAGTGCTATGACCGAGGCCGTTATCTTTGGTCTCTGTAGCAGCCCCCCTGGCATGTACGACATACAGCTCTGGGTACCATTTGAGATTTCCCCCTATCTTCTCAATTTGCAACCTCTTCCTCCTATGCCCAACTTCTAAAAGTAAGAGTACCATGGGGCTTGGTCCTGGCTGCTCTATACTTCCTCTGGATCAACTCATCCAGCCCATGGCTTTAAATAATATCTATAAGGTGCCGAAACCGGTTTGGCTCAGTGGATAGAGTGTCGGCCTGCGGACTGAAGGGTCCCGGGTTCGATTCCGGTCAAGGGCGTGTACCTTGGTTGTGGGCACATCCCCAGTGGGAGGTGTGCAGGAGGCAGCTGATCAATGTTTCTCTCTCATCGATGTTTCTAGCTCTCTATCCCTCTCCCTTCCTCTCTGTAAAATATCAATAAAATATATTTTAAAAAAAAATAATAATATCTATAAGCTGATGAATCCAAGTTATCATTTTAGCCTTGACCTGAAGTTCCTCATTCATATATCCAACTGCCTACTTGCGGTCTCCACTTGAATGTCTAATAAGAATCTCAAACCTAACATATCCAGAACTCTGATTCTACCTGTTCAAACCTGCACACCCCTACCTAGTCTTCCTGACTTCCAGTCCATGGCAGCACCGTCACCCAGCTGCTCCAGCCAAAATCCAAGGAGTCATATTTAATTCCTCTTCTCTTTACACCCTTTAAATCTATCAAGAAACTAGAGGCCCAGCACACGAAATTGTGCAGGTAGGGTCCCTAGGCCTAGCCTGTGATCAGGGCCATCTTCTACCCGTTCGCCAGTCCCCAGGCCAAACGCCGCCTCCACAGCCGGGGCAGGTAGATCACGGGCGCACCCCGCAGCTTCCATCAAGCCCCACAAGTGCCGCAAGCCCCGGCAGCAGTGCCCATGTGAGCAGCCTCAAGCTGGCAGCGCGTTCCATCAGTGGCCGGCCTAGCACATACACATGGAGGTGAAGTCACTGGCGCCCGCTTTCCCGCTGGCCTGAGCCCCCGAGCAGCTGGGGATCCCAACAGCCTGATGGCCAGCCTGGTCCTCCCGCCACCTACCCAGGTTCCCCCGTACACCATCGCTGATCCATCGGAGCCTGTGGGCCAGGGGGAGGGACCAAGAAGTCAGCCATTCAGCCTGCTTGCCAGTCGCCAGTCACCAGTCCCATCCCGCTGCCCTCGTGGGTTGGGGTTGTGGGGGGAGGGACCAAGAGGTGGTCAATGCACCTCATGGCGACTGGTCAAGCAGTCGTTCCAGTCGTTACACTTACGGTCCCTGGCCTTTTATTATATAGGATTCTGTGGTGCTCACCTCCAGAATATTTCCCATACCTCTCCTTTCTCCATCACTACCCTGAAGGAAGCACCTCATCCCTCACACAGCCTCCTTCTCCTGGTCTCTCTGCCCCCACTCTCACCCCTTACATCTTGGTTGTATAATGGCCAGAATGACTTTTTGAAAACAGAATTCAGATTATGTATAAAACCCTGCAGTGGATTCCTATACAATTAGGACACAATCCAATCCCCTATCCTTGTCCTGCATGAAACAGATCTGGCTCCTGCTCACCTGTCCAAAGGGTGATCACCTTCTATCAGGCGTCCCATGGATAACTGTTCTTCAACCCAGCGGCCTTCGTGTCCCCCAAGCCCATTAGGCTTGACCCCCATCTCAGGGCCTTTGCACTTGCTGTTTTCTCTATAGGAAAGCTCTTTGTCCTGATTGTCATCTCTGGACAATCATTTATATAGCACTGCCACATAAGGTTGTGCCTGGAGCTCCCAAGGAGTAGTGACTGAAATCCAGCTCTCTGATTCACTAAGGTGGGCCCTGGCGTGAGGAAGCCTGGAGCTAGAAGAGCCTTCTACTGATCCCATACTAACCAATGGCCAAACCACACACTCGTGACACTGTGTCTTCCCAGAGCGAGCACCTTTTTCTAATCAAAATATTATTTATGTCTAAGCAGAAGGGAAAACTAACAGTCACTGGATATTCACTTTAGTGCATGTCTTAAATAAAAATACAACAGGATTAATCTTATCGTCCTTATTTCACATTAGAAATTGCAATTGAGAGGGATAAATTGTTAAAACTGGAATCTAAAAAAATTCCACTGCACTGTACTGTCTCTAAAGATGAAGAAGCAAGAAGTTTTCTTTCTTTTTTTTTTTTTTCATGTTTTAATGCTACTTACTTTAGGATGCTCCTAGGAATGTTAGAAAAAAGTCTCTGAAAGCCCAAGCTATAGTCATTAAAAGTAAGTTACTATTGACTGGCTGGTGTGGCTGTGGTTGAACCCATGAACCAGGAGGTCAGGGTTTGATTCCCGGTCAGGGCACATGCCTGGGTTGCTGGCTAGATCCCTGATAGGGGGTGTAGAGGAGGCAGCCGATCAATGATTCTCTCTCATCATTGATGTTTCTCTCCCTCTCCCTTCCTTTCTCTGAAATCAATAAAAAATATATTTTTTTAAGTTACTGTTGTTCCATAGAGCTGCAAAACACACCTCACCTATTACACTCCCAGGTGATAAATTAAGGTCAATATGAAATCCAGTAAAGGCTGTCATTTTTCTTTTGTCTCCACACTTCTGGACATACAGATCTTGACCCCCTACAGACTATAGTACATACTAGCTTATGATCTATTTGGGAAAGTTATTTGCATAAACCTCTAAGATAGTGACTGCATTAACTTGTTTGTACTTACTACAATTTTCTACTTGGGATTCAAAATGCAGACTAAAGAGTAGAATTTATTTTTCTCCTCCTTGCTGGCTTTCTTTCTTGCTTACTTTTGGAAACGATACAGAAGTAGACTTCAGAAGGTTGGCAAGGATTTCAATTCTGTAAATTGAGTCAATTTCTTGGTAAATGATCTTGGAAAAACTGTTTTTTTAAGGTCCCACTCAAGCTATAAAACAAGGCCCAACCTTAGTCTGGGAAACAGAAATAGTAAGTACTTTTTCAGCTCCATGTAACAGTCTGAAGTGATTCCACTGTAATTCAGCTTCTTCTTCTAGAAAGAGTGACAGACAACCCTCATACTAGTACTTAAGACATGCCAAGCCCTACCCTAAGTGCTTTGCATATATTAAGTCATTTAATCCTTCCAACAACCTCATGGGGTATAGGTACTATTTTTATCCCTATCTTACAGATGGGGACATTGAGGCACAGATAGGTAAGCTATAACTGCACAAGGTCATAAACCAGTAAGGCACAGAGCTTGAATTCAAACCCAGGCTCTCAACCACCAGGGCAATACTGCCTTTCTACCCTCAAATGAATGGCAGGGTAATGATGACCGCTGTTGTAACAGTGATCATTAGAAATGTATCCAAAGCACAGTGATTGGAAACACTGAATAAAAGCCATCATGGTATCAAGAGAGCTACTTGTTTTAAGAGGATGTCAGGCCTGGCCGGTGTTGCTCAGTGGTTGAACATCAACCTATGAACCAGGAGATCACAGTTCCATTCCCAGTCAGGGCACATGCCTGGGTAGCTGGCTTGATCCTCAGCAGGGGGGATATAGAAGGCAGCCAATCAATGATTCTCTCTCATCCATGTTTCCCTCTCTCTTCCTCTCTGAAAACAATATATATTTGTGTGTGTGTGTGTGTGTGTATATATATATATATATATACACATACATATATATATATGTATATATATATATATATATATATATGTATATATATATATATATATTTAAAGGATGTCAGTACTGCATAACCAGCTTCTAGTCATCAAATGTGTCGTGGTTCCAGAAACAATGGCATGCCCGGTGCTAGAAATGGTCTGTCTAGGTGAGGTGACCTTGTTATATGCATTAAGCCATTTGAACTCAGGTTGCTGTAGGAGCTCACCAAACTAATACCATATGTCCATTTCCATCATTAGGACCCTAATAGTAGTGTTTCAGTAACACTTATCTTACTTACCCATCTAAACAACCTCACTGCCGTTTTGGAAAATATGTTTCACGAGCTTGAACAAAGCACTTCACCACCCCAGGCCTTTTTCTTGCCTATAAAATGAAACCATAAAACGATATGACCTCTAAGGTCCTTTCCGTGTCTAACGTTGAATGATTTTCTGTCCAGACCTGATAGCTTGAAAGCAGGAAGCCTGGGCTTTTTTGTTTTATTCATCATTTCTTACTACTTCAGAATCCACTGAGTAAAGCGACTTTGCAGCTTCCTGAATTGGCGTGCTTTCAGATTACAATCCTGTTAAGTTTGGCACTTAAAGTTCAAATAAAAAACTGCCAGGTCAGCAGCAGGGAGCCAGATGTTCTGGAGAAGAAGCGGTCATGGGAATGTGTCCTCCCCTTAGGGGCAGACCTGCACTGCCAGCCTGGGGCCACTTGGCCACGTGCACAATTGTTGGAATCTTGTGTCCAATCTGTGGGGCCTCGGGCAAGTTACGTCACCTTTCTGTGCCTTCGTTTCTCACCTGTCAAATGGAGCTAATGATAGCCTACCTCCTAGGTTGTGGCAGAAAAATAAGTTAGTATAGGAAAGCCTGCAGAAGACTGCCTGGCACATAGGAAATGCTACAGAATGGTGTTTTGTTCCTCTTGTTTCCTATATTAAGAAAAGCAAGATGAGAACCTGAGGAACGTAAGCCCTAAGTTTACATAGGCTCTGCAGGTGAGAAGCACGAGTGAGGGCCCATAAAATGCTTCTACCCAGTCGACTTCATGCCAGGCCAATGAGAAACAAATCTCCCCCCATCCCCAACCCCCTCCCCCCACGTTGTGAAAATGCCCTCAGTTCAGTTCTTCCATTTGGACACATTCAATTCCAGGGTCCCAGGGCCAATCTAGGGCTTCCTTACTTTTCCTCCAACTGCAAAATCAAGCTGACCGCCAATTGAAAAAGGTGCAGCTCGGATGAGAGCTGATCTGTTTCTCCTTCTGTAATCTCCCTTCCTTTTCTAGGAGTAGCCATAAAGGAGCAAACACATTGCTGGAGGCCAGGTAGCTTTGCAAGGTCACAGGGCTAAGTGGAGGAGCCAGAATTCCACCCAGCAAGTCTGGCTCCCTGAGTGTGAGCTTGTGGGGTGGTGACCACAACGTTTTGTTGCAACACAGACTGCATTCAGAGAGAGAGAGAGAGAGAGAACAAACCATGGCATCTGACTCCGTGTCATGCTAAACGTAGGCCTCCTATACATCCTCTCTCAGGAAGGAAGCTGCTGACACGTGATCAAGGGGGGCCTCCACCAGCGCAGTAAATTAGTTCCGTGCAGCTTACAATGGTCGGGTCCCCTGGCCAGGGCGGCCGTACAGGGCAGCGTGTCCCATTGCTCAGGAAGAGAACCCAGGCAGGAGGCAAACAGGACGCATGGAACACAACCTGGTGAGGCAGCTGCCCAAAACAGCAGGGAGATAACAGCCAGATCATCCCAAACTGGAGTTCGGGTAGGAGGCTCGAGGACTTGGCGGCAGGAGGCAAAGGGCAGAGTCACAGACAGCGAGTAAGGGAGTAAGGGGCCCTCTGCAGAGGCCGCCGCTACTGCAGCCAGGGAGCTGTAAGGAAAGCCTCCAACATCCACCAGAGCTCTTCTGAGACATCTGGACTCGCAGCAAGCAGGGCGAGGTGCGAGATGTAGGAGAAAGAGCACTGGCTAGTTACTCGGGAGTCCTAGGTACCCGTCCTGGCTGGCTGGGTGCCGGTGTCGGCCTGCCCTGGGCCCTGTTTCCTCTGCCAGCACATTGAACTGAAAGTTGTGGGTAAATGCTTGGAGAGTGAAGTTTGGTAAATTGGTTAGAGACTCTGGCAATCACCTGTGTGTGTGAGGAAAGAAGTATCTACACTAGAGCAAGGGCAGCAATTTTACTGATGAGCAATCAGACACACCTCTCCCTTGGGTAGGCAAATATCTTCCTAGTCAGTCCCACAGATTTGAAGAAATTACCCATCCCACTCCCCTTGGAAATCACTTTGGCTGTATGTTGAAGGGTTTCTCATTGCTGAACATACGGACAGATTGGCCCACTTGGAAGTGCAAATGAAGATAAATTGGCAGTATCACTTTATAGTTATTAACAGCATCAATAAAATTATTATAAAATCCAGTGTCGGGAAATAGAAGCCCACTTTCACAGTGCCAAGGACAGGACAAGTCAGTATTTTTTCTTAAGGGAAACTGAATATAGAATAATAGCCATAAAAATGTTCAAAATAATAGCCATAAAAATGGTCACACATTAATATTCTTGGAAATTTATTTTCATAAAATAATTTTAATTAAAATATATTTAACAAGCCCTAGCCTGATTGGTTTAGTAGTTACAGTGTTAGCCCTTGGTCCAAAGGGTCTCAGGTTCGATTTCTGGTCAAGGGCATGTACCTCAGTTGCAGGCTCAATCCCCTGACTCGGTCCGGGCACATGCAGGAGACAACCAATTGATGTGTCTTTCTCACATCGATGGATGTTTCTCTTCTCTCCCTCTCCTTCCTCCCTTTCACTCTCTCTCAAAATCAATGGAAAAATATCCTTGGGTGAGGATATTAAAAAAAAAAAGAAAAGAAAATATCTTGCGCCAAAACCGGTTTGGCTCAGTGGATAGAGCGTCAGCCTGCGGACTGAAGGGTCCCAGGTTCGATTCCAGTCAAGGGCATGTAACTTGGTTGCGGGCACATCCCCAGTAGGAGGTGTGCAAGAGGCAGCTGATCGATGTTTCTGACTATCTATCCCTCTTCCTTCCTCTCTGTAAAAAATCAATAAAATATATTTTTAAAAAAAAGAAAAAAAAAAGAAAATATCTTGCCATAACAAGATATTTATGGCAATGTCATTTGTAATAGCTCCAAACTGGATACACCCCAAATAAATCCACTAACATGGAAATGTCAAAGACAACTATGATAGATTCAGTGAAAAACTACTCAGCATAATGACAAATATATATAAGGGGGTTTTAAAGTACTATAGAGAGAAAAAGGGGATACACAAGAGTTGGAGCAGAAGGGATTTCTAAGCAATAAAATCGGGAAAGGGTGGAGGAAAATGTTTCCTTTGGGCAGAATGTGGGGGTTCATGAAGGAGGAAGGGCTGTGAGCACCAGGATCCACATGGGAGAGGTGCATTGAACCAAGACACAAAACACTTGGGAAGCCATACTCATTAACCATTAGTTTATGCATTTTTCTATCTAACGATTTTAAATTTTAAATTGCATGCGGAAAATTTGTACATGGTTTAATAGGACACTAACTAGACGACTACAGAGAAGGTGGCAAAGAGCATAGTTAGTTATGTAGGTGGGAAAAGGCCTCAATGATAGGGCTTTTCTCTGCTTTTCAAGTGATCAGATAACCAAAGACATCTCTGAAGCAGGAAGCTGGTACACAGGCCAGGGGCTCAAACCGAGCAGGGCTCTGAGCAGGAAATGGCTAAGACAGTCTTTCTAGTTGTCAGAGGAAGTAGAAGTAAGACAAGACTTTGGGAAGACATTGCTCAGTTTTTAAGACCAAATACTTCAACTCACCTCTGAAGAAGCCCAGATGGTATCTTCAAACAAAAAGGTAAGAGGTCGAGGGGAGTAGATAAAATAATGTGTGTAGAAGCACTTTGCCAATTGAGAAGTGCTTTGTAAGTACTTGCCCTGGAGACTTGAGCTTCCTTCTAGAAAGCAAAGTTGGCTAGTTTGTTCTTTAACTAAATCAATAGATGGTTTTATAAATTCTTATAGTTCAAATTCTGAATGAGTGATGGTAAAAATCATAATATTTTTTCTATTTGAAGCTAGGACTTTACCTTGACCATTTAACCATGTTGGCTCTTTCTAGTAAGTATTTGGTGATCTATAAGCCAGCCATAATAAGTTCTTGTTGTGAACTCGTGAAATAGTCCCAAAACACCAGATCAACCATGATTGGCTCAGTGATTTTAATAGTCTGAATATTTTAAATCACATGACCATCATTATTCATTCATTCATGATAATCACAAGACAAGCACTGTGTCTAAGGAGGATAAAAGTGGTAAGATGATGGAAAAGTACAAAACTATGGACTTTAAGAAATGAAAAATATAACAGTAGGGCTACACTATATAAATCGTGTGTTTTTTGTTGTTTTTTTTTGCTGAGCTCAATGAGCAAATAATTTACAGCTTTACAAAGAACAACATTTGCTCTTTCTTGCCTAAGCTTCATCTTTGGCTTCATGAAGCTGGCTGAACTATGCTAGCTACATGCTTGCACTTACACGCACTTACATGTTTCCTGAATGCTCGACTCACCAGGGCCAAGCGTTAGCTTCTACCTTGTACCTCAGGGATATCAGGTTTCAACTCCCGTTGTGTGAATCTCGTATAACTCCCCTTGTGCCCTATTAAAATGAACACTTTCCATTTGACTTTCTTCCCCAAACCAAGGGTCTAGGGTTGTTTTCTTTCTCTACTGTTGTTAAACATCAGCTGCATCATTAGTTCCAGGTGAAGGCAGGCAGCTGCACTCCTGGCTGTGAAAGGTCATCATCTTGACTAGATACCAGTTTATCCGTGTGATGAAAGTTCATTTTTGACAGCCTTCCTTTAGCATTTATCCCTGGGGCTGGGTTTTGTGTTGCCTTTATAGACACACACACACACACACGCACACACACACGCACACAGCCTCATTCTTTTTAGGCCCTTCTCCAGCTGTGAATTTAGCAAGGCTTCCTGCTAATGGGGAGACAGACAGAATTACAGCTCCAAACATTCCCCTGCCACTGATCCAGAACATGTGTTATCATATCACACGTTGTAAATTGACTCCAACTCCCTGCCAACAGGGCACAGGCTGCATTCCAAATATCTAAGGCCTGGGACCTTGGTTGTAAAACAGAAATATGCCATGCTTTCCCCTTGAATTTGGTGTAAGCATGAAGACGTTGGCTAAATATTTTTGATTCTTAGAATGTGCTGTGCTCTGAAAGCGTAGAAGAGCCTACAAAATCTCTACCTTGGTGACGATGGACTTATCTTGAAGATCCCCAGTCCCCTCCATTGTGACTGTCACTTTCAATCTCTCGTTGAAGGTTGGCTAAAGGAAATAGGGTAAGATGGAGGGGAATGCACATTTAAGATAATAAAGTGACTCCATTCAACTGATGAGAGACATAAACAGTCTGGCTATGACAGGCTCATGGGAATAGACGTCTAGGATTTCAAATGCTATATAAACAGTTGCAAAATCTCTGCAATTACTCTAGAAATGAACTCCTAGCACAGATGGCAAGGTAAGGAATAGACATACATTTCCAGTTCTGTGCCATCGCATGTCGACAAACCGGAGTGACCATTGATTTATTCCTTATTGAGACAAGTGTGTAGTGTGTTTACTTTTGTGACTATTAAGGACTGGGAGGAAAGAGTGTCACTAGCAACCCAGCACTGGAAACATTGTGGGGATAAGGAGGGAAGTGGGTTTAATCTCCTCAGAAGTCCCCAGCCCCAAAGTGTCTGAAGAGCCCCATCTTGGTTACCATGGTGATATCATTTCATTCCAATAATTTCACCTGACAAGGTCTCTATTGTTTCTTCACTCTTGAACACTAGCCCATCTCACAATTCTTTGATCGGACGCTTTCTCATTAGATCCTAAGAAATAGCCACACATGCACACACAGAACAGGGAGTTAATACTTTGTGACAAATGGGCGAATGCCAGAAGGTGAATCCCCAGAGCAAATACTCAAGTTTTATAGAAGAGGGCCCTGCATACTCTCAAATGAAATGAAATCTCATTACCTATGGAAGAGTGCTAGTGTGAGGGTGGCATGGCCTGTTTTTCCCCAAATGTATTGGCTACAAAAAATAAATAAAATTGGCTAGCTGTATAACCACCCCAAATTATTTTCAAGTTGGTCTGGGATAATGAAGACACGATTCCTCTAGCCTTCAGGAGGCCTGGCTTCCAGGACCAGCTCACAGCCCATCAGCTAAGTGCCGTACACTCTCTAGGTCTCTAGTCCTGCAACAGCAAGACGGAGGTGTTGGGCTGGTGTTGCATCCTGAAGATCTCTCCTAGGCTCAAATCCTGACTCTTCTCCTCATTGGTCCTCTCTTCTCTGAGCTGAAAGATTTTACTATACATTTTTAGGTTGATTTGCTTAATCTTGCTCAGTTAAAGCCCTTAAGGAATAAAAACAATAATGTTTGAAGGAGGAAAGTCTATCCTCAAAATAAAGGAATGTTAATCTTTATATAATTTTTAAAAGTGTAATTATGTCCATATATGATATATAGGATTATAATAGGTGAGAAAAATTCAAGTCTAAGTATAATGAGTGTTTTCATTTCCAGAAAAGCCAAGTTATAAACAATGGCTTTAAAACTTGACTTGACCTTTATAACAATAAAAGTGGATCCTTCTTAAATATCCAGACATCAGTCTATATATTAAAAAATCCTTCTTGAGTAACGTTCTTCTATGTTTATTTCTACTTGTTCTATTACAACAGTATTTTGCTGCAAAGGCCACTGACTATAAGCACTTGGATTCATTGCCCTAAGTCCCAGGTCAAAGTCTGCTCTTGTTGATAGTGAGATGAGAGCATTTAAGAACCATTTGTAGATGGGCTGGAGGAGTGTCTCCTGCCTAACTTCGAGGAGGGGTGGGTGGTGGCGGCACGAGGCAGACAGGGACAGAAGCAGTGTCACATGGGGAAGTGAAGGTAGGCCTCACTGAGAAGAGGACACTTGAGCAGGAGTCAACCTTGAAGCTCTTTGGGGGAAGGGCACTCCAGGCGGAATACAGCCAGAGCCCTGTGGCAACATGTGCCCACAAGGGCCGGTGTGGCCAGAGTAGTGCAAGGGGGAGTGTGCGGAAGACGAGATCAGAGAACGGAGAGTGGGGTTGGTGTGAGGCAGATTGTACAGCGCCCCATGGGCTCCTCTCTGCTTTGAAATGTACTTTTACTTCTCAGAAAGGCAGGGAGTCACAAGGGCTTTTAAGCAGAGAGCGTTTCAGGGGGAGCCCTCTGGCTGCAGTGTTGAGAGTTGACTGTAGGAAGGCAAGGATGAAACAAACCAGTTTGGAGGCTACTAATGTGGTCGTCTAGTCAGTATAGGAATGACAGCAGCTCAGGCCAGGCATGAGCAGTGGAGGGACTAAGATGTGTTTTCTTAACATGGATTCCATGTGGGATGTGAAACAAATAAGAAAAAGGAGCCAATAGTGACTCCAAGGTTTTTGGCCTGAGCGAGCAGAAGAGTGGAGCTGCAATCAGCTGAGATGGCAGCAAAATGAAATTGCCAACTCATGAACAAATCTCTGTTTTGCCTTGTTACTTTAAAAAAAAAAATATCAGTTTGCTAAACTAGCCACTGTGTCATGCCAGTTATCACTCCAATTTACCCACACACTTGTTCTTTTGTGCTCACATCATTCTCCCAGCCTGTGATAACCCACCTCTTTCCTTCTCTTTCTGACCAACATAATGGGTTAGTTCAAGTTCTATACCCTCCAGAAAGCCTACCCTAACCACATCCCGATACTTCTGCCATTGTCTTTCATGTGCTATCTGTAATGATATTTTTAGGTCAAAAGCTATTATTCATGAGACCACTGTTGAGATGTTCCCTGAATAACTATTTTTCCTAAAGTTCTTACATTCTTCAACTTTGTTCTCCAGTTCTATTGAGATATAATTGGCATGCAACATTATATTAATTTCAGGGATACAACATAATGGTTTGATATTTGTATATATTGTGAAATGATCACCACAATATGTCCATCCCACACATAGTTACAAATGCTTTCCTTGGGATGAGAACTTTTAAGAGCTGCTTTCTTAACAACTTTCAAATATACAGTACAGTATTATTAACCATAGTCACCACACTGTGTATTACATCCTCAGGACATATTCCTCTCATAACTGGGAGTTTGCACCTTTTGACCACCACCACCCATTCTACCTACCAGTCACTCCCCGCCTCTGGCCCGCTACCAATCTGTTCTCTGAACATCCTTCCACTTTTGATTCTTTTTACTCATCTTTTCCACCAAAAATTCACTCAAAAAATGCCACCCCAACTTGAATGACTGCTGTTATGTTCCAGGTTCTCTTGTGCCTTTCGGCCCTTCCCCATTCACCTGCCTGTGGCGCCCGCCTTTGGTCTCCACCAGAACCTGCTCAGACTGCTCAGCATCCCCAGATCTTGGCAGTTCCAGACAGTTCACAATACAAGAGATTCTGAAAGCCCCATTGTGCTGATGCTGTGACTCAAGCGTTTCCCTCTGATGGGCTGGCTCCTGCACCTGGGCTTTCATGTACAGACACTTCAGGAACTGCTAGTAGACTCCTGGGTGAGCTGACTCCACAGAAGTGCCTGCATGACCTAACCACGCATAGCACTCAGCTCCCAGGGCCTCGCTCCTGAATCTGCCAGGGCCAGCGCACCTCTCACAGTGCTAGAAGTTCGAGAACTCCTGAAATAAATAATTGAGTGTCACTTCCACCTACTCAGGCCTGTTGTTGGTTTTCAGATATTTTTATAACAGGGAGAAAGTCATTACACTTTGTTAAAGGGGGAAGGGAGCTTCACTTTCCCCGGGGCCTCGTTTCTCTCCTCTCTCCAAGTGAACTGGGTTTCTCATCCAATTAAATGAGACCAACTTCCACACCTCATACTATACCCCTGGCCCCAACATCTCTTCTGGGCTTCATTTACTGACTGCATACACAGTGCTCAGCCTGGAAATGTGTAGGCTCCTCAAACTCCCAATAGTCAACATGGAATTACTCATCTCTCCTTCCCCCTGTTTCCCTTCTTATATTTCCTATCTTGGTTTCTTGCAAATTGCTCAACACAAACAAGAACCTTGATGTCATCTGCAACTCTTTCTATTCTCTTAATAATAATGTGACTCTGAATTTTCTCTTAAGGGCCTGTCTGTGCCTCCATTCTCCACTCACAAAAGGACCAATGGTTATCTCGAACCTTCCTTTACTCCAGTTGATCTCTATGTGCTGCTAGTGATCCCTCTAAAACACAAATTTGATCTAATGTTTTCCCTGCTTTAAAACTTTGAATGAGTTCCTATTGCCCACGGAATTAAGTCCAAATTCTTTGCAGAGAGCACAGGCCCTCTACACTCTGATCCTTGGCCACACTTCCAGCATTCCTTTATCACCATCCTCCACCCCAAGTCACCCTCAGCTCCAGGAATGAACTCACTGCATTCCCGAAAAATCCCCCTGAATTTCCCAATTCCATATTTTCCCTATGCTGCTCTCTCTACAGGTGTAGTACTTCCTCCTTTTTATTTCCTTTGCATTTCTACTCACCTTTCAAGACAAAATAATGTGAACTTATTCTTTTAAAAATAAATATGGCAATGATCACTCTATGCCAGTGGTGCATGAAGCTGTCCTAAAAGACGTAACAGGCAGCCCAGCCCTCGGGGAGCGTTGGCGTGGTAAAACCGGACTGATGACAAGTGCTACGAGGCCCAGTCACTTTCAGTCAGTGCAGCCTTTTCAGCGACCTCAGGTGGAGCCGGTGACCTTCCTGTCTATATTCCCCCAGCAGAATTGGCCACCCTCTCGCCTGTGTCTCCCTCAAGCAGACTTAACCACCCCCTCCTTTATCTTACTGGTCTTTGTATCCCTGGCACCTGGTACATTGTAAGTACTTGGCACGTGTCTCAGAACCAGGTGGTATCCTCAGGCATACTGAGCTCAGAGCGTACCTGTGTCCCCCCACTGGGCTCAGTCTAAAGGGCGATGGGCACCAGGTATAGCAGCGGTAGAAATCACTTCCTAGAGTCTTCATGTAATTCTAGAAGAAACATCCCTTCTCTAGTAAACACACTAGAACAATCTTACCATGTCTTTCCCCCCCTGCAGAATCTACTGTGGCTTCCTGTAGATGACATCAGGAATATAAGTGGGAAACCAAGTTGCTGATTTCTCGATTTCCAGCCTGATGGTGGGGAGAAGAATGTTGCCCAGAATCCAGAAGTCCGAACTCCTTCCATCAATTAGATTCTCTTAGATTAATGAGACTCTCTTCTGAAACATAAATGTTCTCTTGGGGAATGAAGCCTATTGGTCATTCAGACTTAGAACACAGTGTTTTAGCTAAGTAATTTGCAACATGTACTGAATGCTAAGTACTTGGTGATTATGGCTTAAATACGCATTTAACAAAGTAATCTGAGCGTTTTCCAATTCTGAGTACTTGGAAACTTTACTTAATGTACATTGCTAAAAGGGAAACTTTTAGGACAAAGTGTAGTTTGAAGGATGACAGACTTGTTCTGGGTGTGGCTGTATCTGTGCATGGTGCTGGGGGCGTTAGGACACGGGACAATTAGGATCATGCCCAAAAGGGGTAACAAGCATGCAGAAATGCATGTAAGAGCAGACAAAAGAGAATTATCTTTCTTTTCCTTTCTTTCCTTTTATTGAATTAATTTTTGTTTAGGATTCTGATGATATGCCTTCCTTACAAGCCATTTGTCAATCATTTGGGGTGGTCACAGCCTGAATAATATAGTCACATTCAAACCCATGCAGGCTGTCATCTTCTCTGCTTGGTCCCCACCCCCACTTTAGGTCAGAAGTTACTCTCACTCTAACTTATCATACTTACCCCTGCTTCCACTTTGGGATCATTCTGCTTACCAGGAGCTAGAATGTCACCTCTCTAAAAACCTACCCATTCCTCATCCACTTATCCAGTCCACAGCTGTTCACTAAAGACCCGCATTTGCAGGGACAGGGCACGAGCACCAGTGAGCACCAGCATGGTCTGGAGCCTAACCTGGTTCTTGTCCAGGGGCCTTTCCTCCAGGAAGCCCTCGTTAATAGTCTGACCAACACTTTCTGAACAAAAAAGCAAGTCATCCCCTGGCATGAGCTATGACAATGCTCAGGTTGTTGGAAATCCGGTCTGTTCTGGAACATGCCATTGAACATCCCCACTTTTGTACCACACGGCCACGCTGTTCCAAGAGTCAGGATCTAAAGAAAGCGGAGTTTTCCTCAGCCTGCCGTGCTGAGATAAGACTAGACCTCAGGTGGCCCCGGGACAGTGGGGCTGAGAGTGAGAAAGTCACAGCGACAGAAAGCGCCAAACTCAGCCGCTCTTCGCAGCAGTAATTCATTCCCACGCCGGGGATTCTAACCCAGAAACCCATTCTGCTCAACGCTGGCTGACTTTTGCTTTTGTTTTACGTTGAGTTTACAGACACTACTACAAGATTTCAAAACTAACGGGACATAAATAACTGGACGGGGTTCAGAGAAGAACCACTGTGAGAACCACCATGACTAAAGTGTGGGCAACAGTGTCTATTAATAGACAAAAGAAACTGAAATCACATAGCTCAAGGGAGAGAAGGTTTTGGAGCTAACAGCGACCTTTACTGGATACAATGTCACAGGAGACTGAGGACCAATAGGAAAAGGACATAGTCTTCGAGCCACTCCATTCTAGAATCTGTTTTTTACAAGGGGTGATAGAATTACTCATATATTTTTTTAAATAAAAAGTGAAGAGAAATGAAAGGTTTCTAAATTCTACCCACAGTGGCTTATACAAAAAGCAGGAAGGAGCCTCTGTATTGAGAGTGGTAAAGGTTTTAAAAAATTACCCATAAAATATACTTAATGTCACTGAACTATACACCTAAAAATGGTCCAAATGGTAAGTTTTTGGTTATATTTTAAATACACACACACACACAATCCATGAAAGAAAGCTAGAGCTATCATGCCTCCAATTGCTAAATAATGTCACTTTTAGGAACATTCATATTTCACAGCACCCCAAATAACTCACTCGCCTGTTTTTCTAAGACTCTGGTAATATCTTTAGTTTTCCTGAAAAAGCAAAGGAGAAATGGAAACTGTTGGGAGATGGACCCTGGCTTGAACCCAGATGCAGCGTGAGGATACGATGGCTGATCCCTGTCATCTCGACTTGCCTGTATGTAGAACTTCAGTCAAGGCTGGGAGCAGAATGCCAATAATGTCTGCAGGGCGGGACAATGGTGCTCTACATCAGGCAAGCATGTCCCTTTGAATTGAGCCTGCACTCTATTTTTCCCCTTCCAGATCCTCTTTTCTCTCTTAATTCCCCCAAAGTTAGATCTCCCTTCCAGCTTTACTCGTGGAACCATCAGTGGGCAACTCATTTGTAAACTGTAACTTCAGGGAGCTATACACTTTCCTTCAACTATCTTGAAGAGTAGAAGAAATATTGACTTTTCTTGCCTTGCTTCAAACCAGAGGTCTTTACTAGTTTCAATTATCTGGGGAAAAAAATTTTTTTTATTAAAACAACTCTTGGCAACTTGTAAGAAACAGGAAAGGATTTCCTCAAAAGAATTTACATCACCCTACCTAGCTCAGTGGATAGAGTGTCAGCTTGCGGACTGAAGGGTCCCAGGTTCGATTCCAGTCAAGGGAACATGCACGGGTTGGGGGCTCAATTCCCAGTGGGGGGTGTGCAGGAGGCAGCCAATAAATGATTCTCTCTCATCATTGATGTTTCTATCTCTCTCCCTCTTTCTTCCTCTCTGAAATCAATAAAAACATTTTTAAAAAGAAATTACGTAAAGGAAATCTTTAAGAAATTAAAAAGACTTAAAAATGATAGTGTCTCTCATTTCCCTTTTGTAACTTCCTTTGAGTTATTTCAGTGGGAATCATATCCGTGTATTGGCTGTAAGTAAATGCTCATGTTTTCTTAGGCCCCTGCTCTGGGCATGACTAGATGGGCCAATGGGTGATTAATAATTCCTGATGCTGCCTGGGTGCTGTGTTTATCAACAGAAATGTCAGAGCCTAATGAGTTTTGGAGATTATTTTCAGGGCCATTTGGTTACTTCAAAATGATTGTGCTCTCCCATCTGCCATTACAGCAGACATCCTGCCATGAATTAAAAAAAAAAAAAAAAAAAAAACTTTTTGATTTTGTGGAAATAAGGTCAACCCTGCCCTTCTGGCAATTTTAGAGCAGATAAGGAGAATCTTATTTCAGTAAAAGGCATAGAACTTTTGAAATTATGGTAAGAGCTGAGAGGAGGAAAGTTATTAATTTCTTCAATTCACTGTATCTCAAGACCATAACCCAGCTCAACAATAAAAGTATCCAAAATTTGGGTCCAGGAGAAGTATTTCTGCATGAGGAATTCAACTTGGAAGAGAGAAGCATGCCTCCTAGTTTCGTTCCTGTACAGTCTACCCCGAAAACCATGAGAGGAGCTGAGAGGCAGGGAGAAGGGGAGCGGAAGCAGAAATGAAAGGGACTAAGGATGAGCTACTAGTAAATGCTCGGCCTCATCCACTAATGGACAGACATATCTTATCTATGAGACTTAAAGGAACACACCCCAGAAACGAACAGGACCTTGAATGAACAATGCTACCTCGACGTCCAGCTCCAGCCTCCTTTGCAACTTAACAAGTGCTCAAAAAATGTATTCACTGCTGTGGCAGTTTTTAAAGCGGGGTATGAGTATACACACTTTAAAAAAAAAGATACTTTGTATCATGCCTCCCACTTAGGAAGTATAGACCTATTCAGCTTTAAAAAGGAAGGAAATTCTCACACATGCTACAAGACAGATGAACACTATATTACATTAAGCCAGTCACAAAAGGACACTTACACGAGGTACCTAGACTAGTCAGTTCTTAGACACGGAGAGGAGACTGGTGTGGTTGCCGGGGCCTGGCGGAGGGGAAGATGGGAGTTATTGTTTAGCAGGTAGAGTCTCTTTGGGAAGGTGAAAAGGTTCTGGACAAGGAAGGCAGTGATGAATGTACTTCATGCTATAGAACTGTACAGTTGAAAATGGTTTACATGGTAAACTTGAAGTTAGGTATATTTTACCACAATTGAAAACATTTTTTTTTAGAAAGTGTAGACTCTCGTCTGGTGACAGTTCTCCATGCTGGCTCTTTTGTCGATGTTTTAACATAGTGTAATCTATGGCTGGTGCCCAACGCACAGCGTGAGACTCATGAATTCGGTGTATCTCATAGTGAACGCCTTTTGACTCTCCACTGGGAACTTGCCAGCGACTTCCTGGAGCGCACCTGCAGTTTGCAAGCTCCCTGCTGCAGGCAGAGGTGCACTGTGTCTTCTTACAGTTAGCCTTGAGCAAGAATTGATTAAACGCTTGATAAAATGGCATCTTAGAAGACGGTGCTTTCCCCCTGCTTTGCCACCCCGGTTCCCTCCCTCATGAACACCACATAAAGAGTGACAGTTTGCAATTTCTTCTTTTTTAAGTGTTTGCATCAAGTTGGACGGCAGCTCCATTCCTCTTCCGAATGCAAACAGGCCACTTTGCACTCAGAGAACTTCACTCACTGCATCCAGCCTGGGCACCAGCCGATTAGAGGGCTGGCGTCTTCTCCAGCCACAAAACCAGCGGCTAAGGTGCAAAGGGACATTTCCGGCACCTCTTGCCCCTAATATGGTCTTCTCTGGGGAGAGTGTGGGGGAGCACCTAGGAAATAAAGCTGGCTGGTCCCCAAGTTCCTCTTTCTATTTCTGTCATTTTCACTTCCCCTCTCATCAGAAATCCCCATGTGGTGGCGTGCTTTCTCCTCTCCCTTCCCGGTCATTTCCGTCTCACTGGTCCCCTGACACGGCTGCTGGGCCTGTCCCCATCTACCTGCTCCTGCTACTTTCTCTGTCTTCACATTTGCAATCCGGTCAGCGTCCCGGCACTTCTTCACACGGCAGACATCGGGTAGTGCGGTCAGGCCTGCCTTCTGGCTGCGCTCATTTGGCAGCGATCACCAGACATCTAGGGGAAGGTGGCCGTCCTGGGTGCTCTCTGGCTAGTCAAAGAGGAACTGCATAGAAAAGGCCTGACCTCCCCTGTTTCTTGGAGCTACAGGTCCCCATTTCACCTCAGTAGCATCTTTTGGAAAAATAGAAATAAAATTGAGCTTTACTGGGTAAGCGGCCAGGCCCTTTGCTATCTGTCAAAAGTCCCAATCCTACACAAGCTTTTGTTCTTATTTATTTATTTATTTACTTTTATTGATTTCTGAGAGGAAGGGAGAGGGAGAGAGATAGAAACATCAATGATGAGAGAGAATCATTGATCAGCTGCCTCCTGCATGCCCCACACTGGGGATTGAACCCACAACCCGGGCATGTGCCCTGATGGGGAATCAAACCAGTGACCTCCTCGTTCGTAGGTCAAGGCTCAACTACTGAGCCACGCCGGCCGGGCCTATGCAAGCTTTTCAATCCCATCTCAGTTAACGGTTTGAATGACTCTGACTTGGCACTGAAAAGCCCTTCTGTGTCTTTTCATTTTAGTGTGCTGGCAGAGTTAACCCTCACTCATTCATATCCTACTGTTCTGGAATGTATACAATTGTCTGGACATGCTAAACCAAAGTGTATTTCTGCACTTTATACAAAAAAAAAGAGAGAGAGAGAGAGAGAGAGAGAGAGAGAGAGAGAGAGAGAGAGAGCTTGCCCTTTGTAGTGGTTATAAATCTCAGTCCCCAAACTCACTTTTACAAGAATTAGAATTTTATTTTCCATTTCAAGCCCCATCCTATAAGATGGGAGATTTAACCCAGCCCTTTTTGAGGCTCTCCCTCCCTGTTTCCAAAGCTCTGGAGGCTACATAGTTTCAAGGGCGTGTGCATCTGGTTCTCTGTTCATAGAAGGGACCTGCAGCCATGTTTGGACATGGGGATTCTTGCCCAACTACACACTTCATAGCCATTTTTCTCTGGGGTCTTGCCTTGTCCTTAGCAGTGCAGCTAAGAAGCAGTGACAGGACCTCTCAACTCTCAGGGCCCCCAACTTTCCTGCTATTCCCTCTTCCTCCCAGACTGGACGAATTTCCTTTAAATAGCAGGAAGTCTTCCATCCATGTTTCTGGCCAAGACGTTTTGACTATGACCACTGATCCTCCCTGTACCCTCGGCCTTTAAACCAACAGCTTACCTGTAACAAGGAATCGACTACCCTTTCTAGGGCTCAGGACGTTGAAACAAAAGACGGGATTTCTGCTTCCAGGGCTGCCACTTAAACTGTGAGCACAGGCCACCCCTGAAAAGTGAGATAAAGAACCCAACTAGAACTTCCGATCACAATTTCAGCAGCGGTTTTTAAACACAAGCAATGAATGTGAGTGTTACAAATGATTTTTAGATATCTAACTGATTAAAGAAAACCTTCTCTCTCCAAAGTAGTTGTCAAGTGTATATAAAGTTGTATTTCTTTGAAATTAGTTCAAGTGTTATTCAAACTCTCATCTCTGGAGAAAACTAGCCAGGCCTTTTCTAAGTTCATAGATAATATCCCTTCTGTACTTTAGGACCATGGAACAGGACCAAATCTGTGGCTTGCTTACTAATTTTCATAATGAAGAACGTGAAGCAAAGTAATTATGAACATCTAACAGGGTATAGAAAAACATATTTTTAAAATTGTTACTTTAAGGCCACAGTTTACATTCAGCACTATTTCATATTAGTTTCAGATATACAGCATAGTGGCCAGTCATATACCTTACACAGTAATCTCCCCTACTCTGCCAGTACCCACCTGGCACTGTACACAATTATCACAATAGCACTGACCACACTGCCCAGGCTGTGCTTGACATCCCCAGGACCGTTTTGTTAACTACCAATGTGTACTTTTTAATCACTTCACCTTTTCCACCCAGTCCCCCAACGCCCCTCCTCTTTGGCAACCACCAGTCCAATCTCTGTCTGAGTCTATTTCAATTTTGTTAGTTCGTTTATTTTGTTCTTTTGATTGCATATATAAGTGAAATCATATGGTATTTGTCTTTCTCTGATCGACTTATTTCACTTACCATAATACCCTGTAGGTCCATCCACGCTGTTGTAAATGGCAAGATTTCATTCTTTTTTCATGGCCAAGGAATATGCCAATCATATATATGTACCAAACATTTTTATGTTTCTAAAATTCTTTTATCTTTCAATTTATGTTTATATTTAATAATATTTTGCATTAGTTTCAGGTGTACAATGCACTGGTTAGACAATCACATATTTTAGAAAGTATTGCCCCAATATTTCCAATATCTGCCTAGCACCATACATAATTATTACAATATTACTGACTGTATGATCTAAGCTGTATTTTATATCCACGTGACTATTTTGTAACTATCAATTTTGTACCACAACTTTTTTATCCACTTGTCTATTAATGGGCACTTGGGCTGCTTCCATATCTTGGCTATTGTAAATAATGCTGCAATGAATATAATTTTCAAATTAGTGTTTTGAGTTTCTTTGGATATATACCTAGAAGTGCTATTGCTGCGTCATAGGCAGTTCCATTTTTTATTCTTTGAGACCCTCCATTGCGTTTTCATCCTAAATGTCATTGTGTTTTCATCCTAAATATCATTCCCAACTCAAAACTGTCCAAGCAGACTTTTAATTTTGGCAGAGAACTGTGGCTATGACAATGCCTCATGTTTCATTTATTGACGTATTCCATTTCTGTAGAAGTTGCTACTTCAGGAGCACTTAAAAATAGTTTTGTTTTAAAGGTATTGATGTACATTCATATACGAACTTACAGTTTACAGAATGATCTCTATCTGTTGTCTTTTTGGATCCTCATAATCACTGTAAGTAGTTGTGGTTTTTCAAGAGTAGCTGCAGCTGACACTTGCCTACAGGTAAGTGCTGAGCCAAGGGCTTCCTTAAGGAGGGGATTTCCAGCTAGTTCTCTGGCAGACGCTTGCCATCTACATCTGAGACTAACCACGATTCCTCCATTTTTTTATTTTTAAAAATTATTTTATTCTATTGGTTGGTTGGTTGATTGATTTTGAGAGGATGTTTATGAACGCTGGGGACAGTGAAACAAGGAAGGGCTTAGGATAGAAGAAGCAACAGGAGAGAGCCTAGGCGTGTCTGCTTTGGCTCATTGGAAAGTCAGGGGAAAGGGGCCTTAGAGACAGGTTCAGGGGCTTAGCCCAGGACGAGGTGCCACTGCCCATTGCTCCCCTGGTTGCAAGTCTCATGGGATCTCCTAGAGTTTGAGAAATGCAAGCCTGCGGGGGAAGAAAGGTGTGGGTATGCTCCCAGGAGGGAGAGCCTCCTTAATTTTAAAAATTTTTGTGGGAATGTGTGAATAGCATTACTTTCAGTGTATCACATGTTGAGAAATAGAATGAAGTGGTTCTGAAAATGTACTAAGTGTCATAAAATGGGTCAGTGGGGAAAAGGCAGTCATAATTTATATGTAATTTAATTATATGTCACAATCAAAACTTCAGATAATAAGACTGCCTCCTGCATGGGGATCGAGCCCAAAACCCAGACATGTGCCCTGACTGGGAATCGAACCGCCAACCCTTCGGTGCATGGGATGAAGCCCAACCAACTGAGCTGCACTGGCCAGGGCAGTATTCCTGAATTTTTACAACTCAGAAGGCAGTCAGGACCAAGAGAGAAGGCAAGAGAGCAAGGTGGAGCCTTAGAAATCTAGGCTTTCCATCGAAATTTCCTCTCCTTAGATAAAAGAACAGAACACTTGAGGGTTAGAAGAAATCCCTCTCACAAAAACGATTAACACACACACACACACACACACACACACACACACACACACACACACCACAAATGACTGTAAGAGCTCTTCCTTTTTTTTTTCCTCCAAAATTTAAATGGCAGACTTTCTTATTCAACTTATTTTAAAGGTCAAGATGACATTGCCATTTGAGAAGTTCCTGCCTCAGCCTCCACCCCACCTCCATCCCATCCAACCAATCATCAAGTCTTCTCTATTGAACCTGCAAAAGATGTTTAAAATCTGTCTACCTTGCCCAGCCGGCGTGGCTCAGTGGTTGAGTATTGACCTATGAACCAGTAGGTCACAGTTTGATTCCCAGTCAGGGCACATGTCCAGGTTTTTGGGCTTGATTCATAGTAGGTGGCGTGCAGGAGGCAGCTGATCAATGACTTCTTTCTCATCACTGATATTTCTCTCTCTCTCCATTCCTCTCTGAAATCAATAAAAAATATATTTTAAAAATAAAATAAAATCTGTCTACCTCTCCCATTCCTTGCCCAGTTCAAGCTTCCCACCACTTCTAACCTGTATTATTACCATAAACATAACCTATCTCCCCACCCCTAGTCCTGCTCCCCCTCCACACCCCATACCAGCAGCCTCCCAAATGGGACCTGCACCTACAGGGTGCACAGGCGAGCTGTTAGGTGTGGGAAGAAAATCTCAGGGCTTCTATTTATTGCATTCTTTAAACTGACTGCTTTTCCGTATTTTGTAATAATATTCTTTAATAACAAACATACCTGTAATTAGCATGCAGATTTTAAAAGTTTTATTACTGATAGAAGTATATGATTTTAAAAGTTTTGTGGTCACTACTCTACACAGTGGTCACATTGTTAAAAATCCAGATCTAATCATGTTATTTCTTTTGCTTACACTAACTCAATGGCTTTCCATTGTCCACAAAGTCCCAAGTCTGTGACAGTTCCTACAAACCCTGAAGGATCGCTCTATTTCTCTGGCCCCTTACAACCTGCTCCCTTTCCTGGGCGTGGGGCTGGCTCATTGCCTCTCCCTCCTCCTTCGAAGCATGTTTTTCCCATGGGAAATCTTCACACGCATGGTTCCCTCTGCCTCCACGAAGCTTTAGGTCTAGTTTTTAATGTTGTTTCCTTCCCTGACATCTGCACACTGACACCATCCCACTCCGATCCACAAGGTCACTTGGTTAAACTCTCTCTTAGTGCCCTTCATTTTTGGTCATGGTAGCTAGTATAATTGCTGTGATATATTTTGTTCAATGTCTTCCATACTAAGCCATAATCTCCATGTTGTTTACCATTGTACACTTAGCACCTAATAAGCACACAATAAACATTTACTGATTGCAAGAGTGAATTAAAGTACCAACATTCGCCCCCTCACATTGTCTCCTCACTGCCCTGCTCAGGACCCCTTCCCTCTAAGGCTCAGCCCAATGAACCAGCCGTTTCTCGATGAGGTCTTTTGAACTGTCCCTGGGCAGTTACTCATTCACCTGGACTCCCAGCACCCTGGGGAAAATTTTATTACAGCACTTATTGACATGTACGTGTCTACTTCCATTTCAGTTTGTGCATCAAGATTTGTTATCTTTAGGACTTGGACCTTGTTATCACCTTTGGGAATGGTGTAAAGGAGGCATTTCATAAGTGACGAGATCTCTTGTGTTCCAAGATATTTTTTTTAAATGTTTCAGCTTGCTTAATTTTCATAATTCTTTTTTTAAAATATATTTTATTGATATTTTACAGAGAGGAAGGGAGAGGGATAGAGAGCCAGAAACATCGATGAGAGAGAAACATCGATCAGCTGCCTCCTGCACACCTCCCACTGGGGATGTGCCTGCAACCAAGGTACATGCCCTTGACCGGAATCGAACCCGGGATCCTTCAGTCCGCAGGCCGACGCTCTATCCACTGAGCCAAACCGGTTTCGGCGCCATAATTCTTAAAAAGTTACAACTATCCTTTGAACAAGGCAAACACTCTGGGTAAGGAAGGTGTCTTCATAAGCTTTACTGAGATATATTAAATGCTCATACCCTATCCTTCTTGACAACTGCCTTTGTCAGTGGGTGAAAAGAGAGAATTAACAGGCTACCTCGTTGTGCTTTATTTCCCTTCCTCTTAGAGAAACTGTTTTAAAAGAAAGGGTGAGTAACTCAGGGACTGAGTGTGAACCTGGAATAAATAGCAAAGAGTACAATGGAAGTTGCTTTTGTCCACGTACACACAAGGATACCCTTGACCATAAAAAAGGAGAAAAGGGAGAGAAAAGGCATAACTCATGCTCTTTGTGGTGATTACACAAAATGAAAATATAAGAGAATTAAAAAAAATGCTTTCTTGAGTCTCATGACAGGATAAATTTAAAACAGGGCAAGTGATTGGTTTTCTGTTAGGACACCAACCTCATATAGATAGATCATTTATATTCATACTTCTTCCTCCCTGAATAACTTTGTCCCAAACCCAGTTTAGTTGACCCATATAGTATCTACAAATAGGAGATTCTTAATCTTAGCCCCTGGGCTGTTTAACTTTTAAGCTTGGATCCTAATAAGGGTTCGACTTGCTCACTTCAGTACCAAGAGCTGCTGTGGAACAGTTACCATAC
Source organism: Plecotus auritus (assembly GCF_963455305.1). Classification (NCBI taxonomy): domain Eukaryota; kingdom Metazoa; phylum Chordata; class Mammalia; order Chiroptera; family Vespertilionidae; genus Plecotus; species Plecotus auritus. The sequence continues at coordinate 61,436,743 of NC_137773.1, read as the reverse complement.
ATGGGCAGAGAAGCTGCGATGAGGGAGGGGGCGGGGAGCACAGTGCTGCAGCACAGCAGTTCCATAACCACAAGGGGCGTGCTGCGAAGGGAAGGTGCTTTCTGCCTTCCTTACACATATTAAATTCTAAAACTGCCTAAAAGATACCTAACACGCACACCTGAGTTGCTGGAGTTAGTAGCTCAAATAGCATTAGACCCAGAATATCAGTTCAGTCTGCTGGGTTTATGGACTGCTATTTTAAATAACTTCTGTTGGTGTCCTCAAGGAAAAGTTGTGGAAATGTATGTGCGGTAGGTTTCAGTAATAACAGAATAAAAGTCATTTCCTTTTTCACTGACCATGAGTTGTGAATGTTGATCTGCAGACAGTCCCCAAACGAGCTGCATTCCAATAGTTCATTTCTAAGTCAGTTGTTAGGCACTAGGAACATAGTTTCCCATAGAAACAATTTTAGAGCTGGTGGTTCAGATTTCCAGATATGGCCAAAGAAGCCCCATGAACACGTGAGAAATTTTACCGCAGACCCTGACCACTATACAGAATAGTGTTTTACTATTATGTGTCCCCTCTTCTGGGATTCCTGTCTCACCTTCCCTTGTCCTGGAAGTAGTAGACAGCGTCCTGAATATAGATGCTGCTCACTGGGAGGCCACGGTGAAGGGGAGGGGGAGAGACGGGGAAAGGAGGCTCCCCAGCAGCAAGGACTCCAGGGTGAGGGTGAGGTCTGGTGGAGCCCAGGCCCTGGAAGGCAGTGACACCTGTCATTGTGTTTGAGAGCATGTTTGGAGGTTCTAGCAGGGGAGCGCAGCTACTTGTATACCCTTGACCAAAGACCAGTCCTCTCCTCTGGGGGGAAGGTCGTCCTCTTCCACCGAGCACACAGCTTCAGGAGGGATGCACATGGATTGGTGAGGGAGGGGGACACCCGCCCAGGCAGATCCTCGGAATCAACCCTAGTGATCAATGGGATGGCAGATGTCTCAGCCAGATCGCCCTCACATCCACATCTGTGATTGCATTTGCATTGAGTATTTTCTCCTGGCAAGAACTTCCAAAATATTCCGAATGATATAACCACCTTCCATTGAACACATACTCAGAGCTAGATCACAGCATTAAATTGCTGTGTCTGTATTATTTCACTCCATTCTCCCAACAAACTTAATATCTGTGAGGCCAATTGTTCTATCTGCATTTAAGAAAGTGGGCATGGAGGTGTAGGGATGTTAGTAGCTTGCCTAGATTCAAGCAGTTAGAGCCCACACCACTTGAATCCGAACTCGTTTGACTCTAAACCCACTACCCGACACTGTTTTCACGTGAGCTGGCATTATTGTCGGAGGCCTCATGAAGAATGCTGGCCCTGAGCTGGACCCGGAAGAAATGGGCTTAGATACAGGATATATCTGATGAATGGCTCAGATGAGCAAAATTTGCATGCTAATGATTCTAATTAAGAGACAAAACTAGCTTGATTTGTTTCATGTTACAAGAAATGGAAAACAAGATTGGGAAAGTGGTGGACAGATGCTGCAGAGACCTCTAGAATTTCTGCTATAATTTATCTTTCGAACAAGTGATAAAGTTAGAAATGAAGTTTATAAAAAGGAACAAAGGAAAAACCCCTCTCACTGTTTATAAGTTTTCTGTTCATTCTTTTTTTTTTTCGCATATACAAGCAATTATAAATGCATATATCCTTATTTTCACCTTTATTAAGAGACTAGAGGCCCGATGCACAAAATTCAGCATGGGTAGGGTTCCTAAGCCTGGCCAGCAATCAGGGCTGATCGGGGCCTCCCTTCCCAGATGGTCAGTGCACGTCATAGCAAGTGATTGAACTCCTGGTCTCTGGGTCAAACTCCCATGGGGACAATTTGCATATTAGGCTTTTATATATATATAGAAAGCATATGGCAGTAGAAACTTTGAATAGCAATAATTTATATATATATATAATTTTCTTACTATTTAGAATTGTTTACTTATTAAAATACAATGGTGTTTCCCAGAATAAATTTATTAAACAAATATCAAGAATTGGAATCCAAAAGAGAAAGAATAATTTCCAAAGGAGACCTCACCCAGCATCAACTGTAAATCTGTTTTAAATCTATGGATCTAAACCCTAGAATGTGAGTTTAGGTTGGTGAGGCGCACGCTCCTCTTCAGTGTTACCATAACATCATGTACACTCCTCTCCTTGGCTTTCATCATGGCTTTGTAATTGCCTGTTTGTGTGGCTGCCTTATTTACTTGATTGAAATTTTTTGAGGCCCGGACTACAGAATTAATTTGTCTAATATAATGCCTGGTAAATATGAGATTATTCAATGAACATTCAAATGAATTAACGAATGGCCCAGGCCAGTGTGACTCCGTTTGTTGGAGTGTTGTTCCATACACTGAAAAGTCGTGGGTTCAATTCCGGATCAGGGCACATACCTGTTGTAGGTTTAATCCCTGGTTGGGGTTTATATGGAAGGCAACCATTTGTTGTTTCTCTCACAATAATGTTTTTTTTTTTCTCTCTCTCTCTCCCTCTCTTTCTCTCCTCTCTCCTCCCTCCCTCCCTCCCCCTTCCTCTCTGTGAAATCAGTAACAACATATCCTCGGGTATTAAAAAAATTTATTTGATGGAGGACAAGGTATGTTGAATGAATGTGAATAACATATTCCAAGGGATGACTTGAACAATTTAGCTGAACCCTAGGGCATCGGAATATAAAAGGAATGGTATTTTATTCTAGCTGGTAAATGTAGTTTGATGAAACACTGTAGGGATATGTTAAGAAAGATCAGGCAATAGAAAGAGTGAAAATATTGGGGGTGGGGGTGGGGGGAGAGAGGAGAAAAATGAAGCAAAGGTCTTGGAGCAACCAGGAGGGATGGATCCTGGGGAACAGGAGAAAGGTGGCTTAAGCAGGAGGGCTAGGGAGTTGAGATTATGCCTGAAGGACTCAAATATTTTTTTTAAAAAAATGGCTTTAAACAGAGAAAATTGAGAAAAGTGGGGTTGAGTAGAGGGGCCTGGATGGCAAATGTTTTAAATAATTGTAGAGACTGAGAGGAAAAGCTGATTGAAAGTAAGGGCTGCCTTATAGCCTTTCTGGAAAAAGGCCAATTATAACTTTAAGTAAAAGCCTTGATAAGCAATGCTTGAGAGTCTATTTGAGGCAAGAGATTATGAAGTTGTAATTTTTTTGTGTCAAATACTATGTGAGGTGCTCTGGGCCTACAGAGATGAAAAATCAACATGCCCTCACAAGGAGCTTTTGTTTGGTAGGGAGAAAAATCATCCAACCCTTCAAAATATATTTCATTCCAGTATTACTACCTACTCTTCAAATGGTCTAATTACAACATAGTTAACATTGCAATATAATGTGGCTGTCAGTGATTGTAAATATTCTGTTCATATAGGAGAAAAGGTAAGCAACTTCTTAGATACTTTCAGTTATGATTATGCAAAATAATTTTGATACCCAGGTACTCTATTCCCTGAAGCTGTGCTACGTCAAATGTTGACACTGTCCCAAAAAAGAAGTTATCTTTCTGGATCCATTAAGGGAACTGTTGTTGTTATTAAAAGTAAATTTTTACCTGTTAAAAATCAAACAAACAGGCCTGTAGATACAAACTAATTTTATTAGTGTACTTAAAGCAAAATATTTGTTCCAGTTGACCTAAGAATCAAACCAAATCTGCTCAGATGGAAACTTGCTAAGCAAGTTAAACTCAGTCAGGTGTGGGTCCCCAGAGCTCACATAACACAGAAAACGCATGTAAGCAAGAAGTATGCTTACTTAAACATGGTAACACCACAACTGGACAGAAAAAAAATCCACATCTGTTCAGTTGAAATGTATAAAAAGTTCTCATAGTTACTTTTCAAAATGTTATGAGAAACACGATGCCTTCCAAGTGCAGGCTTGCAAACGCACACACCCTTTCTGCCGCAGATCCGGTCTCCAGATTGGCATGGTACATTTTAGAGACGTTTCTCAGAAAGCATTTGGACTTTAACTTATGAAAGCCAATCTTTGGCCTAATGACAACTGGACAGTAATTATAAATTTTCCTTTTCATTAATAAATTCCAGCTAAAAGGCAGTATTTTTTACAAATCTGTTTTTGATAATAGATTCCCAGCTCATTTTACACAAATCTTTTTAAACAATTTATCTTTATTGTTGAAAGTATTACAGATATCCCCCCTTTTCCCTCCATCAAGCCCCTCCACCCAACACCCCTTCTCCACCCAAGGCCTTCACCACACTTTGTCTGTGTTATGCAAATCTTTTGAAGAAAATATTACTGAAAATCCATGGAAAAAGCAATTTAAAAAGTTCTCAAAGCTATTACCCTTCCTCTGCTTTTCTACAAAATTCAGCTGTTATATTTCTCATATTCTTTTTAGATGATCAGTTCTTCATTAACAGGGATTCTTTTGTGGGGAGCATTTCCAGGAATTCATCCTCAGAACTCCCCCAAATATGCAAACAGCTATGTTTGAAAATGTTCTTTGAAAATATTGTCTAAAATAATATGAAACTGGAAACAAACCAAATGTCTATCATCTTAGTATATCTTTATGAAGAAATAGTACATAACAAGTAAAACAATCTTTTTGAACAAAAAAAATTTTTCAAACTGTTAAATGAAAAATAAAAGTGTTGATCCAGATGTACAAAAGGAGCTAATTTTGGTTTTCTTGTTTGAAATTATAATTGAGAATCATTAGAGACCAGATAATCCCAATGATACATAAACTGTTTCAGAGCCAAGGAAGGAAAACTTCCATATCTTTTTTAAGAAGAAAGTGTAATACTGATATCCAAATCTGTAAATATAGTGCATTAAGAAAAAAATTATAGCCCTAGCTGGTTTGGCTCAATGTATAGAGCATTTGCCTGCGTCATTGATGTTTCTATCTCTCTCTCCCTCTCCCTTCCTCTCTGAAATCAATAAAAAATATATTTAAAAAAATTATAGGGCAGCAGCACTTATGAATATTGATGCAAAAATTATAAATAAAATGTCAGCGAATAGACTCTAACATCACATTGAGAAAATAATTCACCATAAGTAGGTTTAATGTCTGAAATTTATGGATGGCTGAGTGTTAGGAAATATATTAATAACATTCACCTTGTTAATAGATTTAAGAATAAAGATCATATGCTTATCTCCAGAGATGGTTGGAAAAGCCTAAAAAAAATTCAACCATTCCTTATACAAATACTTGAGAAAATTAGACTAGATGACTACTTCCTTAACATATAAATTACATATTATAAAAAAACCCAGGATTTTACTTAATGCAGAAATATTAAGAGCATTCCTACTAAGGTCAGAGACAAGACAGAGATGTTCTCTATATCTACTACAATTTTACGAGTAGCATGAGCCAATGCAATTAGATAAAAACCAATTATGAGCCTAAGAATTAGAAAAGAGAAATTTAAACTGTGTATTTGAAGATAGGATACCTGAAAACCCTCAGAGAATAAATTATAAAACAAACTCAAACCAAAACAATTTAGCAAGATAGCAGGATTTAAAATTAATATGCAAAACCAATAGCCTTCAGATACATGTTATAACCAATAAGAAAATAAAATGAAAGAGAAAAATCCATTTATAATGGCAACAAAAAAGATAAAATACTTAAGAATATACTTAAGAAGTGTGAAATCTCTGAGAAGCAAACTATAAAACTATTGGAAAAACCCAAGAGTATGCTTGAGCAAATGGAATGACATTCCTTGTTCTTGAATAGGCTGTTTTATCATCAAACTATCAGTTCTTCCTATGCTAATTAAGAAATTTAATATAATCTCAATTTAAAAGATAGCACCAGTATTTTTTTCCCTGGGATATGAAAAGTCAAGTTTGATCTTAAGTCAGTCTGTCAACTTGGAATGAAACTGAGACTTAAAAAAGAAAGCTATATGCTGGCATTGCTCTAAGAAATGAACGCATTACCATTGCTCCTGCCCTACTCACGTCTAGTTAATTTGCTGCATGTAGAATGAGGACTTCGGGTAGCTAAATCATCCAGTTCCCAAAGAAGCTGAAAATCTGAATTTGTAAATGTGGATATGTTGCAACACAGTTTTAAAAAAAGATAGTTAAGGCAGAATAACATGCCTCTTGTAGTTCCTATCTAACCCACAGGTTGTCAGGTTTTGAAATTTTGGAGTCTGATAAACTTCTTCTGTAAAGGACCAGACAGTAATATTTTAGGCTTTGTTGCAATATTCAGCCTATGTTGCAATATTCCTGTTTATTTTTACATCATTTAAAAAAGTAAAAAGACATTTTTAGCTCAAGGACTGTGAGATCAGGCCTTGAATTTGGCTGTCAAGGTGGCAGCTGGCAATCTTGGCAAATAGAAATTCGCCTTGAGATTCAACAAGTACTTCCAAAGACAATCATATTACCTGACCTCTATCTCTCACAATCATTTTTTAAAAATCAAGCTGGAGTAAGTAGTTTGTATTTCATAATGCACTAACGTTTCCTCCTGTTATATATTCAGGAAACATATCCTGAAAGGGAGTTTAGAAATAATTTTCCACACTATCTGTAACCACTCTTACCAAACGATGCCATATTAGCTGAAAACTGTTTTCTAAACTACTCCAATCGTATTTTCAAAAGATAGTATTATCAGCTTTACAATTTAGACTTTTCTGTTTAAGATTAGGGTGGTTCTGGCTTCTTGGCTGCCAGATACACTCATTTCCTTTTCTAATCCCTTAAAGAGAATCATGTTGGATAAAGTAAACGATAATAGCATCTATTTCTGAAACAGGCCAAGAACTTTGTAATCCCATTAGATTAATGATGTGGCAAAAGGCAGAGGGAAAAGTCATTCCAATTCTTCCTTATGAATTGCTTTGGTCCTGGCCCAACTTCAGAAGGGACATTTCAGTGATCTGATCTGGCCGTCAACAACTATGAAACTAACTAGAAGACTATAAAATCTTTCCTAGAATCACTTAAAAATAGAATTGTGAGATTTAAAAATAACTACATGTGAAGGTTGATATCTTTTAAATTTCAAAATTCACTGAAAAGATATGAGTATCAATTATGACATTATTTACTGAATCAAATTTGATCCTGGATCACTAAGTAATTTGACTCTAGGTCCACCCAAGTTGTACTGTCCTCAGATGAATAACAAAACCAACCCAGGACTAAGGATTATCTAGTGCTTGGCTGGACTAATGCCCCTAGGCTTCTTGAGTAGTATCTCTAATTTCAGGGAAGAGCAAACCCAAAAGCAACTCTGAAAGATTAAGAGTCACGTGCTGGAGTAGGCAAGCCAACTAACTGTTAAGTAACAGAGTGAGCCAGCTGTTAAACAGCCATTAATAAAGATTAAATTACATTTAAAAATATTAAATTATAGAAACTAAGATGAATTATATTAAAAACAATGAAACTAAAACTAAAAATGTACCACTCTCTATTTTACATTTTACCATTACCTTTGCTCTTGAGATTATTTACATCTAATGTATTTGTATGGCAGAAAAAAATGTATATAATGGTGTGCTACTGAGCATCTTTTACCCACTCTGTACTATCATCACATTGATAATTGGAAATTGGCTATGCTGGGAGTATTTACACCACATAAATAGGCAGAAACTACTATAAATAAGGCCCTGTCCCCACTTTTTAAGGGGTAATTTAAACATTTCCCAGAACACTACTGGCTTAGGAGGGTACCACAGCCTCTTGTTAGCTCATGTACAGACCTCATCTCATCATTCATGCTAGCCCCATATGATAGACTCAATTAAAAAAAAATGTTGCCTAACTAGTTCTAAAATAGAATCTTTTAGGAATCATTACAAATGGTTTCCTTTTGAACATACATATCTTCTCTCTAAACAAGAGAACATATCCTATATAATAAAAGCCTAATATGCTAAGTGTCAGGTTGAAGGTCGGCCGTTCAACCAATCAAAGCGTAATATGTTAATGATATGCTAAGGCTGCTCAACCACTCGCTATGATGTACACTGACCACCAGGAGGCAGATAGTTGACTGGTTGACCAGTTGCTATGATGTGCACTGACCACCAGGGGGCAGACGCTCAGACCTGTAGGTTAGCTTGCTGCTGGAGTCCGGCCGATCGGGACTGAGCAAGACGGGCTGGACATGCCCTGGAGCCCTCCCGCAGTCCCTCCCCAGCTGGCCAACCTCCATGTCTCCCCACCCCGATTGTGCACCGGTGGGGTCCCTCGGCCTGGCCTGCACCCTCTTGCAATCCGGGACCCCTTGGGGGATGTCAGAGAGCTGGTTTCAGCCTGATCCCATAGGCCAGGCCGAGAGGCCCCACTGGTGCATGAATTTGTGCGCTGGGCCTCTAGTTTTCTAATAAATAGCAAGCAAACTGGGTCTGAGAAATTTTTGAATTCCCACAATTAATGTTTTATGGGAAGGCTTATGATGGGTTATTTTTATTTTTTGTCCTTTGTCCCTTACATCAAATACTTTCTCCTTAAGAGCTGTTGCCCTAAGACAGTGGTCGGCATACTCATTAGTCAACAGAGCGGCAAACCTAAATGCCTAAGCTGAACTGGAAAAAGATATATACACAGGACATAGGTGATTTTTAACCTGCTTCTTAGGTAGTTGGAAAAAATATTATCACCAAACTCTAGTTGGTGATGTGTGGTATACTACCACCACTATATCATCTTATAAAATGTGCAGAAATCAGGACAAAGGGCCACGTGCTTGTTCTTCACAATGGAAAGGCACCAAAAATTCAAAAGAAAGTAGTTTTCATATCTGAGAAATTGCTATGTAACTCTAAATTTAAGGAAGAGCAACTTTCTGTATTTTGCCCCCCGTGGGAATTTGCAAATACAATGCAGTATATTGAGAATTCATCACATACATTTACCATTAAATACTGAGATATACTAAAGTCAGCGACTAGAGTTTTACAGTTATTTCCAAGTGTTTATGTGTGAGTGCATGTGTATAATAGAGCCTTCAAAAGTACCCTTAGTTCTTAATATTTAATAGTTGAATGGAACTATAAAATGTTATCAAATCATAATGGCTTCTGACCTCAAAAAAATTCTCTGTAAACCTAACTTAGGAGCTGGCCTACTTTGATGAGCACTGTGGGGATATGGCTACCATCCTGTTTTCCATCAAACAAAAAATGTGAAAAACATCTACACCTTATACTTTATTTAAAATTAACAGAATGATCATCACAATTACCAGTAAATGACAATTCTGTACACTTGGTTGGATAACATAAATAATTTACATATTCACAAGCACATAGATCCTTTACCAACATCAGACATTTTAGTCTATGTAGTCAAAGTCTTCTGGAATTCCAAAATTTTTATCAATTTTATTTTCTTCAAATCCAAATTTTCTTTTGGCCCAAGATTTTATTGCAAATATGTTATCTATAAAGAAAATAAGAAATATTTTTTGAGAATTCAAAATACCATCATAAAACATTTCAAATATAATTCTATCCATTGTTTTTACTTACAGAAGGTTCTTTATTTTCAAGAGTAATGGCATAATGGCAAATTAATTTCAGCAGAAAGTATTTGGTGAGTATTTTGAATAAACGGATCTCATATTTAAAAACCCAGTAAATTGGGTGCCACTGAAGAATAGCCGACTTAGGAAAAATCCAAAGACAGGGAACAGCTGGCGGTGCCTCTTCCAAGTCACAGCAGAGGTCAGGACTCTGTCACCTCGCGAATTAGAGCTGCTCCTATTCCCAAAGGGAACACATTCTCTCCAGACCCTTTTCCCTCCCCAACAGAAAGTAATGGCTTCCAGGCAGCCAGGCCATGTAAGGGAGAGGGGTGAGGAGAGAAAGGGGTTCCCCTCTCAAAAAACCAAGATAGGAATAGATGTATCTTTAGTGTCCTCTAGGGGAATATAAATGCATGATACCACTGAAAAAGTATAATATCTACTTAGAGGAATTTATCCCAAGGAAATAAAACAAATTGTGTACAAAAATGTATGGTCAAATCTTCATCCAAGTATAATAAAAGAAAAAATAAATAAAAGCATTCTCAATGTCTAATCACTTGGGTTTCTTTGCACAGGCAGTACCAATGTGCTCACTGTGGTTGCACTTGGGGAATAGGAAGGATGGTGAGTTTTCTTTTTTTAATTTTACGTATTTTCTTTAATGTACATATACCACCTTTATAATGAATATGTATTATAAATAAAGAAAAATAATGGTAAAAGTGTTCTGGTTCAGAATCCTATATAATAAAAGACTAATATGCTAAGTGTCCGGTCATCTGTTCAACCAATCAAAGCATAATATGCTAATGATATGCTAATGCCGCTTAACTGCTCACTGTGATGCACACTGACCACCAGGGGGCAGACAGTTGACTGGTCGACTATGACATGCACTGATCACCAGGGGGAAGATGCTCTGGTTAGCTTGCTGCTGGGGTCCAGCCAATCAGGACTGAGTGAGACAGGCCGGACATGCCCGGGAGCCCTCCTATGGTCCCTCCCTGGCTGGCCAACCTCCCGTGTCCCTCCCTGGCCCCAATTGTGTGCAGGGGGAGTCCCTTGGCCTGGCTTGCGCCCTCTTGCAATCTGGGACCTCTCAGGGGATGTCGGAGAGCCAGTTTTGGCCCAATCCCACAGGCCAGACCGAGGGACCCCACTGGTGCCCAAATTCATGCACTGGGCCTCCAGTTTTCTATAAATATTAAGCACTGTATTAGCAGTGACAGTGAAGTAAAGAGTTAAAATAGGTTCTTTTGGAGTGTTATGTCACCTCCCCCAAATTCATATGTTGTAGTCCTAATCCCCAGCCCCTCAGAATGTGACTATATTTGGAAAATTGATCCCACCCTTATTTTTTTACTTATTTCATTTTCAAATCAATGGAGTGAAAGACACATTTTGGTGAAGAGGGTCAAAAGGTCTGAATTGATCTTCAAAGATGTGATTAAGTTAAAATGAGCTTATTAGGGCAGCCCTAATCCAACCTGACTGGTATTCTTACGTGAAGAGGAAATATGGACACACTGAGACAAGAACAGCAAGACCATGAGGGGACACACGAGAAAGTGCCATCTACAAACCAAGGTCTTAAAAGAAACCAAACATGCTGACACCTTGATTTTGAACTTCCAGCCTCCAGAACTGTGAGAAAATAATTATCTTTTGTTTAAGCCACACCCAGCCTGAAGTATTTTGTTATGGTATCCTTAGCAAATTAAAATATAGTGTTTGATCACTTTAAAAATGTTATTTTAAGGAGTTTAATTCCAAGGACACCAACACGCATAGAGGGGAAGACTGTGAGAAGACACAGTGAGAATGTAGTTGTTGACAAGAAAGGCCTCAGAAGGAACCAACCCTATTGATACCTTGATCTTGACTTCCAGCCTCCAGGACTGTGAGAAAATAAATTTCTGCTTTTTAAGCCATCCAGATTGGGGACTGCAGCAGAAAACAGATGGCACAACCAAACAAAGCTAGTGGAGAGTACAGGCAAGGATGAAAAAAGCCTACAAGAGATGGTGAAGCAGCCTGGGCTAAGCAAGAGCAAGATATTTCTACTCCCAGAAGAAAAGGCAAGGAAAAGTAATCCCTGAACCTGGAGATCTCTACCTGGAAGGGCTATGTTAATGGCTGTGATGCAGAGGAACACAGTTATTTCCAAACCACTGTATGACATGAAGAGAGAAAGCTACTCCAGGATATGATCTACATAAATGAAGGAGTAAATCTAAGAAAGACATGAGATACAGAAAGTGGGAAATCAGGGAATCCAACATAGGGCAGAGGCAAGCAATCCCAGGATGATGGTGAAAGGAAATTCTAGGATGACAGCTGTGTACTAGCCACAGAAGGCAAGAGGACCAGACAGGACAAAACAGGAACAATTTCTTCAAGAAGATGGATAAGCCCTGCTGGTGTGCTCAGTTGGTTGGAGCACTGTTCTGTACAGAAAAAGGTCTTGGGTTCAATTTGTGGTCAGGAAATCGAACCCGAGACCTTGTGTATGGAAGGCCAACCCATCAATGTTTCTCTCTCTCCCCCTCTCCCTTCCCCTCTAAAATCATTAAAAACATATCCTTGGGTGAGGATTGAAAAAAAGAAGATGGATGAAAATGATGAACAACTGCTATTGAATTAGCAATAAGTACATGGAAACCTATGTAAACAAAGTCAACTATTAACACAAAGTCAACTATGAACTATTAGAGGGTAAGAATAATACATTCAGTTGTGCACAGCATTACATAATCTTCATAATGTAAACATTCTTAATCATAATCAATAATGCAAACACTGAATTACAATAATTATGCTGAAAATAAGGAGCAAGGAAGGAAATATGTAATAGTTGAGATGCAGAATAGCAAAGTTTTACATTAGGAATAACAGAATTGCCTAAAATTGAAAAATCAAGCAAAAGCAATATATGAATGTTACTTGGAGATACGATTATAAATAACCAAATATATATATATATATCAGCTAAAAGAGTTGAAAGAGCTTGCTCTGGAGACAGGAAATGGGAAGAGGTCAAGGTAGTGTTTTTCATTTAGAAAAAAATTGTATATTAAATCTAGCTCATAAAAATTCAATGTTCATCATTTATCTATCTATCTATCTATCTATCTATCTATCTATCTATAAAAGCCAAGTGACTGGAATGACAGAACGACCAGAACAACCGGTCGCTATGACATGCACTGCGGTGGCCAACCAGCCCAATCGGGGTCCCGATCGGCCCCCCGCCAACTGCCCGCAGCCCCTCCCCCGACCGGCCCCCCCAACCTCCCACAGCTCCTTCTCCCAACTGGCCTCACCTCTGGCCCCCCCTCCCCGATTGGGGACAGGGCCAGCCGGCTAACCTCCAGCGTCCCCTCCCCCAAGTCGGCCTGGCCCAGACTGACCCCCATCGGGGCGGGCTGGCCGGACCCCATCTGTGCACGAATTTGTGCACCGGGCCTCTAATATTATTAAAATGACAAGACAGATGACAGTTTTCCATGCAGTACATTACATTCATGCTAGAGATAACAATGCTTCCTCTACTATAAATGCTAGTTGATCAGTTTAAAACACATTATTTACTATGCTTGGAATATTTGGGCATACTTAACAAAATAAAAAATTATAAAACAAACAAACAAAAACAAAAGAAGTTTAATTCTAGGTATCAAATAAGATTAACTTAATGTTTAAAATAAAGTTCATTTCTAAGGTGAATACTAACACATCAAATAGAACAATGTTTAAAAATATCCTCATTCCTTTCAATTAAAGTGTTATAGAATATCAACATATAGATATTAAATAAATTTTTACTTTTTAAAAAAAATCTAAAACAAATTTTACTTTTAATAAGGACCTTAGAGAGAATATGAAATACTAATAGCATTAGGTACTCCAGAATAATGTTTAGTTTCAACAGTGTCTGCATAGCCAAATACTTTCAGAGGGCCCGCTACTACATGAGACAGGCATTAAGTGTATTATAGAAATTCCAGAACATAAAGAACCTATGCCTTCAAGCTGACACAGAATAGAGAGAAAAATCAATTTACTACTGAACAATTTCAAAGTGGTATGTATGTTAGAAAAGATCAAGTGCTATGTGGTCAGCGTTCAGAACAGGGCTCCAAGAGCACAGAATGACTTCCACGAAATGAGAGAACACATGCAGGTTTGGAAGCAGGAAGTCTGGAGAAATGGACTTCAACTCTAGTTCAGAGAGAAGAAAATGAAACACCACAGGAAGGCTATAGCCTCTGCAAAAGGAGTTCCTGATTCCCCCGAGGGCAAGAAATCATTTTATTACAAACCCTCTAAGATTAAAAACAAACAGAAGAACAAATAAAAGCTTCTCCACAACAATGCTTAATGGACCAATTCAAAAGACTCCATTAAACAAGTTCTCAAGCTGCCTTCAAGACAATGTTACCCACCATCCTGATACTTCATTCCCTGTCAAATAATTTCCCTATTATGTGGAAATTTTTATAAACAGCTAAAAAACAGTGTGTGTGTGTTTTTTTGTTGTTGTTGTTTTTTAAAGAAACAGCCTTATTAAGACTGGTAGAATTCCTGTTAATCAATATGGGGGCACATCCAAGATAGACACAGGAATAGGATAGGCAATATCATATCCACCACATCTATCCCCCCTTGTTCATTAAGATGCCTCTCATACTAAGTCATTGAAACTCCACTATATGAGTTATTAAACGAGCTGTTAAATGATATAACTTATTAAATTGCATTGAAGTGTATTTAGTGCCACAAAACATTTCAGCGTGGTATTTCTAGTTATATTTGTATCCTGAAGCAATCTCTCATTCTATAAAACTGAAATACTGAATTACTGAACAGTAAATATTCTCAATTCTATATACAGGGTGGGGCAAAGGTAGGTTTACAGTTGTTCATATGGAAAACAATACAATAATAAATATTAATACACGAATACACTCTGTGTTTGACATATTCACAATGGTAAACCCAGTTTTGTCCCAACCTGTATATTTCAGGGACTTTTTTATTTTTATTTTTTAAAATATATATTTTATTGATTTTTTACTGAGAGGAAGGGAGAGGGATAGAGAGTTAGAAACATCGATCAGCTGCCTCCTGCACTCTCCCTACTGGGGATGTGCCCACAACCAAGGTGCCCTTGACCGGAATCGAACCTGGGACCCTTGAGTCCGCAGGCCGACGCTCTATCCACTGAGCCAAACCGGTTAGGGCAGGGACTTTTTTAAGTAAAAAGAAACCAAACATCTATAATAATAAAGCGTAATATGCTAATTAGACCGGACAGCCGATGTCCTTTTGGATGAAGCCGCAGCAGCGGGGGCCGAGGCAGAGGCGGTTAGGGGTGATCAGGCAAGCAGTTAGGGATGTCAGGCAGGCAGGCGAGTGGTTAAGGGGCAATCAGGCAGGCAGGCAGAGGCGGTTAGGAGTGATCAGGCAGGCAGGCAGAGGCGGTTAGGAACGATGAGGCAAAGTGGTTATGGGCGATCAGGCAGGTAGGCAGGCAGGCAGGCAGGCAGGCAGGCAGGCAAGCGTTTAGGAGCCAGCAGTCCCGGATTGCAAGAGGGATGTCCGACTGCCAGTTTAGGCCTGATCCCAATCAGTCGGACATCCCCCCATGGGTTCCTGGATTGCAAGAGGGTGCATGCCCGGCTGAGGGACACGCCCCCGCCCCCCCGCCCCCTCCCCCCCCGTGCATGAATTTCATGCACTGGGCCTCTAGTTAACTAGTTAACTGATAATTACATAACACTCTTTAGTTATAAGTATTATTGATATTTTCTTTTGTTGAAGACTGAGAGGTTTTCAGAAGAGTAATTGTTTTAACTCCATGATCTTTTTATAACACTTTTATGTTGGAAGGAGCAAGTTATAACCTCAAGTGGAAATAGGGTTCTTATCAGCTGTTCCTGCTGCTGTAAAAATATCTTCCTTCCTACATAATTTTAAAAGTGCCAGGTTCTTTCTCAGCTAAGGACATAGGGGAAAAAGTTGTTGAAAAAAAATTTTAATTTTAATTTTGGGAGTTTATGATAAACGGTAAAACATAAAAGCATTTTTTAAGAGGAGAAGGGAAAAGGGGAGTATTAATCCATGTATCTAATGTACTAAATGGCTTACCAACTATCTTAATTAATCCTTCCAAAATATGAGGTAGATAACTGTCCACATTGGAAAGGAAGCAGGTCCGAGAAGTTAAATTAAGTCACAGAGCCAATAAGAACACACTTGGAGTCCTTTCAGAGTCAAGTTCTTCTTACCCTTTACACAGGCTGCCTGTTCCTACTGTTTGCTGAGAACTATTGGGGGAAATCACTTTGTGATTCTTATCTTATATTTTTAAAATATATTTTTATTGATTTCAGAGAGGAAGGGAGAGAGAGAAACACTGATCAGCTGCTTCCTGCACACCACTTATTGGGGATCAAGCCTCCAACCTGGGCATGTGCCTTTGATTGGAATCGAACCTGGAACCCTTCAGTCTGTAGGCTGACACTCTATCCACTGAGCCAAACCAGCTAGGGTTTGTCTTATTTTTAACCTAAAAATCCACTTACTAGTTCTTACTCAAAATTTTATATTTCACAAATCCATATGATAGTACTGTATTTATTACTTCTCAATACTTTATTGAACACATAATTCATTATTCTCTTTAAAATATATATTTTTTATTGATTTTTTTTTTTTTTAGAGAGAGCGAGAAACGCTGATCAGTTGCCTCCTGCACACCCCCTTCTGGGGATGGAGCCTGCAACCCAGGCATGTATCCTAACTAGGTGGGAATCGAACCCCACACCTTCTGGTGCATGGGACAATGCCCAACCAACTGTGCTACACAGGCCAGGGCTCATTATTCTCTTTTCTTTAATATTAGTTTGCTGTTTTACCCTTCTATTTTTACACAAAAGCATTACATTATTTATGAAATAGCTTCATAGTAAATAAGATGGCAATTTTATAGGAACCAGAGGCCAATTACATTGACTTTATCCATCTACTTAATTCTAAAATAGACAAGAAAAAATGATTCTACAACTTTTTAAGAAATACACAGGCCTGGACACAGAGTCAGGGAAACTTGGCTCAAATCTCTTTCTTCCAGCGACTGATTTAATCACCTTTGACTTTAAAGCTCTTTGATCTCTGCATTAACACAATCTTATCCATCCTCCCCCACAGAAACAAAATGAGGATGAGTAACACATGTGAAGGCATTATAAACTCTTACCAGGATGGAAGAGTTCACTTACCATTAATTTACAATTAAATACTGAAAAAACATCAGTGCAATTTTCAGACAAGTTTTAACAATACTAATCATACTTTTATATAATTCACAGCAATTATAATTTTTAAACTTTCTTCTAAACTTTAAGACACACAGATAATGCTGTAATAATTCCCATTTCTTAAGATTATCTCTGGTGTAGACCAGAGGATATATCCACTGGCAAATGGGTTAATGAGGCATTTACAGGAAGGCAGGGATACAGAGAAGACAGTATCACATAGGGAATAAGAGCCTGAACTGTGAATTCAGAAAAGCTGGATTCTGATTCCTGTTCTACTGCCCTAGCACCTGTGTGGCCATGGACTCCTGGTGGTCTCTGTTTCATGTCCAAAATTAGGGATAATAATCCTATCTACCTCACAAGATTGTTGTAGAGAGAAAACGAGAATGTGCCACAGACACTCTTTATAATGCCTGGCTTAAAATCAGAACTCACCAAATGTTAGCTGTTATTATTATTAGCAAGAAGACAAATCTTTAGGATTCCACAAAACTCTTAAAGTTGTATGAAGGTTAAGTGATTAGCCTAAGTGACTTACCTGAGAAAAATCACACAAAAGTTAAACTGGAAGTAATCTTTGGTTTTTAAAAAATATCTTATACTTTACAAAATGACGCATAAAAAGATTTAAAAAAAATTTGAATAACTTAAAATGATTTAATATATAAAAACCTGCTTAATGCATGCATTTCCAAAAACATCTTTCCTTGAACAAAACTAGACACAATAGCTTCTGTATTTCACATCATAGTAAGTGTGGAAGAAGTTTAACTATAGTTTAGCAGTGCCATTATAATACATACCAGTCCATCTGTTAGCAGCGTCTTTGGCTACTTTATTTGCTTGACCTGGAAAAAAAAACACAGAAAAAAATATATACACATGCACATACACACATACAATAGTCTTCATTTATCTAGATATTCTTTTTCTTACATGAAGAAAAGTTTATACAACTAAAGTGGCTATGAAAAAAAGGAAAAATAGTGACATATTGTATCTCACAAACCTACTTGCAGTTAGATTATCATTAATAGAAAGTCAAGGTGAGCAGTTTCCCTTCCCTAAGTGTCATTATTATACTTGCTTTTTTAAAGACAACATGTAAGTTCAACTGAGATGTGTTTCTCAAACAATTTACAACACCAAAAGAAGGTCAGTAATTAGTTTAATGGTAAGAATTTTAGTGTACTGTATATATATCAGATCACAATAAACCTGACCTAAAAAAATTTCTATGGTCATACAGTACCCCTGTAGGAGGAAATATTTACTTACATTTAATTACACATCTTGCTTTTAAATGTGTCTGTATTGTCTTTCAAGTTAATCTACATAGCACATAACAATGTCATGATCAACTGAACATAAATATCTTTATGGCATTTATTTATTTATTGAAAAATAATTTATATACCATAGAATTCACTATGTGAACGCATGTAATTCAGTTTTTATTATATTCACATGGTGTAAAACCAACACCAACTAATTCCAGAACATTCTTATCACCCAAAAGTAAATCCTATACACATCAGGCGTCACTCCACATTCTCCCTTCCCCCAGCTCCTGGAGACCATTAATCTACTTTCCATCTTTATAGATTTCCCTGTTCTGGACATTTCACCTAAATGAAATCATGTAATATGTGTCTGGCTTCTCTGACTTATCACAATGTTTTCAAGTTTGATCCATGTTATAACATGTGTCACTACGTCATTCCTTTTTATTGCCAAACTAGTGGCCTGGTGCACGGATTCGTGCACATTGAAAGTAAATTAATTAGAAGAAATATTTTAATATCACTATTCACCCTTTCTCTATAACAGAAGTGTCAAAGATGAAAGAAAATTAGTAAAATGTGTATGAAAATAATATAAATTGATTAATAAGTAAACAATAACAACATGACATAACAACAAAGACATGATATAAAAACAAAAAAAGATATAAAAACAAAAACATGATATAAAAACATTGATAAAAACAATGACTGATAAATTGATTAAACTTATTCTAATATCTCCCTGTATACCACTTTAAGAGTAAGAACACTTTCAGAGCGCTTGACTAATTTCCTTTGTGATGAAGTATTTACAACTTTAACGTCTCACGCTCTTCGAACTTGAGAGAAAGAAACATATAACTGACCATGTCCGAAAACAGGTTCAGGTAGGAATATTCCTACTCTGTCTAGAGTTTGTCCTTGTGATTTATTAATAGTCATCGCAAATGCTGGCATCACGGGAAACTGTCTTTGAATTAATTTAGATGAGAGAACAATGTCAGACAGGGACAAATCAATTATTGGAATCAGAACAACCTCTGCTTCCACAGATCCTGTTAATACTTCAGCTTTGATTATGTTAGTTCGCAATATTTTGATAATAAATCTAGTACCATTACAAAGACCCCATTAACTATTAAGATTTCTCAGTAGCGCCCTGACCAGTTTGGCTCAGTGGATAGAGCGTCAGCCTGTGGACTGAAGGGTCCCAGGTTCGATTCCAGTCAAGGGCATGTACCTTGGTTGCAGGCACATCCCAGTAGGGGGTGTGCAAGAGGCAGCTGATCGATGTTTCTCTCTCATTGATGTTTCTAACTCTCTATCCCTCTCCCTTCCTCTCTGTAAAAAAATCAACAAAATATATTTTTTAAAAAAAGATTTCTCAGTAACATGATGATTGCACCTACTTTCAATTTTAATTTATGACAAGGCAGTCCCAAAGGAGTAATACTATTAAGAAATTCGATGTGCAGCAATACAATCATAGTAGGAAACTTTAATACCCCACTATCACCATTGGACAAATCCTCTAAATAAAAAATCAGCAAAGAAACATCAATCCTAAATGACTCACTAGACCAGATGGAATTAATTGACATCTTCAGAACATTTCACCCCAAAGCCACAGAATATACATTCTTCTCAAGTGCACATGGGTCATTTTCAAAGATAGACCATATGTTGGGACATAGGCAAAGTCTCTTCAAATTCAAGAAGATAGAAATCATATCAAGCATCTTCTCAGACCACAGTGGCATAAAACTGGAAATCAACTACAATAAAAACAACCCAAAGAAATCAAACACATTGAGACTAAACAGCATGCTATTAAACCATGACTGGGTCACCAGAGAGATCAAAGAAGAAATAAAAAACATCATGGCAACAAATGACAATGAAAACACTACAATCCAAAATCTATGGGACACAGCGAAAGCAGTCTTGAGAGGGAAGTTCATAGCTCTACAAGCCTACTGCAAAAAACAAGAAACAATGGTAATTAATTACCTAACCCAACAACTCAAAGAGTTAGAAAGAGAGCAACAAGAAAAGCCCAGTGTAAGCAGAAGGAAGGAAATAATAAAGATCAGAGCACAGATAAACGACATAGAGACCAAAGAAACAATACAAAAGATCAACAAAACCAAGAGCTGGTTCTTTGAAAGGATAAACAAGATTGATGAACCTCTAGCCAGGCTCACCAAGAAGCAAAGAGAGAGGACCCAAATAAACAAAATCAGAAATGAAAGAGGTGAAATAACAACAGATCCTGCCGAAATACAAAGGATTGTTAAAAAATACTACGAACAACTCTATTCCAACAAACTGGACAACCTGGAGGAAATGGACATATTCCTAGAAAAATATAACCTTCCAAAACTCAATCAGGAAGAATCTAAACAGCTCAACATGCCAGTAACTATGGAAGAAATTGAAGCAGTCATCAAAGAGCTTCTGGCAAACAAAAGCCCGGGGCCAGACGGCTTCACAGGAGAGTTTTACCAAACATACAAGGAAGAACTGAAACCTATCCTCCTCAGACTATTCCAAAAAATTCAAGAGGAAGGAACACTTCCAAGCTCCTTCTATGAAGCCAGCATCACCCTAATACCAAAACCAGATAAAGACAACACAATGAAGGAGAATTACAGGCCAATATCCCTCATGAATGTAGATGCCAAAATCCTCAACAAAATTCTAGCAAATAGGATCCAGCAGTACATCAGAAAGATCATACACCATGACCAAGTAGGGTTTATCCCAGGAATGCAAGGATGGTACAATATCAGCAAATCAATAAATGTGATACATCACATAAACAAATTGAGAGATAAAAATCACATAGTCATATCAATTGATGCAGAAAAAGCATTTGACAAAATCCAACACCCTTTCTTGATAAAAACTCTCAACAAGGTGGGAATAGAAGGATCATACCTCAACATAATAAAAGCTATATATGATAAACCCACAGCTAACATCATACTCAATGGCAAAAACTAAAACCATTTCCCCTAAGAACAGGAACAAGACAGGGATGCCCACTCTCACCACTCCTGTTTGACATAGTACTGGAAGTATTAGCCATTGCAATTAGACAAGAAGAAGAAATAAAAGGCATCCAAATTGGAAAAGAAGAAGTAAAGCTGTCCTTATTTGCAGATGACATGATATTGTACATAAAAAACCCAAAAGACTCCATCAAAAAACTAACAGACTTAATAAATGAATTCGGCAATGTAGCGGGATACAAAATTAATGCCAAGAAATCGATGGCATTTCTATACACCAACAGTGAACTTACAGAAAGAGAGACTAAAAAAGCAATCCCATTTTCCATCGCACCAAAAATATTAAGATACTTAGGAATAAACCTAACCAAGGAGGTAAAAGACATATACGCGGAAAACTACAGGACACTGAAAAAAAGAGATAGAGGAAGATGTAAACAGATGGAAGAACATACCATGTTCATGGATTGGTAGAATCAATATCATTAAAATGTCCATACTACCCAAAGCAATCTATAGATTCAATGCACTCCCCATTAAAATACCAACGGCATATTTCACAGACCTAGAAAGAACTCTCCAAAAATTCATCTGGAATAAAAAAAGACCCCGAATAGCCACAGCAATCCTGAGAAAGAACAAAGTAGGTGGGATCTCAATACCAGATTTCAAGCTGTATTACAAAGCCACTGTCCTCAAAACAGCGTGGTACTGGCACAAGAACAGACATATAGATCAATGGAATAGAATAGAGAATCCAGATATCGACCCAAACCAATATGCGCAATTAATATTTGACAAAGGAGGCATGAGCATACAATGGAGTCAAGACAGTCTCTTCAATAAATGGTGTTGGGAAAATTGGACAGATACATGCAAAAAAATGAAACTAGATCACCAACTTACACCATACCCAAAAATAAACTCAAAATGGATACAGGACTTAAATATAAGACGGGAAACCATAGAAATACTAGAGGAATCCACAGGCAGCAAAATCTCAGACATATGCCAAAAGAACTTTTTCACTGATACTGCCCCTAGGGCAATGGCAGCCAAAGAGAAAATAAACAAATGGGACTACATCAAAATAAAAAGCTTTTGCACAGCAAAAGAAACCATCAACAATACAACAAGAAACCCCACTGTATGGGAGAACATATTTGCAAATGTTATCACTGATAAAGGTTTAATCTCCAACATCTACAGGCAGCTTATACAACTTAATAAAAGGAAGATAAATGATCCAATAAAAAAATGGGCAACGGACCTAAATAGAATCTTTTTGAAAGAAGACAGAAGAAAGGCCAAAAGACACATGAAAACATGCTCCAAGTCACTAATTATCCGAGAGATGCAAATCAAAACAATTCGCTACCATCTCACACCTGTCAGAATGGCTATCATCAACAAATCAACAAACGACAAGTGTTGGCGAGGATGCGGAGAAAAAGGAACCCTCGTGCACTGCTGGTGGGAATGCAGACTGGTGCAGCCACTGTGGAGAACAGTATGGAGTTTCCTCAAAAAACTGAAAATGGAACTCCCATTTGACCCAGTAATCCCACTCCTAGGAATATATTCTAAGAAACTAGAAACACCAATCAGAAAGGATATATGCACCCCTGTGTTCATAGCAGCACAATTTACAATAGCCAAGATTTGGAAACTGCCTAAGTGCCCGTCAGCAGATGACTGGATCAGAAAACTATGGTACATCTACACAATGGAATACTATGCTGCCATAAAAAAGAAGGAATTACTACCATTTGTAGGCACCTGGATGGAATTAGAGAACATTATGCTAAGTGAAATAAGCCAGTCAATGAAAGAAAAATACCACATGATCTCACTCATTTGGGGATAATGAAAAACATTATAAACTGATGAACAAAAAGATAGATACAGAGGCAGTAAAGCATCAAACAGACTGTCAAATTACAGCGGTAAGGTTAGGGAGAGGTGGGGGAAATAAGAGATCAACTGAAGGACTTATATGCATGCATATAAGAGTAACCAACGGATGCAAAACATTGGGGGGTGAGGGCATGTATGGGAGTGGGGTGGGGGGGCAATGGTAAGATATGTACACATATAATACCTTAATAAAAAAAAAAGAAATAAAAAAAAAGAAATTCGATGTGATTGGTGCCAACAAGAGCTTTATATGTATCGTACGTGCGCAAGTCAACGTTTATTTTTAAACTAGTAGCCCTATGCACAAATCCTTGTGCCAGTAGGTCGCTGCCTCCCTCCTATAGCTCTCCGCCCACTGCCCCGCCCTCCTGTAGCTCCCCCTGTCCCCTCCTAGCTTGCTGCCCTGCCCCCTCCTGTAGCTCTCCGCAGCCTGCTTGTACCTCGCTGGCCCACCCTCCTGCTGATCCGTGATCTGGTTGTGACACACTTGGTCGTTACGCCTCAGGATGTAACGGCTAATTAGCATATTCCTCTCTTATTATATAGGATTGCCAGTGCACATCATATACCAGCTGGTCAGTCAGACGTATGTATGGTTGGACGTACGTATGGTCACTTAGCCTTTTATATACATAGATACTATTCCCTTGTATGGATATACCACTTTTTGTTTAACCATTCATCAGGTGATGAACATTTAGGTGGTTATTGCTAATAGGAACAATTTAATAATTTTTGTGTGAACATGTTTTCAATTTGAGTATATACCTAGGAATGGAATTGCTAGCTCAAACGGTCACTCTATGTTTAACATTTTTTGGAAAGAGATATATTGTTTTTAAAAGTGGCTGTTCCAGAAAAAAGACAAGTATCTCATATGTGGAATCTAATGCACAAAATAAACTGTTGAACAAAATAGATCCATACATAGAAGCATGGAACAGATTGTCAAATCTCAGAGGGAAGGCTGTCAAATCTCAGAGGGAAGGCTGTCGAATCTCAGAGGGAAGGTGGGGAGTGGGGTGGGAATTGGGGGGGTGGGTAGGTGAGTTGGTGGGAAGAGATAAACCAAAGAACTTGTATGCATATATATGCATAGGGTGGAGGAGGCCTAGAGCAGGGGCAGGCTATAATGGTCAATGGGAGAAAAAAGGGGACATATGTAATCTTTTCAACAATATTTTTTTAAGTGGCTACTTCATTTTAATAATCCTCCGTACACCCAAGCAATCCAAGAGTTCTAATTTCTTCTCACCAACAATTATTTTCCATTCTTTTTATTATGGCCATTCTAATGGGTGTAAAGTAGTATCTCATTGTGGTTTTGATTTGAATTACTCTGTTGACTAAAGATGTTGGTTTTTTTACTGGAAAACTATATACTTTTCTTGGGGAAAATGTCTATTCAAATCCTTTGCTCATGTTTAAATTGAATTATTTTTTTAATTGTTGAGTTATAAAATGTTAAAATAGATATATATTTTGGATGTTGACATAAGTAATTGGATTTTTGATAGGTTTTACATTAAATCTGTAGATCAATTTGGGGAGTGTTTCCATCTTACCAATATTAAGTCTAGTAATGCATAAACATAGAATGTCTTTCTATTTATTAGGTCTTTAATTTCATTAATGTTTTGTAGTTTTCAGTACATCATACACTTCTTTGATTAACTTTACTCCTAGGTATTTTATTCATTTTGCTGCTATTGTAATGAAATTTTTTTCTTATTTTCAGAGTATTCATTTTTAGTATATAAAATGCAAGTAATTTCTGTATATTGACTTTGTATGCTGTAACCTCACTTATTAGCACTAATAGTTTTTGGGTTTTTTTGTTGTTTTTTTTTGGTGGATTGTTTATGGCTATCTAAGATCATATCAACTGCAAATAGCAATACATTTACTTTTCCCTTTTCAACATGAATTCCATTTATTTATTTCTTGCCTAATTGCCCTGCCTTGAATTTCTAGTACAATGTTGAATAGAGGTGGTGAGAGTGGACATTCTTGGGGAAAGCATATAGCCCTTTGCCATTTAATATGATGTTAGCTATGGATTTTTTGTAGATGTCTTTTTATTAGATTGAGAAAGCTCACTTCTATTCCTAGTTTGTGAGTGTTTTTATCGTGAAAGAGTGTTGGATTTTTTCCAAATATTTATTTTTTTGTTTATGAGATAATCATGTGGAGTTCCCCCACCTTTATTCTATAAAATATACTGTATTTGATTGATTTTTATATGTTGAACCAACCTTGCATGCCTGGGATAAATGTCAGTTAATCATATTCTTTTTTATATACCGCTGGATCTGGTTTGCTAGTATTTTGTTGAGAATTCTTACATCTATATTCATAAGCAATATTTATCTAAAGTTTTCTTTTCTTACGATGTCTTTGTCTGGTTTTGGTATCAGAGTAATACTGATCTCAAAGAATGAGTTAGAAAGTGTTCTCTCCTTTTCTATTTTTTTCTTTGAAAAGTTATTCTTCTTTAAACTGGTAGAATTTTGTAGACTAGGCTTTTCATTGCAGGAAGTTTTTTTTATTTCCAATTCAATCTCTTTACATGTTATACATCTATTTAGTCTATTTCTGCTTGAGACCATTTTAGTAGTTTGTATCTTTCTAGGAATTTGTTAATTTCATGTAGCTTATTAAATTTATTGACCATAACTGCTTCTTTTTATTTCTGTAAGGTTAATAATGTTCCCTCTTTCATTCCTAATTTTAAAAATTTATATCTTCCTTTTTCCTTAAGTCAGTCTAGCTAAAAGTTTGTCAATTTTCTTGATCAACTTAAAGAATCAATTATCAATTACTTTTATTTCTGCTCTATTCATTATATATCCTTCTACTTGCCTTAGGTTTAGAGTGTTCTTCTTTTTCCAGTTTCTTAAGGAAGACTAGGTTATTGATTCAAAAGTTTCCTCTAGCCCTGACTGGTTTGGCTCAGTGGGTAGAGCATCGGCCTGCGGACTGAAGGGTCCCGGGTTCGATTCCGGTCAAGGGCATGTACCTTGGTTGCGGGCACATCCCAAGTAGGGGGTGTACAGGAGGCAGCTGATCGATGTTTCTCTCTCATCGATGTTTCTAACTCTCTATCCTCTCCCTTCCTCTCTGTAAAAAATCAATAAAATATATTAAAAAAAAAAACAAAACAAAAAATAAAAACAAAAGTTTCCTCTAGGCATTAAAATGTTAATCAATTTTTGAAAAAAGAGAAATATGTGGAAAACAATAGATAATAAGAGAAAAAATAAGACATTAGTAAATTTCCACAGAGCAATGCATTCACTGCATCCCAGTGTGTGCTGGGCATGTTTAAACACTCAGGCAATTTACAACTCTGCCTTAGCTTTCACTTCCAGCTTGCACAAAGTGTCAAGAAAGGTCAGCTGGAGGTGGGAGATTAGGAACTTCTCAGGTCTTTCCTGAGAACGTGCACAGGTCTATGCATGTATGTGGGCTTCTAGATTTCCTGGAATATGATGATTTTTAAGGCACTAACGGACATATCTTTCAGCTTCTCCTTTTAAGCTTTCTGGTTAGTCTACTGTTTGCCTTATTATTTTAGACAATCACTCCCCAGGGAGAGGCTGTTAACACTTGACATACTCCAATCCAGGTCAAATAAAGACATTCATTCCTATTGGTGGCTTTCAGGGAACCACCAGAGACATCACATAATGACAATTCTTTGGGAATGAGGGACTTAAAGAGATCCAGCTTCTTTCTGCTTTCTCTGATACTAGGATGCAGGGCTGTTATTTTTCTTTCTTTTTTTTTTTTAAATATATTTTATTGATATTTTTACAGAGAGGAAGGGAGAGGGATAGAGAGCTAGAAACATCGATGAGAGAGAAACATCGATCAGCTGCCTCCTGCACACCTCCCACTGGGGATGTGCCCGCAACCAAGGTACATGCCCTTGACCGGAATCGAACCCGGGACCCTTCAGTCCGCAGGCCGACGCTCTATCCACTGAGCCAAACCGGTTTCGGCAGGGCTGTTATTTTTCAAAGCTGGAGAGTACGGATTGAATATAGGGCAAGTTAAAACACCACAAAACACCTGTTCTTGCTGAGATTCAGCCATTTTTCTTTTCTTTTTTCTTTTTTAATTGATTTCAGAGAGGGAAGGAGAGGGAGAGAGAGATAAAAACATCAATGATAAGAGAGAATCATTGATCAACTGCCTCCTGCCTGCCCCCTCCTAGGGATTGAGCCTACAACCCAGGCATGTGCCTTGACCAGAATCAAACCTGGGACCCTTCAGTCAGCAAGCCGATGCTCTATCCACTGAGCCAAACCAGATAGGGACAGCCATTTTTCTTGAATAGGCAAATCTTTGGTTTGTTCCTAGAATTCTGGCAGGGTTGTCCCAATTCATGCCAGCTTTCATGGAAGGGTAAACTTTCAGAGATCCTTACTCCACCATTGTTATTGTCATCCTGACATTTATTTCTTTTTTTAAAAATTTCTTTATTGATTAAGGTATTACATATGTGTCCTCATCCCTCCATTAACCCCGCCCCCGCCTCCCCCCCACCCCATGCCCTGCCATTTATTTCTAAGAAAATTTCTTAAGATTTACTTTTGGGATTAAAAATGGTGGCAGAGTAGGAGGATGCTGCATGGACATGCTCCCAGGAACAAGCTGGAATTACAACTAAAATCAGAAAGGCTTCCTGAATAATCAATGGAAAACTCACAGGAGAGAACCCTGATACCCAAGGACCGAAGGTGGAGTCTGCATAGAGACTGGTAGGAGGGGTAGAGTTGCGAAAGGGCTGGCTGGGCACCCACAGATGGCAACTGAAGTCCTGGAGAGATATCTCAGCTGGGGGGTGGGGGGGAAGAGGAGGTGCCACTGAGAACTCTGGGATCTAATATCGATTCTGGCTCCACAGCATAGAGCACCAAACGGAGGAGGGTACTCACATAACATCTAGCTGTGAAAAGCAGTGGGGTGCTGTCTGCCAGGGAGTGGCAAATGAAAGTTGCCACTCTTAAAGGGCCAATGCACAAAAATTCCCTGTGGAGCCACTCACCTTGTGCTCTGGCAGAGGGAGGGTGAAGTGGATTGGAGCTGTGAGAGTGGAGCTCAGGACTAGGGACTCAGGGGATAGAGCTCAGAAAGTAGACACTCCAAGTTTCCTGAGCCGAGTCATTCCCTCAGGCAGGACATCTTTCCCACATATACATTTGCCTTGCCTGGGGGGAAGACAGTTGACACACCCTATTGGAAAACACCCTGCCCTGAGGCCACTTAAGAGATTAAAAGTAATAATTAGCCTCCAGTCAGAAGCAACTGCCCCACCCTGTTGAGAAAACTCTCACCACACCTGAGGACGATTGCCTGGGGCAATTCAAGTCAGAATCTTATTAGTCTTAGACAGAGGTGGTCTCTGGAGGCTTTGAGTCTTTGCCTGATCCAATTTGTCAGAAACAGCCTTTAACACTGTCCTGCATTAGAGATTGAGAGGTATAGAGGCTCTACCTAAAACACAGTCACAAACCCAGACAACCAAAATGAGGAAACAAAGAAACAACCCCCAAATGAAAGAACTAGCGAATTCTCCAGAAGAAGAGATAAATTAAGCAGAGATAAGAAATTTATCTGAAGCAGAGTTCAGAGTAATGATGTTAAAAATGCTCAACAGTATGAAAAAAGATATAGTAACTATGAAAAAAAAAACAGTCTGAGATAAAGAATGGCATAACACAAATAAAGAACACATTGGAAGGAATACACAGCAGATTAGGGGAAGCTGAGGATTGAATCAGTAAATTAGAAGACTGAGTTGGAAATACCACATAACTAGAGAATTAAAAAGAAAAAAATAATTAAAAAACAGGAGGACAGCTTAAGGGAGTTGTGGGACAATGTGAAAAGTATCAATATTAGAATAGTAGGTGTGCCAGAAGAGGCAGAAAGGGAGAAAGGAATAGAGAACGTGTTTGAAGAAATAATGGTAGAAAACTTCCCTAACCTGGTAAAGGAAAAAGTCACACAAGTTCAGGAGGCACAGAGAACCCCAAACAAGAAGAACCCAAACAGACCCACACCCAGACACATCATAATTAAAATGCCAAAAATTAAAGACAAAGAGAGAATCTTAAAGGCAGCAAGATAAAAGAAAACTGTTACCTACAAAGGAGTTCCCATAAGGCTGACACCTGATTTCTCATCAGAAACTCTATAGGCCAGAAGGAAATGGTATGAAGTACTCAAGGTAATGGAAAACAAGGATCTGAGACCAAGATTACTATATCCAGCAAGACTATCATTCAAAATAGACAGTCAAATAACGAGCTTCCCAGACAAAAAGGTCTCAAGGAGTTCATCACCACCAAGCCAGCATTACAAGAAATGCTAAAGGGTTTGTTGTAAGGGATTGCTGAGAAGAAACAGAGAGAGAAACCTAGCCACACAGAATTAAAATGGCTATAAATAAGTATCTCTCAATAATAACCCTAAATGTAAATGGATTAAATGCTCCAATCAAAAGGTTTAGAGTAGCTGAACGTATACAAAAACATGACACAACTATATGCAGTCTACAAGAGACCCACCTCAAAACAAAAAACACACACAGGATGAAAGTTAAGGTATGGAAAAGAATTTTTTCCATGCAAATGGAGAAGAAAAAATAAAAAAAAGGCTGGAGTAGCAATGCTCATATCTGACAAAATAGACTTTAAGAGCATCATAACCCAGTCGGAGAAAGATAAATATCATATGATCTCACTCATTTGTGGAATATAATGAACAACATAAACTGATGAACAAAAATAGAGACAGAGGGGGGAAAATACTAGAATAGAAGTAATCCTGTTATTTGCAGATTTTGAATATTTCCTACAACTTTTGTGATATCATACTATGCTAGTACAGTTTTGGTAATATTATTACACTTAAAATTATTTTATTCTTGAAATATTAATGTTTATTGCATGTAACATTACTACATGTAAGATCATTTTTCTTGAATACTTGGTGTTTATTGCATGTAACATATTTAAAATCGTTTTTCTTGAGATATTAATGTTTATTGCAAGTAACATTATTATATTTAAGATCGTTTTTCTTGAAATAAAAATAAACAGAAAAAAATTTACTTTCAAGTTTTTTTACTACAATTTATTTTATCTGTTTTTATGTAATGGTCACAGCAGCTAAAATTAAATTTTATGTTTTATAAATTATTCCTTTTACTTTTCACTTCTTGGATATTTACAACTAATGTTGCTAATACTTGCTTAATGATTATCAATAATTCTGTTGTCATGATGTAAAAAATATTTCCTGCAGGAATTATTGAGAAGTAAGAGATAACACATAGCCATGTCTCCAAGAACATAAAGATTATAGCTATTATCAGCAGAAAAACTGTTTCAAAATAAGCCATGAGAGACTTCAAGATAAGCCTAACTCCTGTAATATGAATACTATAGTCATGCTATTAAGAACCAAATCCTATTAAAATCAATTTGTGAAACTCATAAACCTTAATCCAGCATATTATATTCTGCAATAACATGATAGCAGCCAAAATACTATAAAGTCCTTCATTATCAAAAAGCACATTTTAAAAACAATAATCTCATTGGGAAGGAAACTTGGGGTAAGTAGAGGTTAAAATCTAAAAAAGTTTTCTAGATTTGGGGATAAGGAGATCATTGCCATTTACAATTTATATATTTAAATTTCTTGAATCTGTGGATTATAGTTTCTATCAAATTTAAAAAAAATTTAGCCTTTATTTCTGATATTTATTTCTTCAGATATATTTCTGACCTGGAAAACCCTGTTGCCCCCCAACATACACTCCTTTTGGGACACCAATTACAAATATGTTAGGTTACTTGAGGTTGTCCTACAGCTCCTAAATGCTATTTTCATTAAAAAAATTTTTTTTTCTGAGTTTCATTTTGGATCATTTCTACTGCTATGTCTTCAAATACACTAATCCTTTCACAAAGTTTAATATGCTGTCATTCCAATTCAGAAGTATTTATCTCCACAAGTTTGACTTGGATCTTTTTTATATCTTTCATGTTCCTACTTAACTTTTTGAATATATAGATTACATTTAAAATAAGTTTATGGTATTCTAATTTTATCATCTGTGTCAGTTCTGGGTTAGTTTTGATTTATGGTTTATTCTTCTCATTAAGGATCATGTTTTCCTATTTCTTTGCATGCCTGGTAATCTTTCATTGTATGCCAGACGTTATGAATTTTATTATTTTGGGTGCTAGATATTTTTGTACTCCTATAAATATTCTTGAACTTGTTCTATAATGCCAAAAGTTACTTTGAAACACTTTGATGCTTTCAAGACTTGCTCTTATGATTTGTTAGATAGGTTGAGAGCAGTCAAGACCTTCTTGAGTACTCTACCCAATGCCTTGTGAATTACACATTTTTCTAATCTGGCTGATAGGAGTAGGCACTATACCTGGTCCTATGTGGGTGCCTGGCACTGTTCCTTCTAATCCTTTCAGACTGTTCTTTCCCTAGCTTTGGGCAGTGTCCTCAATTACATGAACTAAGTACTTGAGAGAAACCGTCTATAGATATCCAGGGTTTTCTTTCTATGTAACTCTCTTCTCTCTAGTATGCTGGCCTAGATCAACTCTAGCCATGTGATCTCCCTCATTCTCAATTCCTTCTCCTCCTTAAGGGAGTCTGCAGGGCTCTGCCCAGGTTCTCCTTCCTTGTGCCACAGCCAGGAAACTCTCAACAAAATAAGGTGAGAACAACCATAAGGCTTTGCTCTAATAACTACTGTCTTTTGTTGTCTGATATCAAGTGTCTTGAAAACCATTATTTCATATATTGGTTTCAGGTGGGAGGATAAATCCAGTCCATCACTATCTTGGCTGGAAGTGGAAGTGCCACATTTGAATAAAGTTTTATTTATTTAGCTGAATTTTAAAAGCAGAGAAATTGTACATTTCTCTATAAAACTATAAACTAAAATTAGACTAAAAAATTATGTTTACAGGCATGTAGGCTTTGACAGTTTCTCCCCCCTTCAGGTTGTAGTTTGGTAGCTCTCCATGAAAAAGATAACTTACCTTGACATCTAAAATATACTTATGGAATAATGTAATTATCTTGCATATCTACTGTCTATTAAATATGTGTAATTTTATATAATTAACATACTCTATAGAATTATATAATATTTTTAATGAAGGAAACAAATAGCACAAAGCCAGGAAGGAAGGACTTATCCTCTCATTCCCCTATCAAGATCAGAAATGTACAGTGTGAAAATGTAAAAAATGGACACATCCTACAACTTCCACTGGATCCAAATATAGATCCATCTGATGTGGCTGCATAAATAAATATTAAAAGATAATCTAGGTCTGATGTTGATGAAGAATGATAAAGTCTCTTTAACTCACTCTAAAACAGAAAACTTTTTCGTCTTCAATTAGACCTCATACCCATAATACTCATCCACACTGCTTTCCGTGGGTTGAAAAACAAATTACAAGAAGGAAAGCAGAATTCAGGCAACCAGTATAAACTTCCTCCTCAACTATGCTTTCTACTGTCCAGAAAATCCATCATCCCTGAAACATCATGTTTTACTTTTCTTTTTAAGAGGTGATGCACTTGCCAAAATTGTTGCTTGATTCAGAGGTACAAGGAATGGTAGCCTCTGAAATTACAATACCTGAAATAAAAGTTTTCCCATTTCATGAATCAGTCTGGCACAATTCTCTAGCCCTGATGATTTTCTGTACCTCACGATGATCCATTGCCTTAGGATCACCAGCAGTATATGTCGGGGTAGTTCTGTAAGAGTTTTAATCATTTCTGAGAGGAGAGATGAAATTAAAGTTATGAAAAGTACTGTAAAAGTGGGAGGTCATAAGTAGAAGTGATATCCGTCAGGGTCATCTAACCAGCTGTAGCAATACAAAGAGGACCAGAGAGTGGAAATGTAGAAACCCTGAATGGGTATTGTTAAGAGTTGCAGTTCCTAGACAGAAAGAGAATAAAACAGGAAAGCAAAGAGTTGGTAAAGGAAAACATCCAAACCTGAAATCAGGAAGCAAGGCATAGCCAAGTAAGCATAACCAATGAAGGATCAGATTTGATTACTGTTTTACTGTGTAAAAACAGAATTTTCATGATGAACTAACTGCTAGAAGGCACAGCCATACTGATCCTGAAAATAAACCAGCTGAAGATAGGAAATCTGGGTAAGGAAACTGTTAGGAAAGTTCTCTTTCCTGAGAAGCTGTTCTAGGCAAAACACACAACATTTGATGTCCTCTTTTCTTTTAAAGATAAAGCATGAGCAGGCCTAGCTTCCTAGTAATCTCCTACCTGTCTCCTGCTGCTTTGATGTGCTTGTATTCACTGAGGATCATGGGATATTAGTTAAAACTTTAAAACAGATTGAAGTGGTTGATTTTGTAGCAGTAGATTTGATTAGCATTTTCTTTTGCAGGATGATGATAAATGAAATGAATCTGTGGGCGGCCTGAAAGAGCTAACATGTCTTTCCAAAAACTTACTTTGTAGAAAATGACTAGCAGCTAGCTCAAGGGGTTCTTCTACCTCCACACTCTGAAAATCACCGTGGATAGTCAGCAGAGACAGAGCCAATACATACCGCCATCTAGGCTTCGTACTACCTGCACGTGAATGTACCTCTTGAGCTGTGCAAAACAGGGACCTATCTCTAAAATTAAATTTAACTTTACATTACACTAACTCCGTGGTTGGCAAACTGCGGCTCGTGAGCCACATGCGGCTCTTTGGCCCCTTGAGTGTGGCTCTTCCACAAAACACCACGGCCTGGGAGAGTCTATTTTGAAGAAGTGGCGTTAGAAGAAGTTTAAGTTTAAAAAATTTTGGCTCTCCAAAGAAATTTCAATCGTTGTACTGTTGATATTTGGCTCTGTTGACTAATGAGTTTGCCGACCACTGCAATAACTGAACTGCTCAGGGTATTTTGTTGGTTGTTGTTTTTTTTTAACTGTAAAGAATACCTTCAAGGATAACTTAATTGTAATCAAACTATCTCAGGTTAATTTTAAAGTGCCAAATATTTTCAGTTTTTTTTAAAGCCTTCAATCACATAATGTCTGTTTTTCTAAAAGTTTCACTTGGTAGTTTCCTAAATGAGAAGACAGGCTAAGACAGAAAAATGTGAAGAAAGTTATGATTTCCTTAGCAATTAAATGCAGTGTCTTTATAATATACCCTTTCATTTCTTTAAATAATCAAATTTCTATTTTCACATAAATATTTAAAAATTATTCAAATTGAAGCTTTGGAGACTGGTTTAAAAGTAAGACAAAACATCATTGTATATTCAAAAGGCAAGTCAACACAGACTGATTTTCTGCAACTTGCAAACTTTATATTTTGGTATCATTTTTCCTGGAAGATATTGGTGGGTTTCTTTCTAGAGTTAAGGTACTTGGAGCCAAGTTAGCTCCTTCTCTGACTCCTTAGTTTCCTAAACTTATATTTTATGTCTTTATCCTTCTACCCCATCTAACTACCTTACTCTTGAAATGCTTTTAATTTTAAAGCTATCACTTTAAGATAAGACTCCTTAAAGAAAATTTTAATGCACCATTAATACTATTAATGGCTTTATTTTCTTATATACATAGAGAAAGAATACCAGGCAATCGGAAGTATAAAGTCTCTTTCATTAGCAAAGTTAAAATCCTCAATATGTGACACAAACTTACGTATTTCTTCCACAACTTGAGGATCACATTCTCTGTACTTTTCTACTTCTGCCTTTAGCTGTTCCCTTTGTTCTCGAAGTGAAGAAAGCTCTTTTGTTAGCTTGGTCCGCTCTTCCTGCATTTAAAATACTTTTATGTATAATTAAGCCAAACAAAATGTCATATATTATAAGGTTATACATTTTATAGACATTTTCATTTTATTTCTCATAAATGATGTGCATTAAGCTTTGACAATATTATAAATACACCTACATATATTTATAGTATAAGAACAAGCTAATTATCATTTTTCTCTTACATTTCAAGCATCTTTTATATATACTGACTGAATGAGAATATGTAGAATGAAATGCTCATAAATAAGAGGTTACTAATTATGTATGAACTCAAAGACTATGTCATTTCATGTTAGATAAAAAAATTATACCACCACTTGAATAGTTTCACAAGATTATGTCTATATATGTATGTAATATTTAGGGTAGTATCCATTATTATATAGTTTTCCTTAAAAGTGTTCTAGACAATTTTTCAACCTTTAAGAATTATTAACCTTTAAAAATATTTAAAGATATAAGAAATAATAGAATTGTAGATTGTGGCCTCCCATCACAGCTAAACCAGAATAAACCTTTTACACACAATGTGATCCAATAAACATCATCTGAAATTTCTAGCCATAGTTCCACTAACAGGTAGAAGTCATGGAGCTATTGGTAGTCAATTCATATGTATGAAACCTGAAAAACAAGTCCAAACAAAAATAAAATACTGGCAAAGGTTATGGTACAGAATTATAGGATATGCTGAGGCAAAACTAAGTACTTTACGCTGCCTAATAAGACCTGTTCAAGTTTCCTTGCTAGCTTCTGTTTCTGTATTTGTATTTTTCTACTTTTGCCTCTCTCTGTTCTCTCTGGTTCCAAAGTGTAGAAAGCTCTTGGCTAGCATTTGTATATGAGAATGCATGTACAGAGCAGCATGCTCTGAAGCAGCATAGTCCAACAGGACTCTGCAATGACAGAAGTGTCCTGGATCTGTGTTCTCTGCAGAAAACATTAGCCACATGTGGCTACTGAGTACAGGAAATGTGGCTATTGATACTTATTTTAAGTGTCAATAGCCACACATGATTAGTGTGTACCATATTAGCACAGCTTAGGAAAGATTTTTAAGTAACTACATATAAAATGGTCATTATTTGCCATCCACATCCAAATTATACATGCTCCACAATGAAAACTGAAAGGAGAAAAAGCTAATGAAGACAGGAGAAGCAGAGTGGTGAACATCTGTGTGAATGCAATGATAGCTCTCCGGATACCCTGAACTGGGAGCCACCTCAGACTGCTATAGCCCTGAGATCTTTGCCAAATTACTTAACTCTTTGTGCTTTCACTAAAATGGAGACAATGATAGTAACTACCTCCTTTACTGTTGGCAGAATTCAATAAATATATAGTATATATTAGAAAGAGTACCTGCCTTGCTCATGAGGCAGAATATTTATGTTAGCTATTCTTCATTGTCAGCATCATGACCATCCTATCTATACTAATAAGAGGATAATATGCTAATTAGACTGGACATCTTCCGGATGTCCTTCCAGACAAAGCCACGGTAGCAGGGGTCAAGGCAGAGGCAGTTAGGGGTGATCAGGCTGGCAGGGGAGAACAGTTGGGGGCAATCAGGCCATCAGGGGAGAGCAGTTAGGGGGCTATCAGGCCAGCAGGGGAAGGCAGTTAGAAGACAATCAGGCCGGAAGGGGAGGGCAGTTAGGGGACGATAAGGCCGGCAGAGG
Source organism: Plecotus auritus (assembly GCF_963455305.1). NCBI lineage: Eukaryota > Metazoa > Chordata > Mammalia > Chiroptera > Vespertilionidae > Plecotus > Plecotus auritus. Next base: position 61,400,107 of record NC_137773.1, on the reverse strand, counting down.
AGGGCAGTTAGGGGGTGATCAGGCCGGCAGGGGAGCAGTTAGGGGGCGATCAGGTCAGCAGGCAGAGGCAGTTAGGGGCAATCAGGCAGGCAGGCAGGTGAGCGGTTAGGAGCCAGCGGTCCCACCGGATTGGAGAGGGTGCAGGCCAGGCTGAAGCCCCCCGCCCCATGCATGATTTTCATGCACTGGGCCTCTAGTCTATACTAATAAAAGGGTAATATGCTAATTAGACCAGGAGAACTTCCGGGAGACCTTCTGAATGTCCTTCCAGACAAAGCCATGGTGGTGGGGCCGAGGGGTAGGCGGTTAGGGGTGATCAGGCCAGGAGGGGAGGGCAGTTTGAGGCAAACAGGCCAGTGGGGGGGGGGCAGTTGGGGGCAAGTAGGCCAGCAGGCAGAGTGTTAGGGGCGATCAGGCAGGCAGGCAGGTGAGCGGTTAGGAGCCAGCGGTCCCAGATTGTGAGAGGGATGTCCAACTGCCGGTTTAGGCCTGATCCCACAGGGTTCGGGCCTAAACCCGCAGTCGGACATCCCCCGAGGGGTCCCAGATTGGAGAGGGTGCAGGCTGGGCTGAGGGACACCATCCCCCCATGCACAAATTTCATGCACCGAGCCACTAGTCCCATATATCCTCCTATATAATAAAAGGCTAATATGCAAATTGACCTAAAGGTGGAACAACCGGTTGCTATGATGTGCACTGACCACCAGGGGGCAAATGCTCAATGCAGGAGCTGCCCCCTGGTGGTCAGTGCGCTCCCACAGGGGGAGTGCTGCTCAGCCAGAAGCCCGGCTCACAGCTGGAGAGCTCAGCAGCAGTGGTAGGAGCCTCTCCCACCTCCATGGCAGCGCTAAGGATGTCCAACTGCAGGGAGTGGGCCTAAGCCATCAGACAGACATCCCCTGAGGGCTCCTGGGCAGTGAGAGGGTGCAGGCCAGGCTGAGGGACGCCCCCTTCCCCCCGCCGAGTGCATGAATTTCATGCACCAGGTCTCTAGTATATAATAAAAGGATAGTATGCAAATAGACCGAATGGCAGAACCGAACAACCAATCAAAGTGTAATATGCTAATGATATGCTAAGGCTGCTCTACCACTCGCTATGACATGCACTGACCACTGGGGGCAGACAGTCAACTGGTCGACCAGTCGCTATGATGTGCACTGACCACCAGGGGGCAGATGCTCTGACTGGTAGGTTAGCTTACTGTTGGGGTCTGGCCGATCAGGACTGAGCAAGATGGGCCGGACATGCCCTGGAGCCCTCCCATAGTACCTCCCGGGCCTGATTGTGCACCAGTGGGGTCCCTCAGCCTGGCCTGCACCCTCTCACAATCTGGGACCCCTCGGGGGATGTTGGAGAGCCAGTTTCAACCCGATCCTGCAGGCCACTCCCCTTGGGAGGGTGCCAGACGCAGGGCTCATAGCTGGTGAGCACTGCTGTGGCAGTGCAAGCCTCTCCCGATTGGGACTGATTGCGCACGAGCCCGCGGCAGGCACAGTGGGGCTGGGATGAGCAGGAGCGCAGGTAGGAGCTACAGGCAGCGTTGGACTCCAGGTTTCGGCCCGATCCTTGCAGGCCACCCAGAGGGACCCCACCCATGCCTGAATTCGTGCACCGGGCCTCTAGTAACTAATATCTGGTAGATGGGCTACATATTTCTGAAAAGTACTGCCTAGTGAGCTCATAACATAAGAGTGCATCTCTCTCAGAAGCCTTTCTGAATTACTATACTCTTCTGATAGGTGCAGGCACCAACTAGGTTTGCTACTGGTTTTTTCCTAGTTGCATTGGTTTCAGTGGACTGTGTAACACTCAGCAGACGGGTTGACAACTTCTGTGCATGGGTATGTCACCATTAGTTGAAGGTGCTTCTAGAAGTTATTGCCAATGTTGCAGAAAAAAATGATCAGACAAAGAAGTGGTAATTACTACTGTCAATCAAAGAAGAAATAACAGCTGCATGTTATGCCCTGAACTTCTCTTCCCTTAATATTCTTTAGAAATTACCATTGTCCAATTCCTGTCTGTGACTATGCTGACTCTGGAAGAAGGTATGTGAAATAACTTTGAAAAGGATAAAGTCACTGTAAACCTGAGATGTAGTCTTCTCTATAATGTGGCAAGTTTTCTAGTCTCTATCACAATCAAGTGGTATAGATAGAAGACTAGATGGAATGATTAGTGATTCATGTTGACCTTCAATATTTTCTCAAGTCATAAATCCATACCTGAGATAATGATGAAACTAGAAAGCAAAGTAATTTTTAAAAACAACCTAATAGTACTCTAGAGAACATTGTACTTTAAAAAATAAAATAGTAAGTCAATATTCATTTAAATAATTCAGAAATATTACAAGGCCACAAGAATATTATATTGATAGTTTTCCATTTGTTCTGCGCCAATATTTAAAAAACAAGACTCTTAAAAACATATATAAACATTTATATAGGGCTTACCTTATACCAGTTTCTCTTCTAAGTGCTTTGCCAATGTTAATTTAATCCACACAATTACCTAATGAGTAGATTTTATTATTCCCCATTTTATAACTAAAAAAATTGAGAACGGAAAGTTTAGGAGACTTTCAAACCCAGGCAGTCTGGCTCCAGAGTTTATGCTTCTATGCTATGCTGCCATATACAACATAATAAAATAATAATAAATCTAGATTCGCAATTAGTGAATCTTACCAGGTCAAACGTTCATGTCCTTTGCTGTGACTCACTTCTCTTCTGGTAGAGATGGCATACTCCTCACAGGAAGCTGTACGACCCTATTCTTTTATTTAGAATCGGTATTATTAAAGAATCCACAGACACAAACTTACCGTTTCATGTCGGCCAATTTTAGCTTTCTCAATGCTTTTCTGTAGGTTTGCTTGCTTCTGGTTTCCCTCAGATAACTAGAGAAGTAAAACAAACAAAAAAAAATGGCTTGCTAAGATAAACTTGCTAAATATGAAGTTTATGAGTCAAAAGACAAAATGAGATTTGACTTCAGCTCAAGTCAATAAAACAAAAATGTCAAAGACTACATTGGGAACCACTCTAACTTGAAGAAAATGAAGTACTATGAACCAGTGGTCGGCAAACCGCAAGTTGCGGTTTGCCGCTCTGTTGACTGAGTTTGCCGACCACTGCTACGAAACATTAGGACAAACTGAAAAAAAAAATTTAAAAAATATTTCTTCCTATCCCATGCAGAAAAATGAATAATATGCTTTTAATCTTTTCTAGTCTTTAGTTCCCTACCCCCTTCCCAAATAGTTTAAGGTATATTATTTAAAAATTGAATTTGAAAATTCCAAATCTATTCTATGTAAATTCTCTTCAAATTTCATTTCACTTCTGAGTAGTCTTTTCAAGTACCCTAAATTGTTTCTTATAGACTATAATACTGTGACCTATTTCACTAACAAAGTAAAAAATGAATGGATCACTTATTATTTTTAAACTAGAGGCCAGTGCATGAAAATCATGCACAGGTAGGGTCCCTAGCAGCTGCCGGCCGGGGCCTCCCTTCCCCGGCTGCCAGCTGGGGCCTTCCTTCATTTCGCGCTGCCCCCTGGTGGTCAGCGCACGTCATAGCAAGCGATCGAACAGCATAGAGAGCGATTGAATGCGCGGTCGGTCGAACTCCCGAGGGGACACTGCATATGAGGCTTTTATACATATAGATATATAGATAAGGTATTTTATGAGGAATTGATACTTTATATTCTAAGTTCTTAGAAAACAAAAATATCTATTAGCCCAATGGTTCTCAACCTTTTTAATGGTGCGACCCTTTAATACACTTCCTCATGTTGTGGTGACCCCCAACCATAAAATTATTTTCGTTGCTACTTCATAACTGTAATTTTGCTACTGTTATGAATCGTAATGTAAATATCTGTGTTATCCCATGGTCTTAGGCTCTACAGCAGCGGCTCTCAACCTGTAGGTCGTGAACCGCTAGCAGGGTTGCCTAAGACCATCAGAAAACACAGATATTTACATTACGATTCATAACAGTAGCAAAATTACAGTTATGAAGTAGCAACGAAAATAATTTTATGGTTGGGGGTCACCACAACATGAGGAACTGTATTAAAGGATCGCACCATTAAAAAGGTTGAGAATCACTGTATTAGCCTATGGCCAATTTTATGCATCTTTTACAAACCTTAAAAGTGATTCGTTCAAGCACTGCACTGAACTTAGAATGTAGTAAATTATATATGAAAATGGATTAAACAATACCAGCATAAAGAGACCACAGATATAGAATATTCATTAACATGTGGCTGAGCCCTCCCCAAAAAAGACACATTAATTTCAGAACACTCTTCCCCTCCTCAATTTTTAAAATCTCACTTGGGCCCATGACTAAATAAATACTCACAGGAAATTCCAAATACTAAATTTTCCACCACATCTTTTGCTATAAACTAGTCAGAAATTATAGACTTATTTGATTGGGTCTTAAAATATGTTCCAATCCTCCCTCATTCTCGAGTTTTAAACATTTAGAAAATAATTAATGATTGAATTCTTTCTTGTGGATGATTATAAGAAACTGACCTTTTACAATATGACCTAGTTATATGAAGAGGGTGAACAATAGTTAGATACTACTTTTTGCTTAAAAATCATATACAGTACCTTTAAAAAGTTGGAAGGTTTACCCTAGTTTTAGGAAATGTTCCACTTCTCACTATGCATAAAGGGAACATTGTCAGCCTTCCCTAATGGTTCTATCGTCTCTGATTCTAACCCACAGCATGAACAAGGCTCATCTGTAATGCCAAGAAGACACCACCACCAAACCAGTTATACCTCTTCTTGAGAGTAATTATCTTCCTAAGTTAACAAACAAAAGTCTGCTGGAGATTTAAGAGCCAAAATAAGCTCTAAAGCCCTAAATTTAACAAGGAGATCTAGTTCTTTTTTTTTTTTTTTTTTTAAGGTTCTCATTTGTAAAATAACACCATGTTTAAAAAGTTAATATTCTACCCTGAAGGATCCACTTGAAATAATAAATGCATGTAACATTTAAGTTCAGGAATAAAGAATTTTCCAATGAAAAAATACGCACACATATACACATACATATTACCATAAAATTTTCCATTAAAAATGGTTTTAAAACAAACAGATAGGTAAATGTTATAAACATTTAGAAATGAGTTATTATATAAAAATAAGTTAATAATTAATGGATGTGTATCTTAATTATATTAATGAAATGAAGTATCTTCCAGGTATTGTTTGTCTGCTTGTAATTATTTACAACTTAAAAGCATTTGAAAGAGAGCTAATTCAGGAATTCCTTAACTCTGAAAATAACCTTATGTATTTGGAATGTGATTCCATGATTTGTCAGTTTTAGTATCTTGGTAATGAAGGGAGACACAATCTAAATGATGTAAACAAATGAGAAGCTTTTGCTAATTATCCTAAGTACTGAAACAATTTGATTCAGCTCAATAGTGAAGGATTCTTGGCTCTCTGCTTAGTTCTTAAAATCTCAACTACTGGAAACAATGAAAGCAACTCATGTGAGGTGGCCTTTGCTATCAGTGTTTCATCTACACATCTCTTAAAAGCAATATTGGTATAGTTCCTAATGCGTATCTTGGAATTAAACCAAATCCAGGCCTTAAGTGGTAAGAGCTGTACAGATATTATCTAAACCAGTAGTTCTCAGACTTTAGCATATACCAGACTCACCCAAAGGGCTTGTTAAAACACAGGATGCTGGGCTCCACCTCCCAGTTTCTAAATAGTAGGTCTGGGGGGTAGCCTAATTTGCATTTTTAACAGGCTCCCAGGTGAAGGTGATTCTGATGCTTCTGGTTGGGGGCACCACTGGACAACTACTGATCTAAACAAAACATACTATTTTGGTAACAAACTCAACAAAAATACACAAGGTATTAATATATGGAAAGATACTGTCTAATTCATCAGCAAAAATGAATTACTCCTACATACTGCAGCCTGAACTTAAACAAAGTATCAACAATTCTCTCACTAGAAGTAATAGGAAACTCCATATTTACAAAAATAGAAAAGGAGTGATACTCTATATTCAAAGAAGGTATTTAGCAAAGGATTCCTTTAAAGAGCAAACTCACCCGATACATTTCTATAACATAAAGCAAGAACCAACTATATACCGGAACAAGTCCATTTCTAACTTTCATGAAAGCAAACAATAATTTTTAAAAATCCAGTAACTCAGAACAAAACAACAGCAGCAGCAGCAACAACAAAAACTACTTATAATTAGTAAGAACCAGATTTCATCTTCAGATTTAAGGATCTGACACAATGCTTCTCTTTAATACATTCCAGGCCACCTATACAGACACTCAGGGTTGAGAAACATAATGCCAATGTTTTCTAAAGGGCTAATTCACTGCCTGGAGGAATTGCCTATTCATAAGAGGAACAGGAAGATTGATTCAAGCTGGCTGCTTTGGGATTCTGATTTGCTTCTTTTTAGAAATAAATTTCCAAAGCATTAGGGAAGGAAGATAGAGATTTTCATAGGCGGAAAAGAATGTCAAGGAACAGAGAACAGGAAAAGAAGTAATAGCAAGAGAATCCAGATCCAATTTACTCTGAAATTGTATACATTGAAAAAGTCTTGTTAAGAGTATCTAAAACTTTAAAATTTGTCTTTTAAGACAATATTCCATTTATGAATTAATCATAAGAAAACAATAAACACTATAAAGATATATTTACATATAAAGACAGGAGCCATGTTAATTGTCCAAAACCAGAAGTCTGGACACTTGGATAAGGACTCCATCTGGACACTGATATGCGTGGGACTGCTGCCCACTGTGGACTATAAGAACTCAGAGCTCCAACCACCCAAGCTCGAGCTTGGCTGTACCACGGGTCACGTTCAGAGTCCAAGGAGACTTTTCCACCAGATGCATGCTGCCAATGCAGCCACCTGGCTTGAGACCCACTCCTGCCTCTCCACCTTCAACACCACCAGGAACTGGGACTTCATTTCTGTACAGTAGGCTCCCCCTCTCTGTGTGTAACCTGCATGTGCCTCTACTGGCTTATTGAGGTCTCCCCTCATAAACCTGGCATTGTGGAATGACACAAAAGTGTGTGAGTGACTCCTTGCGGGATGTTTCATTGCTCATAACAGAGAATAATGCTTTCTTCTTTTTCTATTTCTGCCTTATAAAGTGGAAAGATTCAAGAAAACTTAGATTTCAGAGGATCAGAAAGGCAAACTAATGCCTTCTCTTCCATGGCTTTAGCAGAGTGAAGAGAGCAGCAACCAAACACATTTTGATTGTATACTAACTCAAGAGCTGAGAGCAGCCAAACAAATTAAGACTTGAGGCACGTTTAAGTGTTAAAAATTACTGAGCCCTGGCTGGTGTGGCTCAAGTTGGTTGAGTGTTGCCCCATGGACCAAAAGGTTGCCAGTCAATTCCCAGTCAGGCCACATGCCCGGGTTGCAAGCTCGATCCCCACTAGGGGATGTGCAATAGGCAGCCAATTGACATTTCTCTCTCACATTGATGTTTCTCTCCCTCCCTCTCCCTTTCACCCTCCCTAAGATCAATTTAAAAAACATATTTTAAAAAATTATTGAAAAGTTGAAATGCACATAGGTTTAAACGAGAAAATAATTAACAAAATTCAAAATTGAGGTTGTTTTGTATCTAATAGAAAGCTATTTTCCCAAAAATAGTTATAGTGTAGGAAATTTATGATCCTCCTATATAATAAAGAGGTAATACGCAAATTAACCCTCACGCCCTCACAAGATGGCTGCCTACGACCAGGCTGGCAGGGGGGTTAGTGAGAAATGACCAAACGACTGAACAGCAGGCTGCGTGGGGCGACCAGGCTGGCAGGGGGGTTAGTGAGGGACGACCAAATACTGAACAGCAGGCTGCATGGGGCGACCAGGCTGGCAGGGGTGTTAATGAGGGACGACCAAACGACTGAACAGCAGGCTACGTGGGGCAACCAGGCCAGCAGGGGGGGCCGTGAGGGGCGACCAGGCCGGTGGGGGGGGCGCAGTTGGGGGCGACCAGGCCAGCGAGGGGGATCAGTTGGGGGTGACCAGGCTGGCAGGGGGGGCAGTTAGGGGCAACCAGACTGGCAGAGGGGGGCAGTTGGGGGCAACCAGGCGGACGGGGGGGCAGTAAGAGGTGGTCAGGCCAGCGGGGGTTTGAAAGGGTAGCAGTTGGGGGTGACCAGGCTGGCAGGGGGGGCAGTAAGGGGTGACCAGGTTGGCGGGGAGGGGGGGCAGTTAGGAGCGACCAGGCCAGCAGCGGGGGGCAGTTAGGGGCGATCAGGCCAGCACGCAGAGGCAGTGAGGGGCCATCAGGCCAGCAGGGGAGGCAGTTAGGGGCAACCAGGCAGGCAGGTGAGCAATTAGGAGCCAGTGGTCCAGGATTGTGAGAGGGATGTCTGACTGGCGATCGGGCCTAAACTGGCAGCTGGACATCCCCCAGGGGTCCCGGATTGGAGAGGGTGCAGGCTGGGCTGAGGGCCCCCTCCCCCGTGCACGAATTTCGTGCACCGGGCCTCTAGTTATAAATACGTATAAATACTATGGAACCTGAACAAAACCCTATATGTGGATATGATGAAAGTTTGAAACATGCCCGTTGGTAAAAACCATACTTTAAACACAAAAAGCACCCAACTCACAGGGTTATTTTTGTGAAGCTTCTAAATATACAAGGCATCCAGAGACATTAGGAATATTGAAATACTAAAATGCATAACATGTTGATATACTTTTGAGGGAAAATCGGGCCAATGGAACTGAAATTAGGGCTATTCCATGAGATTAAGGATACATATGACTTTGACACTGCCACCACCTGGTGGCATGACAACAAAGTTGTAGGTCCAATTTTTTGTGGAGTAAATCTTTCCCAGGTTGGTTGATTTGGGGAGAAAATAGTTATGGCTGAAGAATAGCCGTCATACACCTGAAACCCACATGAAGCATGGAAGAGTGTTTGGGTTATGGTATAGAGAGGATCCTGTAGCTCTAGAGTTAGGTTTCTCAACTTCATCCAGGAACTTGCTCTAATAGCCAAGGAGAATAATTCCTGGGGAAGGTTTAGAAGCCCAGCCCAAAGCTACCCACTAGAAAAGCAAAACAAGCGAACAAATATAAAAAATAAATCTCTTAAGTCTTAAGACCTATCATAAAAATTCATGCAAATTTCACAGCTGTAATATGAACTACTATAATTTTGTATTACTTTAAACTATTTACCAAAAAAATACTCAGTTTATATACTTTCCCTATCCGCCACCCACCCCCAATTTTTTAGTCACTTGATCTCAATAAACATATATTTAACTCTTGATTATCTAAGATGATGGAAAAAATAAAAACATTCAATTTAAAAGACATGACTTTTAAGTGCGTATCAATAAAATTTTGCAGACCTTGTTAGTTGCCTCTCAAAAGCCTTTATTTGTACACAAAACTCAAACTTTGTTAAGACTATGGTGGCAGCCCTAGCTGGTTTGGCTCAGTGTATAAAGCGTCGGCCTGTGGACTCAAGGTCCCGGGTTCGATTCCAGTCAAGGGCACATGCCCGGGTTATGGGCTCGGTCCCAGTAGGGGGTGTGCAGGAGGCAGCCAATCAATGATTCCTTCTGATCACTGATGTTTCTATCTCTCTCTTCCTCTCCCTTTCTCTCTGAAATCAATAAAAATACATTAAAAAAAAAGAATAAATCTCATTTTTTTAAAAAAGACTATGATGGCAATGTGCTCATAGAGAATGGGTCCCTTCCTAGTCTCAGAGGGTGAACTGTGATAGTTTACCCTTCCAACGTGACCATGTACCTCACACCTGGCCAATGATACACAAAGAGAAGTCTACTTGGGAAAGGGGGCATCCTAGGATTTTCCTCCAAGATAAAAAGAGAGAGATGTACAAGGAGAAAGTCCATCTTTCTTCCTGCTTTGGACATTGTCAAGGGAAGATATAGTAGCTGTAGTTTCTGCATCCAAATACAGAAAGCCAAAAAATGTCAGACCAGACCTCTGATACCAATGTGTGGTGCGATTAACCAATCCTGAAAGAGCCCACATCTCCAAATTTCTTATGTAAGATAAAGAACCCCTATGATTTAAGCCAATATGGATCTACTTTTCTGTTATTTGTGGCTGAAAATATACTGATTCAATCATATAAAAATGAAAGTATATCAAAATATCAACAGTTATTAGTTTTAAATGATAGAACTGCAAGCAATTTAACTTTTTCCTACAGTGAATACATTTTAAATTTATTACAGAAAAATGTAAATTTTAAAAAAATATTTCGATATGTAATACTATAGGCCCGGTGCATGAATTTGTGCACAGGTGGGGTTTGGCCTGCCTGCTCCGATGGGCCGGGCTGGCTGGGGGGAGGGGCCACAGGCAGTTGGCAGGCCGGCCCCGACCCCTAGTTGCACTCCCAGTCAAATGGACAATTTGCATATTAGCCTTTTATTATATAGGACTAGAGACCCAGTGCATGAAATTCGTGCACGGGGGGGGGGGGGTGTTCCTCAGCCCAGCCTGCACCCTCTCCAATCTGGGACCCCTCAAGGGATGTCCGACTGCCCGTTTAGGCCCGATCCCAGTAGGATCGGGCCTAAACGGGCAGTCGGACATCCCTCTCACAATCCAGGACTGCTGGCTCCCAACTGCTTGCCTGCCTGCCTTCCTGATTGCCCCTAACTGCCCTCCCCTGAAGGCCTGGTCCCCCCCCCCACCTGCTCTCCCCTGCAGGCCTGGGTCCCCCCCAACTGCCCTTCCCTGCAGGCCCGGTCACCCCCAACTTCCCTCCTCTGCCGGCCTGGTCACCCCTAACTCCCTCCCCTGCAGGCTTGATCACCCCCAACTGCCCTCCCTTGCAGGCCGGGTCCCTCCCAACTGCCCTCCCCTGCTGGCCTGATTGCCCACAACTGCCCTCCCTTGCAAGCCTGGTCCCTCCCAACTGCCCTCCCTTGCTGGCCATCTTGTGGTGGCCATCTTGTGTCCACATGAGGGCAGCCATCTTTGACCACATGGGGGCAGCCATCTTGTGTGTTGGAGTGATGGTCAACCTGCATATTACTCTTTTATTAGATAGGACAGAGGCCTGGTGCATGGGTGGGGGCCAGCTGGTTTGCCCTGAAGGGTGTCCCGGATCAGGGTGGGGGTTCCCTTGGGGCGTGGGGTGGCCTGGGTGAGGGGCCTGTGGTGGTTTGCAGGCCGGCCACGCCCCCCCCCCCCCCCCCCGGCGACCCAAGTGGAGGCCCTGGTATCTGGGATTTATTTATCTTCTACAATTGAAACTTTGTAGCCTTGAGTGGAGGCCTGGGCCTGCCAGGGTGTGCAGAAAGCTTGGCTTCCTCCATCGCCAGGGAAACCCAAGCCTCCCTCTTGCTCGCTGTGGCCGCAGCCATCTTGGCTGGGGTTAATTTGCATACTCGCTCCTGATTGGCTGGTGGGCGTGGCTGGTGGGCATGGCCTGTGGGTGTAGTGGATGGTTAATTTGCATATTACTCTTTTATTAGATAGGACTTGTGGTTTGAGACGTTCTCACTTGCTAATGTCATGTTAGAGATATAAATCTAAAGAATGCTAGATGGGTAGAGAGAACAGATGGATAATCCCTAATGTAGACAGTATACATATACACTAACAGAAAGTTGACAACCACACTTAAGTGCCTTCTAATGAGGGAGTTGTTAAGGGTAAGGAATTATGGGTTGGGCTCTTTAAGAGATGACCCACAGAAATATTTAATCAATACAGCTTTGGACATGTTGGGATGTGATTTGCCAACTGGCAAGACTACTGCAGGTAGCAACATAGAAGATACATCAGCTCTGGGGATAAGAAACCAGTCTAAGGCAGTAAATAGTCTTATCTGCTCAAACAAACTCATAAAGTCGGGCAGCATTTCCCAAAGTGTGTTCCATGGAACATTAATCCCTCATCTCATGAAAATGAGTCAAGTAAAATTCACAATGCATAGCATATATGTCACCAATAAGAACTTTTGAAAATTGATGTGAAATAACTAGTGCTAACATATTTAGCTGATATAAATCTAGGCTAGAAAATAATATTCCAGTCTCTCTAATTGTAAAGGGCTAGTTTATTCTTTCCATGATGATCTCATTTTAGAAGAACTACCATTCATGAGATTTTAGCTAGCCTATGCAGCTCCATCTTAAGTAAATATAAGTTTTTTATTTTTGAAATAGGGAAAAGTAACTTAAATCCAGGCAACTACCCTTGGTATACCAGGGATCCCCAGGCTGGTCCCCAGCATTCTATCCTCAGCCTCTTTCCCTTCTTGCTCTGCACATTCTTTCTGGTAAGTCTCATCTCCTCCTATGGCTTCCATACTTTTGATTTCCCACTTTCTATCTCCTGCCTATATATGAGCACTGAGCTCCACATCCGCACATTCAGCTACCTACTAGATATTTCTACCTGAATGGCTGACAGGCAACTCATATTTAGTGGTTTCAAAATTCAGTTCATTACCCAAGCCTGCTCCTCTGTGCCTTCTAGACTCTGAAGTTACTATCCATATTGTTGCCCAAACCAGAAACCTGGTGGTTATCTTATCTCTCCTTTCTCTCTATCCCCACTGCCATCATCTTAGCTTAGACATCTCTGGCCCAGAATTCTGAATTAGTATCTTTGCTGGTCAGCCTATCTCCAGACGTCATGTTCTCCCATCTGCTATAGTAGTTATCTTTAATGCATATTGGATGGTTTCCCAATCCTGAATAATAAAATCCAGATTCCTCAGCCTGGCTTTAAGGCTTTCTGTAATCCTGTTCCTGCCCTTGGCCGGCCTAATAACCTGTTGTTACCCCTTTTGTAACCCTACGCACCATTATACCAAAATGTTCACAGCTTCCTGAATGCCATTCATTTTAAACTTTGTGTTTTTACATGCTATGCCTGGCTGGCTCTTTTTACTCCTCTAACAAATTCCAAACTGTCCATTAACCAGTGACATATATACGTATATCCACCTCAAAAGTCTTTTTTTGGGGAGTTTTTATCCCCTCCTCTTCAGCAGAGTTTAGTGCTCCTTCGTGCTTCATTTCTTTTATAGAGTGTCTTATTTCCACGGCAGACATTCTTTAAAGGTAGGGATATCTTTTTTTTTTAATGTGTACCCCCCTTTTTAAAAAATGTATTTTTTATTGATTTCAGAGAGGAAGGGAGAGGGAGAGATAGAAACATCAATGATGAGAGAGAATCATTCATCGGCTGCCTTCTGCACACTCCACACTGAGGATCGAGCCCACAACCTGGGCATGTGACCTGACCTGGAATTGAATTGCAACCTCCTGGTTCATAGGTCGAGGCTCAACCACTGAGCCGCGCTGGCTGAGCGGGCAGGGATATCTTAATCACGTTTATCTCCAGCACAGAATACAGTTCTGAGACCCAAAGAGACCTAATAAATGTTGCTGAATGAATGCATTAATCGATATAGTATTGCCTAGGATCTGTCCCAACTATTGTGTACATGTTCTAGAAGTACTTCTCTGGCCCATTGTTTTTCTTTCCCTTCCAGTCCACAACATAAAGCAATAAAGATAATTTCCATTAAGTAGTAATGATTATAGTAATCCCTATTTTTAAAAATTCAGCCTTAGAAATATCATATATTATATGGAAATAATTAAGTATGAATTTTAATTATTGTCATAATCTATCCTACCTGAACCTGACTTTCAGAGAATACAGACAGACAGCATGTGTTCCCCATCCACACACAAAGACAGGCAACAAAGGGGAAATCTGTTTAGATAAAAATTACTCTGCTTATTTTAAAATCTGAACTTTATAGACTCTGAGTGTACACTACTAATGACTGTAAATTCTACTTTCTCCCCCATCTGTCTATTATCCCCAATCCCAGGTCCAGTCTTAAGACTTCATCATCTCCTAGCTGGACAATTTCTCAGTACACACTCCTCCCTACTGCCAACAGACCCATCTTTCTGAAATAAGGCTCTTCTGATCTCACTTCCCTACTCAAAATTCTTCAACTTAGATACACAGAGCCCTTCATTATAAGCATCTGCCTTCCCATCTAGTCATAGTCATTTATCCCTCACACACAATTGAGTGGTACAAAACAACTCAGGATTCTCTCACACATTATGTAGTTCTACACACACTACTGTGTAGATCTTTGCATATAGCTAAAGCACTTACTATGTATTAGTCATTCTGTAAACAGTTATATAAAACATATTTAATGATCACAACTACCCTGTGAAGTAAAAAATATTAGCACCACTTTACAGATAAGAAAACAGAGGTGCAAGAGGTTTTTAGTAAACAGAAGAAATGGATTTGAATCTAGAACCCGGGTCTAGAGTCCATTCTTTTAAACCACTATAGTATATAGTACCTTAACATACTGGTCTTTGTACCCAGAACACTCATCATCCTAAATACCTTACGAAATCCCATATACACTGAGTGGCCAGATTATTATGATCTCTGAATGCATAATAATCTTGCCACTCAGTGTATATCCTATATAATAAAAGGCTAATATGCAAATTGTCCCCTCGACCAGGAGTTCGACCAGCAGGCAGGCAGGTCAACTGCCCATGTACCCTCCCCCTGGCCAGGCTGGCTGGACCCATCCATGCATGAATTCATGCACTGGATGCACTGGGCCTCTAATATATATGGCCAGATTATTATGCGTTCAGAGATCATAATAATCTGGCCACTCAGTGTATGTTTCCAGAACAAACTTAGATGTTTCCTTCCTGAACTGTATAGCCTTTCCTCCGCAGAACTGTCACCCTCTTGTACCACCCTCCACACATATCACACCAATTGCAATGATTTGTTGACATGTGTGACTCACAAGACTGTGAGGTCCTGGAGGACAGGAACTACTAATTTATTTTATGCCCCTCTCACCAGTCACAATGCCTGCCATAGCAAGCATTCACTGAACTCAAAGAACTGCAGTAGAGGTACTGCCTATTTTTATTCAGAAACATTTCAAGTTGTCCACACAGTCTAATAGTAGACATACTCTTTATTCACTCAAGTTTAGCAATAAAAAATTCTCTATACTCATTTCTAAAAACTGGTAAAAAAAAAAAAATCTTTAAATTATCCTGAGAATCTATGAGTGTCTCCCCAAACCAATATACTATATCTGAAATCCAGTGTTGATATAAAAATGTAAACCAACTCCTAGAAAACCTGCCCCTTAACTACCTTCCACTAGTAATAAATGGGCTGCGAACCAGAATTTGGATGAAGAACTATGGACAATCTTAGCAAAGCGGGGAAAACAAAAGAAAAAGTATGATTTCTATAATTTTGACCCTTTAAATAAAAAATCAGTTAAAAACTGCTACACAGACTAGTTGCAGCACTAATGAATTCTCTGAATCAGTAAATGGTTATCATTAAGACTAATTTCATAACCTTTGTTTCCTTTAATTCTCATTCACCTCTCAAACATCTGCCATATGCCAAGAACTATGCTAGGTACTAAGGATACAAACTAAGATGTGCGGTTGAGTAACCACACACCACAGAATGGTAGACTGGAGTTAGCTCAGGGTGCTACATCAGCATCGAATAGGAATATTCGATGACCCAAGTCAGAATGGAGTGTGGAAGGAAGGACAGGCAAGAACACAAAAACAAAAGCATACTGGAAATGCTATTCCTTTTGGAAAAAGGCTTATTCCTTTTTGAAAAGGCTTTAAAAAGGCATTTCTAATTAGCAGTGGTCAGTTATTTCCCACACTGCCAGTAACCCTGTATGAGCAGCACGTCAAGCACAATAGCTATAATACTGGTCCTCCCTGGTTGTGCACATATTATAGGACACCATTGTACATCTGTTAACACAAGACAACATCAAATAGAGGAAGTCTTTCCTTTGAAGCTGAGATTGAAAGGAGCAAAAAAAGGAGAGAACCAGAAGATGATGGGAAGAGTTATTTATCCTAACACATTCCATCTTGCTTTTCCATACAAAAAAATATTCAGAAAGACCACACACACACACACACACACACACACACACACACACACACAGCGCACACACACAAACACAGTAACTAAAATCATTATCACACTGAAATAATCAGCAAGTTTCAGCCAAAACTCTTAAAATAATTATCAAGAAGAAAAAAATCACTTCTTGACATTTAGTAAGTTCTGTATATTCTTCAGGATACCGAGAAATGCCATCTCACTTGGGAGTTCCCACATTAAATTAATTTTTATAATTACTTTTTAAGCTACATAACAATTCACAACAATGACATGAGAAAAGTATCTGGCTATTTCTACTTTTTGTTGAGCCAGAATGGCTTTCTACTATCATCCAAATACTGTAACATATTTGCATATATTTCAGAAGAACTAGCAGATTTAAACATACACTACCACTTTCATCATCAAAGCTTTTCTTGCCCATTAAAGTTATTAAGTTATGTAAAAAGGCTTTAGGAATGCAACTGTGTTACAGCTAGTTAGAGAGGCTAGCTTAACAACTTTTTTTCTACCCAACCCAAATATTTATTTCAGCCTTGCAGAAATAAAATACTACATTAGATATTTCCAGCAACAGTAATACTATATTACATACGGGGCGGGGGGGGGGGGGGGGGGGGCGGAGGGGGTTGAAAGTTTTTTGCTGAATATCCTAATATATAAAAACCCTGGGTCAAAATTACCGGTAATGACTGAAGCTCAACCAACCGGAAGTCAGATTGCGGTGCCCCAGCACTGACTGCTGAGGGGGCTGTGAATCAGGGCCAGAGAGAGGCCCCTGAAGAGAGGCCTGATCTGTTGCCTCTGAGGCAGCTTTTGATCGGCACTTGCCTCTCTTTTTCTCTCCCAGTCTGGCCAGCAGCCGCACCTCCATTTCTCTCCAGGCCTCCACCAGGGCTGCTGATCAGTCCTGCTGATAGGCCCAGAGACGCTGACTGGCATAGGAAGCGACCAATCAGAACCAAATCTGGGTGCTGTGGGGAGCCAATGGCTGCCTAGGAGGCAGAGCTTTTGACGCTGATTGACATAGAAACTAACCAATCAGAACCAAATTGGCCAGCAGAGGGCAGTTGGGGGCAAGATCAGGCCAGCAAGGGAGGGCAGTTGGGGGCAACCAGGCTGGGAGGGGAGGGCAGTTGGGGGCGAGATCAGGCCGGCAGGGGAGGGCCATTGGGGGCAAGATCAAGCTGGCAGGGGAGGGCAGTTGGGGGCAACCAGGCCGGCAGAGGAGGGCAGTTAGGGGCGATCAGGCAGGCATGCAGAGGCAGTTAGGGGCAACCAGGCTAGCAGGGGAGGGCAGTTAGGGGTGATCAGGCTGGCAGGCAGAGGCAGTTAGGGGTGATCGGGCAGGCAGGCAGGTGAGCAGTTAGGAGCCAGTGGTCCCAGATTGCGAGAGGGATGTCCAACTGCCGGTTTAGGCCCGATCCCTGTGGAACATCCCAGTCAGACATCCCCCAAGGGGTCCCCAATTGAAGAGGGTGCAGGCTGGGCTGAGGGAACTCCCCCTCCGTGCACGAATTTCGTGCACCAGGCCTCTAGTCATAATATAATAACACTAGTATTTTCTGAGCTTATAATCTATTTTTTTAAAGTAATTAGATCAGCAAAAAGAAAAACCATAAAATAAACTGGCAGGAGAATTTCCACTTCCCCTGTTTGGTGTATATGATAAAATCCAACCAACCACTGCCCTGCTGGTGTGGCTCAATTGGTTGAGCATTGTCCCATGCAGTAGGAGGTCACCAGTTCAATTCCTGGTCAGGACACTTGCCCGAGTTGCAGGCTCGATCCCCATTAGGGGGCGTGCAGGAGGCAGCCAACTGATGTCTCTCTCCCCTTCTATGAATTTTTTAAAACCCCCCAATCATTAAAACATCCCATAAAAGGGTCTCAATCTAATTTCTAACCTTATTTTCCCATTACTATTAAAAATTTGTTTCAGTCTTTCCATGCTGGTCACCAACTCTTCACTGAATGTAATGTGCTTTATTGTTTTATCTGTGGTTACAAGCAAGGACTATGAAATCAGAATGCCTGCATTTGAATCATGCTTCACCATCTACTAATACTGCCATTTTGGGCAAGTTATTTAACTTCTTGGTGTCTTAATCTTCTCATATGTAAAATGGGGATTTAATACATAACTCTTACAGTTGTAAGAATCAAGTGATATAAAACATGTAAAAGCTCTGCTATGGTCTAAATGTTTGTGTCCCCCTCAAAATCATATGTTGAAGTCCTAACACCTAAAGGTAATGGTTTTAGTATGTGGGGCCTTTGGGAGGTGCTTACAGCATGAAGGTGGAGTCCTCATCAATAAGGTTAGTGCTCTTATAGAAGAGTATCCAGAGAGATGCCAGCCCCTTCCACTCTGTGAGGGTACAGTGAAAAGGCTGTGACCTGGGAGAGGGCTCTTACCTGATTGGCCTCCAAAACTATGAGAAATAAATTTCTGTTGTTTATAAGCTACTCATTCTGGTATTTTGTTATAGCAGCCCGAAAAACTAAGACAAGCTCTTAAAGCCGTACCTGGCTAAGTGCTCAATACATTTTGGCTGCCACTGTCAACATCAGCATCAGTGGCTCCCTCTGCCCCCTGTGGAATTTCCTCCATCCATCTAATCTACTCAACTTTCAGCTCAAAATAATTTCTAAAGTTTACCTTAACTACCCTATGTAATAAAAGGCTAATATACAATGACAGAACTGGAACAACTGAACAACCGGTCGCTATGACGTGCACTGACCACCAGGGGGCGCGGGGGAGCATGGTGGGAGTTGGCCACGGCGGGATGGTGGAGTAGGTGAGCAGGGGCACCAGACCAAGGCCGGGCATTGGGGTGAGCCTCTGCTGGTTACTGAAAAGTCTTTGCTCCCATGCGCCGCGGTCCCACCTGGCACTTGCACCTGCTGCTCACACCGGAACCACTGCTCGCACCCACTGCCGGCACCTGGCACTAGCCCTGATTGCTCGGTGCTGTCAGCAGGTGCAAGCGGAGGCTGCCGGCCCTGATCACCCCTCAGGGCTTCTCCACCTCCCCCCTGCTCCTGAGGGGCGACTGGGGCAGCAGCCACTGCTCGCATCCACTGATGGTGCTGGCCCCGCTCACACCCACTGCTGGCATAAGCCCCAATTGCTATGCGCCTTCAGCGGGTGCAAGCAGGGCCGGCGCTATGAGCACATGGGAACGGCGGCAGTGGGAGCAGGGCTACCGGCAGATGGGACTGGGGGCCACGGCGGGAGGGGCCGAGCAGGGGCACAGAGGATGGGCCGAGACCCGGCCCTGTGCCCACCGCAGCCTCGTGACCCACAGTTCCTTTCAAGGTGCATGAATTCTCGCACTGTGCCCCTGGTATCTATAATAATAAAAGGGTAATATGCAAATGACCAAAAAACTGAACAGACACTGTCCGGATGACCGCGCTACGATACACAATGGAGCCAGTCCAGCCAAGGTGGGTGAGATGGGATTGGTCGGGGGGCCCCTGCCATTGCCCCATGATCACCTGCAGAGGGAGAGCCAGGCCACCTCTGTGGGGCAATCAATGGGGGGCTCTGCGATCGCCCCAAAGACAGAGGCCCAGGCCATCGGTCGGCGGGGTGATCAATGGGGGTGGGGCTCCATGACTGTGGAGCCCTGACCAGGTGGTGGGACCTCCCTCTGCTGGGCGATTGATCGTGGAGCCCTGCGATCTATTGCCCCCCAGAGGGAGGCCCAGACCACCGGCCAGTGACACTGTGGTGGGTGTGCAGGGTCGGCCAGCGATTGCCCCGCAGAGGGAGGCCCAGGCCAGCCAAGTGATTGCACCCCACACCTGTTACCTACAGAGGGAGGCAACTGGTGGTGGGGGAGGGGAGCAGCACGGCACAGATGGCAAGCAGTGGCAGCAGCAGGGGCAGGGCCAGCTGCTGGCAGCTGAGGGAAGGAAAGCCCTGATAGGCCCTGATTGCTGGCCAGGCCTAGGGACCCTACCCAAGGGGTCCCAGATTGCGAGAAGACGCAGGTCAGGCTGAGGGACATCACCACCCTCCAGTGCACAAATTTCATGCACTGGGCCTCTAGTGGATTTATAAAAATCTTGCTACCCTCTAAACTGTGTAACAATTAGGAGGACCCATAGCAACAACAGTGTTTGGCACTAACCTTATATAAATTAAATCTTACATAGTTAATTAACTATGTCTTTTCATAAAAAGTTAACTATACAGAGGAGAAACCAAGATGAGGGCATAGGTAAACACCTAAACTGCTGCCTCGCACAACAATTTCAAAACAACTAAAAGACAAAACGGACATCATCCAGAACCACAGGCTGGCTGGCTGAGTGGAATTTCTACAACTAGAAGGAAAGAGAAAAGTACACTGAGACTCAGAGGAGCTGCAGGAGGCAGAGGTACTGAGATGCGCACATGGAGAGGGCGAGCAACTGAGTGCGCGGCGGGCTTTCTCAAGCGGGAGGGAGACAAAAGCTCCCGACTGCGCTGAACTCCAGTTCCGGGCGAGACTCTGGGGACCCAGACTCATACGAGGTGAAACTGGACTGTCAGGAAAGAGAAAAGCACACTGAGACTCAGAGGAACTGTGGAAGGCAGAGGTACCGAGGTGCGAGTGCAGAGAGGGCGGGCAAGTGAGTACGCGGCTGGCTTTCTCAAGCTGGAGGGAGACAAAAGCTCCCGACTGCACTGAACTCCAGTTTGGGGCAAGAATATGGGGATCCAGACTCATTTGGGGAGAAAATGGACTGTCTGGCAGCGGGCGGAACTCGAGGGCGGCTTTCTCTCAAGGGTGCTTGCAGCGATTACCACGGGACACTGAGACACAGGGGCCTATTAGGGCAGGGCTGACGGGAAACCAATGCTGTCTGCTCTGCCCTGAGACTCCGCCCCATCCAAGCTGAGCACAGAGGCTTTTGCAAGTCCTGTCTCATAAGGGTGTCTCCAGCAAGAGTTCTCCCAGCGTAGACACAGCTGATCCTCACAGCCAATTGCCCTGGAGGTCAATTCCTCCCAGTGATACCAACAACAATCAAGGCTTAACTACAACAAGACTGTGTACACAGCCCACAAAGGGGTGCACCAAGAGTGTCCACCTCAGGTAACTGGGGAGGCTGAGCCACTGGGCCATATAGAACACCTAGCACACAAAGCCACTCTATCAGCTCAGGGAAGGAGCCAAAATGCGGAGACAAAGAAACAGGTCACAAATGAAAGAAATGGAGGAAAGCAAATGACTGGATATAGAGTTCAAAACCATGGTTATAAGGTTTTTCAAGAATTTTCTAGAAAAGGCTGTAAATTTAGCAAGACCCTCGAGGATATGAAAAAGGACCAACTAGAAATTAAGCATACACTGACAGAAATAAAAAATATTATACAGAGATCTAACAGCAGACTAGAGGATCGCAAGAATCAAGTCAAAGATTTGAAATACGAAGAAGCAAAAAACACTCAACTGGAAAAGCAAAAAGAAAAAAGGAATCCAAAAATATGAAGAGAGTGTAAGGAGCCTCTGGGACAACTTCAAGCGTACCAACATCCAAATTATGGGGGTGCCAGAAGAAGAGAGAGAGCAAGATACTGAAAACCTATTTGAAGAAATAATGATAGAAAACTTCCCCCACCTGGTGAAAGAAAAAGACTTACAAGTCCAGTAAGCGCACAGAACCCCAAACAAAAGGAATCCAAAGAGGACCACACCAAGACACATCATAATTAAAATGCCAAGAGCAAAAGACAAAGAGAGAATATTAAAAGCAGCAAGAGAAAAACAGTTAGTTACCTACAAGGGAGCACCCATACGACTGTCAGCTGATTTCTCAACAGAAACTATGCAGGCCAGAAGGGAGTGGCAAGAAATATTCAAAATGATGAATAGCAAGAACCTACAACCAAGATTACTCTACCCAGCAAAGCTATCATTCAGAATTGAAGGGCAGATAAAGAGCTTCATAGATAAGAAAAAGCTAAAGGAGTTCATCACCACCAAACAAGTATTATATGAAATGCTGAAAGGTATTCTTTTTTTTTTTTTTTTAAATATATTTTATTGATATTTTACAGAGAGGAAGGGAGAGGGATAGAGAGTTAGAAACATCGATGAGAGAGAGACATCTATCAGCTGCCTCCTGCACACCCCCTACTGGGGATGTGCCCGCAACCAAGGTACGTGCCCTTGACCGGAATCGAACCTGGGACCTTTCAGTCCGCAGGCTGACGCTCTATCCACTGAGCCAAACCGGTTTCGGCTGAAAGGTATTCTTTAAGAAGAGGAAGAAGAAGAAAAAGGTAAAGATAAAAATTATGAACAACAAATACAAGTCTATCAACAAGTGGATCTAAAAATCAAGTGAATAAAAAAATCTGATGAACAGAATAAACTGGTGAATAGAATAGAATCAGGGGCATAGAAAGGGAGTAGACTGACAATTCTCAGGGGGAAAGGGGTGCGGGGGGTGCGGGAAGAGACTGGTCAAAAATCGTACACCTATGGATGAGGACAGTGGGGGGGAGTAAGGGCAGAGGATGGGGTGGGAACCGGGTGGAGGGGAGCTATGGGGGAAAAAGAAGAACAATTGTAATTATCTGAACAATAAAGATTTATTAAATAAAAAAAAAAAAAAAGTTAACTACAGAAGGTATTTATCTTGCCTTACCAAGTAAAGCATAAATTATCTCAACATAAAACACATATTCTATTATTTTTATACTAGAGGCCCAGTGCACAAAATTTGTGCACTGGGAGGGGGGGGTGTCCCTCAACCCAGCCTGCACCCTCTCCAATCTGGGACCCCTCAGGGGATGTCCAATTGCCGGTTTAGGCCCGATCCCTGTGGGCAGTCAGACATCCCTCTCACAATCCAGGACTGCTGGCTCCCAACCGCTCACCTGCCTGCCTGCCTGATTGCCCCTAATCGCTTCTGCCTGCCAGCCTGATCACCTCCTAAGCACTCCCCTGCTGGCCTGATCGACGCCTAACTGCTCCCCTGCCAGCCCAGTCACCCCCAACTGCCCTCCCCTGCCGGCTTGGTTGCCCCTAACTGCCCTCCCCTGCAGACCTGGTCCTCCCCTCCCCTGCTGGCCTGGTCGCCCCTAACTGCCCTCCCCTGCTGGCCTGATTGCCCACAACTGCCCTCCCCTGCCGGCCATCTTGTGACCACATGGGGGCAGCCATCTTTTGCTAGGGCATGATGGTCAATTTGTATATTACCTCTTTATTATATAGGATTGCCCACAGAACTTGGCACAATGCATGCATAGAACAGGCACAGAGTAAGTATCAGTAGAAGTAGTTAATGCAACCCACACACAGCTGATGGCTTGTTTGCTAGCTCAGAATATGTTAAAGAGAAACATATTATAATCATGAGGCTTTTTTAGACTTTTTAAGCATCATCAACACATACAACCTAAAGGGAAGGGAGAAAGAAATATGTTTCCTGATTTAATTTCAGATCTACTACAAAAATGTCTATTCTCAAAAGAATACATTCCTGTACATAATTGAAATCACTGACAGACCAAAGCATAAGAGAATGATGAGGGGCAGGGGAATTTAAGAGTTCTCCCTCTCTCTAATCTGGAAGTAATTAACAAGAAATTCAAAGGAAGTTCACATTTTACTTTAGCAATGTCTTGAATACACTGATACTTCAGTGCAACCTTGAATTTGGAATGTGGTTCAATTCAATGTTAACTCAGTGCCTTCTATATTTATATAAATCCCGCCATCTCTTGCAGCATTTCTAATCTCTACATTAACCATATAACACTTTTCACTCTTCACTTTCCTCTTTCATGTGTATAATATATATTAGCTTCAGCACAGGCTACAAGTTCTTTCTTATGAAACATGGATTTTGAATTCTAGTATTTCTGGTATCTGGTAAAATGTTTTGTACATAGTAGACCCTCAAATATTTGTTCTGATTGAACAAGTAAACTTAGAGTATATACTCCTGGATGGGAACTAATCTAGCTGAATCTGTGACCACCACATACTAAGTGCCTACTTCCACCAGGCACTTTACACATATCACTTCATCTGCATCACAACCCTTTGAAATAAGTATAGTGTCTCTTTTACAAATTGGGAAACTGAGGCTTTAAAGAGGTTAAGAAAATTTCCCGAGATCCTAGTTAGTAAGAAGTGAAATGTGACTTAAATTCAGTCTGATTCCTATCTTTCCATTAAGCCAAATCACTTCTCTAAAATAGTGAGCTTCAGAACCACGGTTGAGGGACATGATAGGATATTGACATGACTTCTCAAATTTTAGTAAAAGAATAAAGTAGGTTTAGATCAGTAGAATGGCAATTTCTTTTTTTAATTTATAGCAAATGCCATATTTACAAATGACACACTCTTCATTTACTGGAGTGCTTCAAACAGAAGGCATTAAATCTATTGCCTATGTCTTAGTCCCTGACTTGACCTCTGATATCTGAGCAGGTATGTGAGATTAAGCTTTAACCTCCAGCTAGTAAACAGGGGTGGGAAGAGAAGAGTGTGTCACAAAATACACTGGATGCCAACTCTCAGACCAGTAGGTAGAGAAGTATATTGACAGTAACTGATTGGAACATCCTATACCTCAGTCACTCAGTATAAAAAAACAATATTATACTCACTTTTAGAAATAGATTCACTGTACTAGCATACTAGCAAGAATCTCTTGCTTATTTCTATTAATACTAGTGGCCTGGTGCACGGATTCGTGCATGTTGAAAGGAAATTAATTAGAAGAAAGATTCGTGTGGTAATTATGTTACTGCAAAAATTACATGTCAAAATATATATAATGTTATAAAATTAAAACATGCATGCGATTGGCACCAGCGAGAGCTTTATATGTATCAATCATGTGCGAGTCGTTTATTTTTAAATTGTCAGTGCGTGTTATATGTACCTGTCAGACGGTCAGACGGAGTAAGGCCGGTCACTTAGCCTTTTATATATATAGACCAGAGGTCTGGTGCATGAAATTTGTGCATGGGTAGGGTCCCTAGGCCTGGCCGGTGATCAGGGTTGATCTGTGAGGTGACCGGTGGGGCCCCCGCTGGCACTCACCTTGGCTGGCCTGGCACCGCCCACTCGCCAACCCCACCACCCCCCGACCACCACCACCATTGGTTGCCTCCCTCTGCAGGGCGACCAGCGGGGCAGTGAGGGGGCCCCCACTGGCACCTGCCTTTGCTGGCCTGGGACAGCTCCTGTATTAAGCATCTGCCCCCTTGTGGTCAGTATGCGTCATAGTGATCAATTGTTCAGCAGGTCGTTCCACCATTCCATCGATTTGCATATTAGGCTTTTATTATATAGGATTTGCCAAGTTTCTCCACTTGCTAAGAAGATTATGCTAAACCCAAAGGCAAAAATATGAAAAGTACTCATTTGGCCTTTTTTCTCAAAGTCAAAAAGTTTCTTTGGCTTGTAAAGTTAACCAAGAAATGCTTAGTCAGCATGTGATATACCCAGCTGCAGCCATGAACTGCCTGGAGGGAAGTAATATATAACAGCAGAAACACCAACCATAAAGAAACAAATTGATAACATAGACTTCATCAAAATGAAACACTTTTGCTCCTCAAAACAGTTAAACGAATAAAAAGATGAACTACAGACTAGGAGAAAAACATTTGGAAAGCATTTATCTGATATAGGATTTATATCCAGAAAGTATAGAGAACTCTCTAAACTCAATAATAAAAATAAACAACCTGATTTCTTTAAAATATATTTTTATTGATTTCAGAGAGGGAGAGATAGAAACATCAATGATGAGAGAGAATCATTGATCGGCTGCCTCCCGCACACCCCCCACTGAGGATCAAGCTGCAACCCGTACATATGCCCTAGACCGGAATTGAACCCAAGACCCTTCAGTCCGCAGGCTGACGCTCTATCCACTGAGCCAAACCAGTTAGGGCAAAAAGATCTGTTAAAGACACTTCATCAATGAAGATATATGAATGACAAACACATGCAAGGATGCTCAGATTATTAGTCACTATGGAAATGGAAATTAAAACCACAAGATATCACTATGCACTTACTACACTAGGTATCATACCAAGTATTAATCAGGATGTGGAGGGACTGGAACTCTGATACATAGCTAGTGGGAATATAAAATAACACAACACTATGGAAAACAGTTTGGCAATCTTTTAAAATCTTTTAAAAGATCATGCCTACCCTATGATCTATCTACTCCATTCTGAGATTTACCCATTATAAATGAAAACAAATGTTCATACAAAGACATATATAAATATTCATAGAAGCTTTATTTCTAATAACCCAAACAAATACCCAAATGTCCATCAACAGGTAAACAAACCGTTGTACATCCATACAACAAAATGCCACTTAGCAATAAAAAGCGAATGATTAATACATACAGCAACATGGATACATCTTAAAATAATTATGCTGAGTGAGAAAAGAGAGTACATACTGTATGATTCCATTTATAGAAAATTCTAGAAAATATAAACTAATGCATAGTGACAGAGAGCAAATCAGTACTTGTCTAGAGATGGGGCAAGGGAACAGTGGGCAGGAGAGAAATACTGAAAAGGGGAATGAAAAAACTTTTTGGTGTGATGGGAAGTCATTATCTTGACTGTGGTGATGGTTTCATGAATGTATACATGTGTCAAACATCAATTTATAAACTTTAAATATAAGAAATATAAGCAGTTCTTGTATGCCAATTATTCCTCAATAAAGTTTTTAATTGCAAAACTTTTTTAAAAATTGCTGAGTGATGGCCCTAGCCAGTTTTGCTCAGTGGATAGAGCTTCGGCCTGCAGACTGCATGGTCCCAGGTTCAATTCAGGTCAAAGGCACATGCCCAGGTTGCAGTCTCGATCCCCAGTAGGGGGTGTGCAGGAGGCAGCCAATCAATGATTCTCTTTCATTATTGATGTTTCTATCTCTCCCTGTCCCTTCCTCTCTGAAATCAATGAAAATATATTATAAAAAAATAAAAAATAAAAAAATTGCTGAGTGATGAATATGTATGTCATTTCCTCACAAAAAAAAATGTGGCATCATGTTTAAGAGATAAAACATGGGCAAAGGATCTGAACTGATAGGTCTCTAAGAAAGATATACAAATGGTCAGTAGACACATGAAAAGATGTTCAACATCCTTAGTCATCAGGGCAATGGAAATCAAAACAATAATGAGATACCACTGAAATGGCTAGAGTCAAAAAGTCAGGTAGTGACAAGTTTTGGTGAGAAAGTGATGAAATTGGTAGGAATGCCGAATAGTGCAACTCCTTAGAAAAGAGTCTGAAGTTTTTCAGTTAAGCATAATCCTATATAATAAAGGGCTAAATGCAAATTGTCCCCTCGGGAATTTGACTGGAAGACTGGGAGATCGATTGCTCGCTATAACATGCGCTGACCACCAGGGGGTGGCGGTGGGGTGCTGAGGGAGCGAGGGAAGGAAGAGGCGGGGAGGCCAGGAGGTGGGGAATCTGATCGGCCCTGATCACTGGCCGGGCCAAGGGACCCTTCCCATGCACAAATTTAGTGCACTGGGCCTCTAGTGTTATATGACACAGCAATTCCTAAGAGAGATGAAAGCAAATTTCTACACAGAAACTAATACAAAATGTGTATTTGGTAGGGAGAAGGGGGTGGGTATTAGAGAACCCTCTGTACCTCCCCATCAGTTTTTCTGTAAATCTAGAAGGATCTAAAGTATTAGATAACAATATTATGGCATGTGGGAAGATGAAAGTTAAAACATTCTAAGATTCTGATGGGAGAAAGAGATGTTGATTATCTTTAGACTTTGAGTCAAATAATATATGTGAAAAATTTAACAGAAGCCACTAACTGAAAAGATTAAGTAAAACAAATTTATTTTTTACAAAGCAAATGTATACTTTTTAACTGCGTGGCTTACCTGAGACTCCAGAGCCTCCAACTTACGTTTCCTCGCATGAAGGGCTTTACTGGGAAAAGCCCAATAATAATTAGAGGTTCCAATCCTCTCACAGTCAACCATACCATCATCAACTAAGCTTTGAAGAACGTCTTTCACTGACATAGCAGCTAAAAGATATAATTTTTAAAGATATATCATAAATAAAATTAAAAGGCCAGTAAGTGGGGAAATGCAACAAATATTATAGGTCAAGAGTTAATAATTTAATAAATAAGGAGCTTTCAAAAATAGTAACAAAAAAGCCCAATACTGCAACAGAAAAACAAAAGCATATCAATGAGCATCTATAAAATATACATGGTCAATAAACAAGACAATGTTGAACCACATTATTAATTAAAGAAGTAAAATAAAGCAATGAGATTTAATATTTTGACTATCAAAAACTAAAAAAATAAAGGGTTCAGAAAAATGGGTACTCTCAACATGGGTGGAAAACACAGCAGCATGCATCTAAAGCTTTAGGTTTATGCAGGCCTTTTGTGTAGAAATTCCACTTTTATAAATTCAGCCAAAGAAAACAATGATGGATATGCATAAGGATGCCTATCAAAGTAGTTTTCAATAGTAAAAAGTTGGGAACCAGTCCAATAATGGGACTTTTAAAAGTATTTTATTGTAATGGAATATATGCAATCATTAAAGTTATGTTATAAAATAATTAATGGCATGGTATGTGTGTATATATATATATATATATATATATATATATATTAAAAATGTGTAATATAGAATGTATCATGTAAAAAATAAGTTTAAATGACAATATACACTAATGTGACAGTGGTTATTTTGAATAACAGGTTAAGAGGCAATTTTTCTTTCTTTTTACTCATTTTTCTTTTTCCAACAATATATACATATTGCCATTTCTGCCAAGAAAACGAAAATAAAACTATTATGAAAAATAAATAATAATAAACTGAACAAGTTTAAAAATCAGAAAAACATTGTTAAAAATAGCATGTAAAAAATACAAAGCCATATTTCACAAATATTTGAAAATTCATGAACAATTCTTATTTTCTATTAAATAAAACTGTACCAAGAAATTACCCATATTTTAATGTCCATTTTAATTTTTCCTAGAGTAGATCCCCAAATACAATAAAATCTATTTAAAAATTAAAGATTTAATAAATAAAATTGACACCAAATATGTGTCACATTCAACCTCACTTGTAAAGAAGTACAAACTGAAATGAAATGTCAAAAACTTCTAAAAGTGAAAACATAGTTCTGAGAAATGAATGTGAGTTTAATTTGATATAGCCTTTCCTGAGGTAATTTGAGAATACATATAAAAAGCCTAAGACTACACAAGTCTCCATTTTCTATTCTATTTCCTTCTGAAGTAATATGGGATATGGGAAAAATTTATGAGGGAGAGAGGAAGGAGCAAATGGGCAGAGCACAGAGGATTTTTAGGGCAGTGAAAGTACTCTGTATAATAGCATAATGGTAGATCTGTGTCACTATACATTTGTCCAAACCCATAGAATGTACAACACCAAGTGTGAACCCTAATGTAAATAAATGATGGACTTTGGGTGATTATGATGTGTCGATGCAGGTTCATCAATTGTAATAAATGTACCACTGTTGAGTGATGTTGATAATAGAAGCTATGCATGTTGGGAGTGGGAGACAGGAAGTATATGAGAAATCTCTGTACCTTCCTTTCAATCTTTCTGTGAACCTAAAACTACTCTAAAAAAAGTCTTTTAGAAAAAAATTTATGGATAGCATGTTAATTGCACATTAAATTTAGCAGCAAAATTTGGGAACAACGTAGATGTTCAACAATGGGTAACAGGCTAAGCAAATTATGGCACAGTAAGTAGTCATAGAATTAAACATTAAGAGATGCAGGTGTTGTACATAATTTTCTGAAAAGCACATGACATAGGTAAATGTGAATGATATGTTATATGAAAAAAGACATGAACACAAAACTATATGCAGCATAGTTCTTTCTCAGAGAAACGGACAGATACATACATACAAAGACAAATAGAACCTAAACATAAGACATCAAAATACACCAAAATGTTAACAGTGATGGTCTCATGAACAACTTTTATTTTCAGTATATTCTTTAAATTTCCAAACCTGTTAAAATAAGCATGTAGTTTACGTAATCAGAAAGGTTTAAAAAAATATGTATCCAGTGTGGCCGGCATGGTTCAGTGGTTGAGCATTGACCTATGAGCTAGGAAGTCATGGTCCAATTTCTGGTCAGGCATATGCCCGGTTGTGGGGCGTGGAGGCAGCTGATCAATGATTCTCTCTCATCATTGCTGTTTCTATCTCCCTCCCTCTTCCTTCCTCTCTGAAATCAATAAAAATATATTTAAAAATAAAAAGTAAAAAAATATGTATCCTATGTAATAAGTTTAATAGTGACCATTCAAGAGATAACCCCCAGAACTTGTGAATGTGA
Source organism: Plecotus auritus (assembly GCF_963455305.1). NCBI lineage: Eukaryota > Metazoa > Chordata > Mammalia > Chiroptera > Vespertilionidae > Plecotus > Plecotus auritus. Next base: position 61,369,632 of record NC_137773.1, on the reverse strand, counting down.
CCATATTTGAAAAAGCATCTGTACAGGTATAATTAAGGATCTGCAAATGAAATCATCTTGGATTTTGGCTGGATCACATATTCAATGGCATGTGTCCTTGTAAGAGACAGAAGGGGAGATAACAAAGGGGAAGGCCATGTGAAGACAAAGGCAGAGATTAGAATGATGTGTCTGTAAGTCAAGCACTGCTGGCAGCCACCAGAAGGTAGGAGAGAAACATGAAATGGATTCTCCTTCCGAGCCTCCAAAAGTAGCCAACTCTGTTGACACCTTGATTTTTGACTTCTGGTCTCCAGAACTAAGAGAATAAATATCTATTGTGTTAAGCTACCAAGTTTGTGGTAATTTGCTGCTACAGAAAATGAATACACCAGGTAAAGACAAAAAGTAACATTTAACAAATATTATAACATACATGAACAGTTTTTACTTCTTTTGAAGTAAATTATGCCCATAAGTAGATAAATGTGCATATTTGCATGTATGCATATATGTGTGTACATGGGCATACATGCATACTCCATTTCAATTTTCCTAGAGCAGATACTCCAAACACAGAAATCATAGCCATGGCCCAAAGACCTCATGTAAAGACTTTATGAGGCAGGGGGGAGGAAGAAGTAAAGAGGCAGAGCACAGAGGAATTTTAGGGCAGTGAAAATCCTCTGTATAATACCATAATGATGGATCTGTGTCACTATACATTTGCTTAATGCATATATTACATATACATTTACAAACATTCATCCCTAGAAATTTATGTTTCCATAAAGTGAAAGACTAGCAGAAAAGAGGACCAATATTTCCCTACATATTTTGGCACATCTTTGATACTTACTAATGCCTTTCTCTTTGGGAGCAATCTTCTCCATGTCTTTTAATTGAAATACATCTTTCTGTTTTTTAAAAAAAATTTAAAATGAAAAACATGTATTTATTTTGTACTATATACTTATATTTACCATAATTCTGTTCATACATAAAACAATGTACTAAAAAAACTATACCTGGAAATGAACAATGCAATAGAATCAAGCATTTTGGAGCCAGAAGAAACTGCAATTATCTTGTTTAATACCATAGAAGTTAAAATGGACAGGTTTTGCATGGACATACAAATCTTAAAGTAACTGAAGAACAGCTTCCCACTGAAGTATAAAAACTAGTTACAATCAATCATTTGTTAACACGAGATAATCTAGCTTCTCTGACACTGATTTTAAGAAAACACAAACAGTATTTTGCTTAGCATATATCATACATTACAGATTTAGCAGTTCCAACTAAAAACAAAACAGACAACTATCAAGAATTGTTTATATTTAGTTTCATGGAAGACTACACTTAAAAAATAGGAAAATTATATATTTATGGCTGCCTATCAATCATTTTTTATACACGTTGCTTGTCCACCAAATTAAAACATTATGGGAACCTATATATATATATAGAATATTTAATCTTACAGTTACTCCTTTCTTTTTGTAATAAGCCTTGGTTAAAGTGATGAAAAAAACTTGGATAACCAAAATAAAATATTTAAGATTGAAGTACTCAGCAATTAGAAGGTAATTATTGTGATAATTGTTTTGAAATCTGGGATCTACTTATTCTAAAATGAACTTGAAAAGGCAACTTCAATATGATGAAAATTAGACTTCCTAAAAATTTAAAACTTCTGCTTATCCAAGGGTACTATTAAGAAATACTGATTAGAAGACAATATTCATAAAACATATACCTGACAAAAGACTGATACCTGAGTATACATCCTCCCACCAAAGACGAATTGATGGATGGATAAAGGAGTGGATAGATGAATATATAAGTGATAAAGTAGAGTAAAATGTTAATGGTAGAATTTAGAAGTGGGATACATAGGTATCACTGTAAAATTCTTTCATAATAAAATGTTGGAAAAAGTAACTTCATCTCACTACACTTAAAGATTTACTAAATTAAGGAAACTGTGAAGTCATTGATCTTAGGGTGTGAAATCAATTTTTGCACATCTGGGAATAAACTGTTAAAGATAATACTGTAAGGTCTCAGAGAACATGCAATAAATTACTGACTTTAAGTGTCTAATGCATTTTAAAAAATCAATTAATCAAACCTATGTGCAAATAGTTCAGATTCCCTGGATAAAGGACATGAACTCACTGAGACATCTGCCTATATGATATGTGGTCATCAAGGAAGAGCCCCAGACATACTGGCTGCCCCAGTGGGGTTGCTGTGCAAACAAAGGAGCTTGCAAAGAACTAGCTTCAGAACTAAAATGTGGTCACTTAAGTGGACAGAGAAAATGGTCTCAAGTATATACTAGTTCTCCCCAGCATTAAACAGAGATATTGAAGGACAGATGAACACAATGGTTATAGCCCTTAAAATATATGTGTAAGCTACCACTAGATAACTTTTAATTAAGCACTTACGACCTGGGCATTATAATGTTTTATATAGATTACCTCATTTAATTTTTATACCAACACTGTGAGCTGGGTACAGTTATTATCATCCTCCTTAATAGATGAGAAAACTGAGACTTAGGTTAAATTACTTCCTTAAAGTCACAAAGTTATTTGGTGAAACGGACTTCAGGTACAAGTTCTCTATCATTGAGCTATACTGTTAGCATGTTCTTAAGCATTAACAGGCAAAGAATTCTTTTTAAAAAAATGTATTTTATTGATTTTTTACTGAGAGGAAGGGAGAGGGATAGAGAGTTAGAAACATCGATGAGAGAGAAGCATTGATCAGCTGCCACCTGCACACCCCCTACTGGGGATGTGCCTGCAACCAACGTACATGCCCTTGACCGGAATCGAACCTGGGACCCTTCAGTCCCCAGGCTGACGCTCTATCCAGTGAGCCAAACCGGCTAGGGCCAAAGAATTCTTTTTGTAGTACACTAGCAACTTCAAATATATACATATATGTATTCATATGAATGACTATATAACGTGTCCCAAAAAAATATATACACACTTTAACAGCTGGTAACTTACTTAATTTTAACTGCTTTTCAGGTTTAATGGGTTTAAAATAATGGGTGAAGCCAGATTAAGCTTTGACCAAAGAAAATTTATCCTAAAGTGCCACAAGACTTTTTTAAATCAGGATACATAAAAAATAAAGTTTATGATACAAAACTGGCAATAATTGACAAACCAAGGGTGCAAAAATAACAAACGAAAAAAAAATTATTTTTTTATTTCAGAGAGGAATGGAGAGAAAGAGAGAGAAAAACGTCAGTGATGAAAGAGAATTATTGATCGGCTGCCTCCTGCATGCCCCTTACTGGGGATCGAGACTGCAACCTGTGCATGTGCCCTTGACTGGAATCAAACCCGGGACCTTTCAATCTGCAGGCTGACGTTCTATCCACTGAGCCAAACTGGCTAGGGCCAAAATGATTCTTGATGTTTGCGATTCCATTGCTTCATATTATCAGCAGTGCCTGGACCAGAACAGTCATCAGTTTAAAAACAAGCACTGACAAAAAAAAGATTATTCATTTCTATAGATTCCTTTCAATTTTGAAAACGAACTGTATGGTAATAAATACTGACTTTATAATCATTCAAAGTATGTATACATTTTGGGGGGACACCCTGGTATATGGGAATATATGAACTGAAATCAGTCAATTAATACAATTACAGTCATGCACTGCATAATGACCTTTCGGTCAACATGCCATCTATAATAATAAAAGCATAATATGCTAATTAGACTGGACGTCCTTCTGGACGAAGCTGGGGCTGCCCAGGTCCCTGCCAGAAGCCGGAGGGAAGCCCGGGTCCTGGGTGCCAGAGGGAAGCCAGTGCCAGCAGCTGGGGGAAGGAAGGCCTACTCTTGCACGAATTTCGTGCATCGGGCCTTTAGTATGATTATAACAGAGCTGAAAAATTCCTATCGCCTAGTGATGTTGTAGCTAGCCATCTCATAGTGCAGCTTACTCATGTGTTGTGGAGATGCTGGTGCAAACAAACCTACTACGCTGCCAGCTGTATTGCACATACAATTATGTCCAGTATATAATCCTATATAATAAAAGGCTAATATGCAAATTGTCCCCTTGACTGGGAGTTCGACCAGGGGGTGAGGCTGGCTGGCCAACCACCCACGGCCGCTCACCCCGGCCAGCTGGCACCTAGGGGATACTCACTAGATGTGAGCTAATCTTATTATTAGTTTCAGGCAGAAAGAGGACACAATCAAATATTTGCTTCAGAAATATAATTCTGGGTCCAGTGTGTAGGATAGTCTGGATAGAAGAGACTCTGTGAACACTGGCATAAGGTTATTCCATATCCCATAGCTCACAAACACAAGTATTTGCAGAACTTTATTCATTCTTCAGGAAATTGGTGAGTACTGATCTCTAATAAAAAAGGTACAGTTAAGCCCTAGCTGGTCTGGCTCAATTGGTTGGAGTGTAGGCCCGTACACAAAAGGTGGCAGGTTTGATTCCTGGTCAGAGCACATGTCCAGGTTGCAGGTTGGATCCCTAGTCAGGGTGCATGCTGGAGGCAAACTATCAATGTTTTTCTCTCACATCGATCTCTCTCTCTCTCTCTCTCTCCCCATTCCTCTCTCTAAAATCGATGAAAAAGCATATCCTCGGGTGAGGGTTAAAAAAAAAAAGGTAGTTAACACTGGATGACATATATGTAAGGAAAAAATTATGCAAAATACTAAAAATCTTAGGGAAAATGACTTACCGTCTCAAAAAAAATTTCCATCATGCGGGCTCTTTTTTCCTCTACGCTCAGTCCTTTTTTCTTCGACTAAAGCACAAAATTTAAAAAGTAGACACTGAATTTTTTTAAACAATGCATTTTAAAACTACTTGGTCTGAAACATTACCAGAAATTTTATGTATGATCTTGCCTGTTACCAATAGGCTTGATAACGGTCACAGCCAGGCCTCAAGACTGATTTGAACTATTCTATGATTATAGGTCAAGCCTTATGGTAGGTGCTGCCAGTACAGTAGAAACTGTGACTGAGACAGAGCCTGGTATTCCGTATAAATTCATTATTTATCAAATGATCCAGGGGCAAGTCACTGTAATTACCTTCGATAGACTTACAATCTGTCAAAGAATATACATAGATATAACTATTTGTAATTGATGAACAGGAACATGCACAAATTGTTACCCAGAACAGAATGAATTGTTACCCAGGTCAGAATGAGTTAATTCCACTCAGGGAGGGAGGGAGAGTTCACTAGGAAAGTCAGAGATGAGGAGGATTTGGGTGAGTTGAGAAATGGTAAGAAAGGTGTCCAGGGAAGACCATATACAGGCACAATGTAATAGAAGTACATGGGGGCTATTCCAGAAAGGCTCTGGATGCTGATGGTATGGCGCATGTGCAGGGAGTGGCAGGTAGGGTGAGAAAGGTAGTCTGGGGGCCAGATGATGGAAGGCTGATTGTCCAGCCAAAGAGAGCAGACTTTATTCTAGGCAATGAGCAGCTACTGCACAATTTCTAAAGCAGGGAGTGATAGATTAGAATTACATTTTAGTAAGAAAGTTGCAGTAGCACTGTGGAGGGTGGGCTGGAGGAAGGAAAACCTATCCAAGTAGAAAATGGAACCCATGTCAGGTTACTATCATCCTCTAACTATCTTTTAGCCAACCTGAAATTAAGGTAATATGTAACTAAAATGCATGTTAATAATAAATTTTACTATATATTGTATACACAATCCAAAATAAAGGGTGAAAAAAAAAAGCCAAGTTTCCTCAATTCAAAGATTCACAGAAAATAACAAAAGAGAACGAGAACCATCATCTCTAGTGTTCTAACAGAGGACTCTGCACTAATGTTTCTTAAGAAACATCTGCATCTTTCTCAAACATTGCACATAAAAAGTAAATTTAAAACACATCATACCACTACAAATGCAGACATAAGTAAAACAACAATTAAAGATCGACCATATCCAACCAGAAACTCCATCAGAAAATGAGAGCCCATGACACATGGGGAGGATTTGGAATTACCATTCTGAACATATACCAGGGTATGAGTCTTGATTCTATTGCAGGTCCTAGAACTCACCACTCATCTTCACAGCAATAAAATAATCCTGCCTTCCTTGATGAGTCATATGGGTAAAATAAGTACCCTTAAAGTTTATATGTTTCTCCTTTTCCTCTGTCTACTCTCAAACACTGTGGTTCCCCAGGGTTCTCTATTGATGCCCTCTTCTCCTCACACCTTTTCTTTGATCTCATCTGCTTTCACGGTTTTAACTAACACACCAGGTCCTCAAATCTTTACATATGAGTCCTTGAGTGTGTTCCTGAGCTTCGATCTCCTGTATCTACCTGCCTGCTGGACAGACTTCAAACTCAGGAGGTCTGAACTGAACGCCTCCTCTCCCATGGCTCCTCGCCAAACCTGCTGTTGTAGATCTTGAGTTCAGTTGGATACCACCGAGTTACCCAGGCCAGAGCAGCAGCCTGGCAGTTATCCTAGTCTCTTCATCTTATCCCACATCCAACCAATCACCAACTTCTGCCCATTTCAGTGCTTAACTATTTCACAAATCTACAGTCTGCTCCATGCCTACCACCTCTACCTCAATTCAGGCCTTCATTATCTGTCCCCTGCAACACAGCTGCAGCCCCCTAAGCACACTTTGTTGCACCTTCTAAGTCCATATTTTGCATTGTCAAAAGCCTTCAGCGGCTCCCAACCATCCAGAAGTCTCCAACACCCTGGAAAGATACACACAGGCCCTCTATCACCTGATCCGTCTACTCCAGCCGTGGGCAAACTACGGCCCGCGGGCCGGATCCGGCTGTTCTATCCGGTTCTCTTGCTCTCCCCTCCACTCCTTTACTTTGAATTTATATTAGTTCACACAAACACTCCATCCATGCTTTTGTTCCGGCCCTCCGGTCCAGTTTAAGAACCCATTGTGGCCCTCGAGTCAAAAAGTTTGCCCACCCCTGGCTCTCATAGGTACCACTCCTCACCTCAAATTTTACATGAAAGCCTGGAGAGCTAAGCAACCTGAGCTGTAATACAGAAACTACTTGTAATTCTCAGCACAGAGAATGTTCTTTCCCATTTCGGTGCCTTTAAAAAGGTTGTTCTACCTGAAACACCTTCTCCTCTCACCTATTCGAAACTCCAAAAAGTCTCCCAAGGCTTCAGTTAGGCATTCTCTAACTTCTCTGAGCTCACAGGTTGGGCTGAGTGTCATTCCACGTGTTCCCAGAATACAACTTCATTACATCACAGGGGTCCTCAAACTACGGCCCGCCGAGGACATTTAACCGGCCCGCCGGGTGCCGCTGCCAGTCCTGCTTAGCAGAAGACTTGTCCCGGGCCCGCAGAGCGCATAGGAATTTGTTCATAGTTGTTTTTTTTTAAAACTGTAGTCCGGCCCTCCAACGGTCTGAGGGACAGTGAACTGGCCCCCTGTTTAAAAAGTTTGAGGACCCCTGGTTAAAAAGATGTTTACTTGTCTCAGTGGACTGGAAATCTTCAAACATGAACTGCCTTTGCTTCCCAGAGCTTAGTGCCGGGTTAGACAAAGCAGACATAAAGGCTAGGCCTTAATTTCAGAACCATGCATCTAAAAGCTCATTTACTTAATACTTAAGATTAAAAAAAAATCTCCAGATACTATAAATTAGAGATGTCTTCAAATTAGTAAGTAAGGGGACTCAAAACTTGACTTGAGGACAACAAAGGAACCTTCTCCAATTAGGAGTTACAGAATTCTTAAAGTCAGCCCTGCTGATCAATTACAATAAAATGTTGTAAAATCCAAAGGAGATATCTGCCACCCTCAGAAGTGGCAGGGTACTCTGCATTTCTCCACTTCCCAAATATATGTCTGGACTTATAACTGTTTACTGAGCAAGCCCGACCAAGTCAAAACAGCTATTAATTCACAATCAGGAAAGAGAAGGAACGTCATCTTTGATTAAAAGAATGCTAAATTTAATTCTTAATCATTAACAAAAAATAGGAAGGGTAGGGCTTACAAAAAGTTTTCTAATTTGTTTCATGTTTCTCCATTATCAGAGGTAAGCATCTGAAAAGAGTTAACATTAAATATTAGGTGATTTATGAGTCGAGAGAGATTGGGTAAAGGGACAAAGTTAATGCATTTGTGATAGTTATCAGTGTTCAGTTCTATTGGGCCAACAACTCCATAGAGAAATATGGCACCACAGAGCCCTGGTAACAGATTTAAGCGTGGTCCTGTTTGGCTTCTTCCGTCCTGTGGTGCCCAGGTGGCTGGGATGGTAGTTTAACCACAAAGAGGCCGTTATCAGCTGTAATTACATCTGGACAAGAATCTTCAAATAAACAGCGTACAACCTAAATCCTTGTCTACCATTAGCTCGGCAAAAATAACGGCCACTTAACTAAATTAAGATATTAAAATCTTAGATCTGTTTAATTAGATGTTGATCGTTTGCCAACAGAAGCAGAAAAAAAAAAAAAAAGCCAGCATGAAACTTTGAAGATTTATGAAAATGACTTGATGACCACAAAGACATTAAATTCACAGAGGATCTGGAGCCCTCCCAGGTGCGTCCCTCATAAAGCGACCAACTCCCTTACCCACCAGCTGTCCGCGGCCCCAAAGGGAGATGCGTGCCCTTTGGGAAAAAAACAACTGATTTTCAAAGAAATCACCTGAAGTGAAGATTCCCTGGGTTATTATGAAATTGAGAGCAATTCAGAAACGTCCTCTACCCGTTGCGATGCTTAAGACCACTCAATGGTCAAATAGCAAGAGAGGCATTTGGGACCCAGGGCGTCCGGCCTGGTCTCGGGTTCTCTTTAAGGGGCTGCCCTTAGGTGGCGGCAGTCGGGGAGCAGGGGCACCGGCTCGGAAGTGACTCGAGGTCCCCCGGACAGAGGGCAGGGTTTGCGATGCTCGGGGTCACGCTCCCGAACGCGCCGGGGTCTAACCGCACCCGCCCGGGAGACAGCCGCCAGCCGCGGGGTGCAGCGGGGCAGGGAGCAGGCGGGCGTCCGCGGCCCCGGGGCGCAGGGGTCGGGGGTCCCGGCGCTGCGCCTCGGCCTCCGGCTCCGGCGGCGGAGGCAGGTGGGCGGCGTGCGCTCTGGGCCGCGTCGGGCCGGAAAAGGCGGGGGGACCAGGGTGTCGACCTAGCGGCCCCTCCGCGTGTGGCCCAGGCGGAGCACCCGACCCCGAAGCCCATCGGGGCCTCCTGCAGCCGGAGCCTGGGGTGGAAGGGGACCCCGGAGCCGGCCTCAGCTCTTACCATGGCGCAGCCCGGGCGTCTTCCGGGGGCGGCAGGGCCTGCGCTGGAGGCGAGGGGCGGGGCAAGTCCAGGAGGGTTTGATTTTGGCGCCAACCCCGCCCCGGGGGCGGAGCGACGGAAGGGAAGCGCTGGGAGTGACCGACCTTCGCCCCGAAGGCGCGCAGCGACCCCTGGCGGCCGGGGTGGGGCGGAACCCTCTCACTAGTTTAAGGTGTTTGAGGGATGGCTACCTTCCACAAATTCTAGAACATTCCTTCCTTGCCCTACCTTAGAAAAGAGACTACGTTAAGTAAACAAACATTCACCCTGGAAACGGAGAAAACAAGCTTTATTATAATGATTTGAGATTTTTTGTGTGCATGGTAAAGATAATACGCATGAATCTTGTTTCTCCTGTGTTTCAAGACAGAATTAAAGTTTTATTGTACACTAAAAGCATCCAAAATACTGTGGTACGTATGCAGCTACGAACATACAAACACTTCGATGCACAGCGGTTATTCTTTTCTTTAAATAGGCAGTCAGCATTTTGATTCATAAAAGAACAAATGAGAATACACCAAACAGAATCAACGTCAGAGAGCGCGGGGCTCCGTGTTCTATACACAGGACGAATGAAACAGGCCTGTACAGGTGGAATGTACAAAATTTAAAACGGAAAAAAAAAAGGAAGCAAAAAATCTGTTTGCTTATACATAGGACTGAAAGGCTAGACTTGAGAACGATATAAAGAATTCTATTACAAGAATACACTCTGGTTGATGACAAAACATTCCGAGTCACAAAGCAAAAGCATTGAGTTTAAGGCTGTGCTGCTTTCAAAGGTCAATGGAAATGCTGTACATTCATTGGAACAACATAGCCAGTTTACCAGTCGATTTTAGAATAGTAATAGCTTTCATACGTTCTCCACAAACCAACCACACGATCACTGCCACACAATTCATCTTGGGAAAGTTTAAGATTAACACCATGATCTGTAGCTTACTGTCATTTAAAACAAACAAAAAAAATTATTTATACCAAACAAATCTTTAATGGGCACTTAGTTCCTTTATGGCAATACTAGATTCCTAGTTATCAAAAATATTAAAGTAATTGTAAATTTTAAAACCCTGCAACGTTTACAGAATGCAACAGTATTACAACTGAGATAATGTTTGCAGCAAGTAGCTTTAGTTTTACCCTACCTGGAAATGTCTTTTTAAAAATTATTAAACTAAAAATACTCCTTCCTTTTCACGAGCTGGTGAATAGAGAGGATACTGTAGAGTCCAAATGTACAAAAAGATTTTTCCCATTTGAAGCAATCTACAGATGACCTGATGTTTATGTGGCATTCCCTCCAATTAACTCAGTAGGCACTGCCAACGCATTCGTGTGAACCCTTAGTGTTAAGGATCCATAGTCACTTGCTAGTGTACTGCTATTCCAGTTAATTCCATGTTAGGACATACCCTGTATATTTAGTGTAGAAGCAAGTGTGTTCTAGTTTCATGGGCCTGTAGTATTTACTTGCCTCAAATCTAGTCAAGAAATAAATGAAAATAAGGAAACTTGGGGACTTGTTTAGTTACTAGAGATGAACATTTGATCAAAATACTAAGTACCATTAAAAAATGGCCAAGTCATAAAGGCTTTTTATTCATGTGTTTCTGAATGGTCAAGTGATCTTTACCACCCGTGTCCAGCAGGGGAGGTCTGTACTGGGAAGAGATGCATTGTCACTGACCTTGACATTCTTACTGGCAATATTTTACCATAGTGCCCAGGGGAAATTTGAATGGATAATTTTTTCAGTGCTACTTATCATGAATGTATGACAGGTTCTGTACACTTGACAAAGAGAAATCAAGCAATAATGGTAGCCCAGAAGAAAGTCACTTACTTTAAATATCCTTCTCAGTTTACCAGAAACCATTTTCCATAGAATGTGACAAAATTTCACTTAAATCTTGTCTATTTGTATCTTAGCAGCACTTTGCCCCCTAAAAGATGCTTACCAAGAAATACAGTAAATGCACATATGTATCCAAATATGTAATGTTATTTATATTTTAACATATATGATTACATATTTTTTTTTGGGGGGGGGGAAATATAGTGTTTCCTGGAGTGCATGTGTTTTAGTAACAGATAAACAGGTCTGAATCAAAGTACCTTTTCTTTCATTCCAGTTTGTGCCAATATTGATATGTAAAAAAAATTAGCTTTGTCTTCAATCTACTAATGGAAATATCCAGCATTATACTGTATGATAGCTGCTTAATTTCTAAATTCACACATATAATTTAAATGTTGTGCAAAAAAAAAATCTTTAAGTAAACTAGTCTTAATATCAATAGCCTGTGACAGAATCTAAATAAGAAGCCATTTTTTACTTGTGAAAATAAACTAAAATGAATTTAACCAACTTTTAAAAGGTTTCTTTTAAATAGTCTAGGAGCTGTCAGAAGTCTAGCTTATCGTTTATGCAGAATATTAATAAAGAGCAAAATGAAATTCCCTCCCTAGAGTGTAAGTTACAAAGGGGCAGGAATTTTGTCTGTTTCCTCCATCACTAAGTCTCCAGTGCCAAGAACAGCCTGGCTCCTGGTAGGCACTCATTAAATATGAAGATTTAAATTCAAAGACTTAGTCCACTCACGTTAGGAAACAGTGTCTTAACATTCTAAAAATGTTACTGAATTTTATAACTTTATCAAAATCTCAATATTTTGAAAACTCTACCTAACTAAAGATGTACTAAATCTAAGTGTAAATCTTTCTGAAAAAAAAATATTTTTCAGAGGTTGATTTGGGCATAAATTTGATAGACAACTGGAAGTAGCTAGATTTCCCTTCTAAATTAAAAAAAAAATTCCTATATAAGAGAGGGGCTGAATTATAAATTAAAAAGCAATAAACATCACATTCATATAATTATACATATGGGAAATGTTTTCTTATAGTACAGTTCTAAGGTGCTTTCAGTGAAAAAGATCCCAAAGTCATTATCAAAAATGCCAAACATGACATCCTATTTGGTAGAACTGAGTAGAAAATTAAACAGTGAAAATAAACCACATCTTATTTTACAGTACCAATGACAGATTAATGACCAACTAAATTCTTCTGTTTTTCAAAATGCATTTATACTTCGTCTAAATGTAATTCAAGTTTAACTTTTCTCTTTTGACCTGTTTTTGCTTTTTTGAAAGACCAGAAGGTCGTTTTCTGATGCAAAGTCAGCCGATACCATCATTCCAGGAAAATGGCAAAGATTAAACCTGCTTTAGGGCTTGTTCTACCAGGACAGGACGGCTTGAAGCTGCTCCGTAAAGGAATGTGCTGAAGAAAGGCTGGACGATGCTTCTGTCTTTCAGAGTGCTGCCTATTTCAATACACCAAAGATTCAGCTATCTATATAGATATATATGATACATTCTACCTTACCCTAATCATGGATACATAGTCCTTTAATGCCTCTACTATTCATTAGACAATGATAAATAACCATAACATGCCCTTACCTGTAACGCTTTCACAACTTTGGTAACACTTGCTTTCTAAGGGGAAACCATTACTCAGTCACATGCCTTTGGTTGACACCATCCGTCCTCCGAAGGGCTACTTATGGCTCTCTGTCCTAGGATACTGGTGTCCTACTACATGTGCTGACATTTTGCAGGAGGTAAAGCTTTCGCTTTCATGAAGTGGAAGAGGAGAGACACATGTGAGAACATGGCACATAAAACATAACTTTTTCTTGATTACATCCAGTGCATTGATCTGGAGTTGGGCTGTTTGTTAACCAACAGGTAGCATTACTATTATAATATGCTTTTCAAAGCATTAGGAGTTTCAGGTGTCCCTGAAAAATGTACTTTGTTTTTCGAGACAAGGTGATTAGGAGAGAGAAGGTGAAAAGAACTCAAAAATGGATCTTCGATCTAACCCAGGAAGGATAGAAAGTTTGCATTTATTTTTAAGTGCTCAACTCAGAGGCCCGCTAATCCCAGACGAGAGGATTTTTGCAAGACGGTCTTTTTTTTTTTTTTCTAAAGTAATTTATATGTAGTTATTGATAGCCAAAAAAATGTCACAAGAGTAATACCAAGTGTAAAAGTGAGGTTAGGAGACCCCCCAGGTCTTGTGACGGAGGTTAAAGTATATAACTACAACAGATTTTGTTTTTGTTTTGTTCTGTTTTGTTTTTGGAAGCTCTGTGCAAAGGCTGCCATTCACAGGCTTAACAAATACCTTTAAATCTCCCAGGTATTTTTTTTTAATGCTTACTTGATTTGCACAATTGGTTTAACTACATACATCCCTGTCCTATAAGCCATAGTTCACAGGTGTAAAACTTTGCAGTTTTTATAGTTTCTTTTTAACCCTAAAGGTCAATTACAGAAATCAAATATGCAGTTTTTAAGGAAATTGTTACATTCAGAAATAACCTTGGAAAATTCACCAATGATTCCTTCTAGCATGAAAAGTCTAGTATAATCTGGTCCCGCGGCGAGAAATCCATTCCAGTTTATAGTGCAAGACCTTTGCAAGGGGCCGTCCAGCTGCCCACCATTACTGTAAGTACCGGTAGACCTTGAAACAGTGGTTCCCAGAGTCCGCAACCACAACGTGGCCGTCTGAAGTCAGGGCCAGGCCTTGGGGACCGTAGAGCGGGTCAGCGGATGTGTTAATGTAGGACAAAAATGATCCACTTCCATCAAAAACCTGTCAAAAACAGAGTGTTACAGGAAGAGTTACAGTAATATGATAAGAAATAGTTTACTAATGTTTGTAAAAGCATGTGTATCTAGATTTGTTTAGGTCACTATCAAATACACAATACCTCCCTCCACTTACCTGGCTTTTTCTCCTCATACTCTCTAAGAGTCACTGACAAAGAACATGCCATTAGCCACCAGATCATACTTATGTTCTTACAGTGGTCAGACTGGAGGAGAATGCCCGGGATCAGCGGTTGCCAACCAGTGGTCCAGACCACTGGTGGTCCATGAGGTCTGAAGGTTGGCAACCACTGCCTTGAATGGTGCTTAAAAAATGAATCAGTCTTATTTTTCACTCAAACCTTCATATTACCCCCTTCTAGCCTTACATCCCTCTTTTATCCACAATCATAAGTGAGAAAAATAAGCCACTCGATCACATAAGAATGGTCCTGAGTCATAATATGGGATGAGAAATAGAGATTATTCCTTTTCTTTTCAGAAAAGAGTAAATTATAAGAAATCAACATGTACAATGGTTCAACATGTACATTTGGATAGGAGGTGGTCTTCTTTTGTTCTGTAAGCTTCTGCTATGATGACATAAAAGGATCAGGAACACTTCTTCAAAAGGCCCAGGCTGGTTTCTTTGGACCATTGTGTTTGGCCCATCAAATGTTCTAGAAGGCAGCATTACCAAGCAGGTGCTACGAGGGTCACAACACAGCTGATCACCTGTGGTCCTACACAGAAGTGCTTTGGTTCCCTGTTGGTTTCTGGCTTACCATCAGACATAGAAGGCCTCTTTCAAATGTAGATGCCCACTGGGATAATTAAGCAAAACAAATATATTTCAGAAATAAAAGTATTTAGTGTTACATTTATAGTCTCAACCCTTTTTCGGAGAAGTAGATACATATCACAGATTTAAATTGCTGACCATTGCGGTCCTCAGAGGCATCTGAGTGCTACTAGATTTAACCAGTGCACTCTGGGTTCTCAGGTGCATTGCACAGGGCCACATTGGCGAAGATGAATAGCCCCATCTGTAAATGCATGTTTATTTATTTATTTTTTAATATATTTTATTGATTTTTTACAGAGAGGAAGGGAGAGGGAGAGAGAGTTAGAAACATCAATGAGAGAGAAACATAGATCAGCTGCCTCCTGCACACCCCCTACTGGGGATGTGCCCGCAACCAAGGTACATGTCCTTGACCGGAATCGAACCCGGGACCCTTCAGTCCGCAGGCCAACGCTCTATCCACTGAGCCAAACCAGCTAGGACTGTAAATGCATGTTTAGATACATGCAGGTGTCTACATGGAGAAAATAAGTCTTCTTCAGTTTGAGAATTTAACAGCTTTATTCTTAATTTAGAAAAAAGTCAAAAAATTTTTTGTATCATAAACCCCTTTGGCTGTCTGACAAAGACTATACAGTCTCAAAATAGTGTTTTAGTGTTATTTTTTTCCAGAATGTAAGCAGTTTTATTATTTTTCATAACAAATCAAAGTGCCAAATGCCATTCATGGTACATTATTCTGAAATAATGAAAATATATTTAAATTCTTCTTCTTCTTTTAAATTTGTTTTTGTTAACTTCTAATTTTGAAATAATTATAGATGCACAGAAAACCACCAACATAGTAAAGAGGGAGCCTGTGTACCCTTCACCCAGTTTCCCCCAAGGGCAAATACAGCAAACTGACATTGGGATGTATGTGTATAGTAGTATATCATTTTATCACAAGTATAGATTCATATAACCACCACCACAATCATCACACAGAACTATCCCATCATCACTGCCTCTTTACAGTCTCTCATACTCCCTTCTGCCACCATCTCTAACTGTTGACCACTAATCTGTTTTCCTTCTCTGTAATTTTAACATTTCAAGAAGGTTACATAAATGGAATCATACAGTATTGATCTTTTAACAGTGGCTTTTTCCACTCAGCATGATGCCCCTGAGATGCAGTTGAGTACATCGTTAGTCTCTTCCTTTTTACTGCTGAGTAATATTCCATAGTATGGATATACCAGTTTGTTTAGCCATTAACCTGTCAACAAACATCTTGGTTATTTTTAGTTTTGGACTATACCAAAGTTTCTATGAATGACAATGTACACATCTTTGTATGGACATGCATTCTCATTTTTCTGGGATAAATGCCCAGGAATGCAACTGCTGGGTTGTATGATAAATGTATTTTCAATATTTTAAAGAAACTGTCAAATGATTTTTAAGACTGCCTGTCATTATACATTCCTACTAGCAATGTCTAAGAGATCTAGTTTCTCTGTATACTTGCCAGCATTAGGCACTGTCAATATTTTTAATTTTAGCTATTCTAATATATGTGTAGTAATATCTCATCATATCTTAATTTGCACTCCTTTCATGTATAGTGATATGGAACATCTTTTCATGGGTATGTCCTCTTCAGTGAAATTTCTCTCCATGTCTTTTGCTCATTTTCTAATGGGATTATTTGGTTCTTTTACTGTTAAATTCTGAGAATCTTTATACATATATTCTAGGTATAAATCCTTTGTCAGATATGAAATTTATAAATATTTTCTCCTAGTCTATTGCTTATCTTTTTTATCCTGTTAACAGAATCTTTCAGAGGGCAAAAGTTTTTAATTTTGATGAAGTCCAATTTTTTTTTTCTTTTATGGATTTTCAAATACTGGAAGAGTCATACACCCTTGGAATAAACACCACTTAGTCATGGAGAGATTTTTTTTAAGACACTCGTTTTTTTTAAATTAATTAATTTATTATATATATTTTTTAATTTATTTCAGAGAGGGAGGGAGAGGGAGAGATAGAAACATCAATGATGAGAGAGAATCATTGATCAGCTGCCTCCTGCATGCCCCCTACTGAGGGTCGAGCCCGCAACCTAGGCATGTGCCCTTGACTGGAATCAACCGAGGACCTTTCAGTCCACAGGCCGTCTATCTGCTGAGCCAAACCAGCTAGGGCGAGAGATTTTTATTTATGGCTGAATTCTATTTGATAATATTTTGTTAAGTATTTTTGCTTCTATATTTATGAGGAATGTGGTCTGCAGTTTTCTTTTTTGTGCTGTCTTAGCCTGGTTTTGGGATCAGGGCATGAGAAGCTAAGCTGGAAAGTGAATTGTAAAATGTTCCTATGTCTTCTGTTTTCTGGAAGAAATTGTGTAGAACTGATGCTAAACCTTCTTTAAACATTTGGTAACCTTCTCAAGTGAAACCATCTGAGTCTGGAGGTTTATTTTGGGGGAGTTTTAAAATTATGAACTAAATTTCCTTAATCATTGTAGGGTTATTTAAATCATTTATTTTATATTGGGTGAGTTGTGGAGTTCGTACTTTTTGAGGAGTTGGTCCATTTCATCTAAGTTGTCAAACTGATGCACGTGGAGTTGTTCATAGAATTTCCTTATTATCCTTTGGAAGTCTGCAGAGTCTATAGGATATTAGTGTTTTGTATCTTTTCTCCCTTTCTTTGTCTGTCTTGCTAGAGGCTTGTCAATTCTATTGATCTTTCCAAAGAACCAACTTTATTGTTTTTCTATCTTGAATTTCATCAATCTGATCCTATCTTCACTGTTTCCTTTCTTCTGCTTGCTTTCAGTTTGCTTTTCTCCTTTCTTTTTAGCTTCTTGAGGTGGGAGCTTAGATTATTGATTTTCAACGTTTCCTTTTTGCTAATGTAAGCATTTAGTGATATTAATTTCCCTCTCAGGTACAGTGGTGGTTTCCAGGGCTGGGGGGTGAGGGAAATGGGGAGAAGTTGGTTAAAGGGTACAAACTTCCAGTTAGAAGATGAATAAGTGCTGGGGATCTAATGCACAGGATGGTGATAACAGTCAATACTGTATTATACGCTTGAAAGCTGCCAAGAGAGGAGACCTAAATGTTCTCACCACAAAAAAGAAATGGTAATTATGTGGATACTGTTGTAATAACCTGGCTGTTATTAACAGGAAAGGAGTAAAGGGAGGTCTAGATAATATAGCATTCCATTTATACAGCTTTGCTAATTTAACACTCTCCAAGTGTATTCCTTGCTGACCGCGGGGGGAAGGGACTGGGCCAAGGCAGTTTAGACACATGCCCAATAAGGTCTGAGTGACATGGGAAGGTGCTTACTTGTCTGTCAATCATACCTGGGAACAAGTAATTGGCCAGAATAGGCATGGCCACTGCAAGGGCTTGAAACTGAATATTTAAACGTCTGAACAAAGAGAGTTCTCTCCTTTTGGCTCTTGGCTCCTGGCCTCTCCCTTGCTGCTTGCACCTGACCCCTGTTGCAGGGGGCGTGCTCCCCTGCATTCGTCCATGTGGCCCATGGCCATGTGGACTCTACATAATGGACTAATGGACTTCAATTAGCCTGAATGTTGAACTGGACTCGGCTGCAACATGGAAAGGAAGCTCTGGACATGGCTTTGCTGAACCCACAGCTGCTCCTCTTTCAGGACTGGTTTAAGGGAAATGGGACATTGGAAACTGAGGAATATTTCTCTAAACAAATAAAGTCTTTTACCACACCTCATTCTCTCATGGGGAATTCTGAAAGCGCTAATTTCAGCGGCGCCCCAAGAACCCCACCAGCAATGGAGGAATCCCATTCGTGTACTCCTCCGATAGCAATGTGACTGTGACATGATGATGTTATGTAATGCTATGGTGGCAATCATTTTACAATATATGAGTATTAAATCAACACACTGTACACTAACTAACACAGTGTTATATGTCAATCTCAACAAAGCTTGGGGGAAATTTCCCTTTCAGCACTGTTTTAGCTGCATGCCACAAAATATGATATGCTATATTTGCATTTTCATTCAGTCAATATATTTTAAATTTTTCCTTCAGACTTCCTCTTTGGCTCAGGTTATTTAGCAAAACATGAAACAAAATATGTGGTATTATGAAAGAAAACAATCATGTTAAAATATAATAAAATTTTAATTATAGAAATATGTGTGCTTTTTAAACTAATACATTAAATAACAAGAAATAGTGATGGGCCTACTAATAACTTCAATTTTGAATGTGCATAAATGATAATTCAAGATGTCTGCAACTGTAACATGAAAATTTCTGTGATTTCTCTTGGTGACAAAGTTACAGATATTACAAAAATGAATGTGATTATTGCCTATATTTATAATGAAAGTAAATGATAATTTTTAATTAGAAGTTAGTAAAAACAATAATATAATATTTTTGTTCAAAGGACCTCATGAATTCTATCCACAAACACTTTGGGGGTCTGTGGAATACGTGTTAAAAACACCTGATTTAGAGGGTTTCACTCTGGTAATATGTTGACATTTTTCGTCTCCACCTTCCTTAGTCTGGCACTTCTTGTGAGATTATCTATGGTCTTATGACCTAACCAATGAGAATGAAAAACATTAAGGTCTAGGGACAGTTAATCCTCCACTTTTAACAAATACCAATCACTGAACACAAATAAATTAGCACTTTAATGTACCTGGATCCTGCTGTTTCCCCAGTCGGCTACAATGATGTTTCCATTTGAATCCACAGCTACCCCCGTTGGAGCATTAAACTGTCCATTTCCTTCTCCATTTGAGCCAAACTTCAACATGAATTCTCCTTCCTGATTAAACACCTGTATAAATATTTTAAAATTATTTCATTTCAAATGAAAATAGTTGAGCCAACATTATGGATTTTAAAATATCTATCTGAGCAGGTTATTTATAACAAGACCTATAATTTAAGACATTCTTTTTAAAAAATCTACAAACTAGACTCCCACTGCACTTGTGGTTTCCCAATTTACTGTATAAATCTGATTTATCATTTGTTAAATCAGTTCTTTTTTTTCTAGCTTTTATCTGGTTATTGATACTTAGGTGAAAAATACTTTCATTATAAATTATAAAATATATACAAATATAAGGTAGTATGAGAAAGTAGAGCTATAATTGTCAACAATATTATTCTTTCTGCCTTTAAATAAATAGCTAAATTTTAAGAATAAGCATTGTATTTCTAACAGGATAAGATGATAATTCAAAGTGGGGTCAGAAAGTAGGAGCTTTTTGTTAGGCCAGATGCTTAGAATTTATTACCATTTTACTAAGTCAACATAACAAAAAAGAATAGGCTGGATTTCACAATTATAACAGGGAAAATTGTGAGAGAGAGGGGGGGGAGGGGGGAGGGAGAGAGAGAAAGTGCAGAAGGTGAGTAATAAAAGAAGGGCTTTTTAATATATTTTTTTCAGAATATATTTTAGCTAAAATAGAGAGTTTATATGACCCTGAGACTGCTGAGAGAAGGGAGGCTGACAGAATTGGGAACTAAACAGAACTCTTAAGCAAATTCTCTAATCTGATATGGTTGTTGCATTTAATTAAACATTCTTATTACTAGATTGTGGCTGTATATGTATCAAATACAGATTACTGATTTTGAGAGAATATGTGTTTAATGATAAGACTATACAAGCATAATTTTATCTTGATGATTCAGAAGATACTTAATGGTTTTGAAATGTCTCCAGGATATTATTTTAAGCTTCCATTATTATGCAGTCTACCAGTGTGGAAATACTAATTAAAAATCCAAAGGTATTACCCCCAGGGCACCAAGAGAGTAAGGGTTCCTGAAATGTGAAACTGAGGAAGTTCACTACATCTAAGCGCAAATCTAATTTGAGGAAGATCTCAGGACCTCTTAGAGATTCTCCTGTCACCTTCTCTGTGACCAGGAAATGACTCTCTTTTACTTACCTACCTTGAGAAAGTGAGACACTTCCATCTCTAAAGTCTAAAGTTACTTTAAGATTTGAAAAAAAAGTCTTGACCACTTCCTGAATTAATTGCTTGCCAAGTAAGCAAGTTACCTCTTTGGTTCTTTGCAAAGGACACAGACAAGAACTAGCTTTTACTAAGATACCATGTTTTAAAAATCTCTCCTGACTCTTTTAACTCCTTTCTCATAAAGCATTCCAGCTTAAAAGACCAATGGAAGTGTTAGTATGCTCATAAGAATGCAACTTATTATTCTCTGATCTGTCTCTTAGGTCCTACAAATAACCTTTTGTTGGTTTGTTTGCATCATCTCTGAGTCAGTATGTTTTCCTTGGCGTACTCCAAATGGCTCAGGTGCTTCTGCTTTGTCTTGGAATGATGGAGAATGCCAAATCTAGTCTTACTTGTTTTGCCACAAAAAGAAAATATATAATGAAGATAGGTAAAGAATGTACCAGACCACTTGTTAGCCCTGACCTATAGGTATAATTTTTATATTTATCAAGAGATGTGACCTGAATCCAGAACTATTGCTAACTGCTCTGTGTTATATGGGAAACAAACAAACAAAAAACTCCAGCTATCCATAAAGCTAAGGGCAACGGCTATCAAAGAGAAGAGAAAAAAAAAAAAAGAGAGACCAGGCCCGACTGACCAGTGTGGCTCAGTGGTTGAGTGTGGACCTATGAACCAGGAGGTCATAGTTCGATTCCCAATCAGGGCACATGCCCAGGTTGTAGGCTCAATCCCCAGTGGGGGGCGTGCAGGAAGCAGCCAATCAATGATACTCTCTCATCATTGATGTTTCTATCTCTTTCTCCCTTTCCCTTCCTCTCTGAAATCAATAAAACCATATTAAAGAAGAAGAAGGAGGAGGAGGAGGAGGAGGAAGATGTACTATATTATTTGGGGAACAGGAGTGGGCAATGTTTTCTTTGGAACATCAGTTGTGTGAAAACATTCTAAGTATGAAATATGCTATATGAATGTATGCTAAGGCTATTTCCCTCCCCCAATTTTTTGTTATAGCAGAGTTCTAATATCTAATTTTGTTTGAAAGGCCTTATGATGCAGAAAATAGAAAAAGTGGTTTTGTTTTAATTATTGAATAGCCATGAAATATTAAGTTTCAGAAAGTTCTGCCTCTTGAAGTTCAAGCAATTGCTTTTTCAAATTTAATTTCCAAGTTGTCTCCATGTACATAATTTCAAATTAAGAAACTTATTGCCACCATATTTTGTTCAATTTTCTGTCTCTCCAAAGTGTGTATGTCCAAATTAAAACCTGCATCTTTAAGGAGAAGCCAAAATCTGCTCTTTTAGGTTAACTCCTTTAGGTCCTATGTATATATGTGAACATTACATTGTTTTCTCCCAGACAGGTTTCTCAATCAAAGCAGTTAAAAGGTAACAACAATTGATGTGTTTATAGTACCTTGACAGAATGGTTATGGAAATCTGTAACAATAATTTCATTATTGCTATTTACAGCTGCAAAATGGGGACCTGCAATAAAGATGAAAAAAATATGAGATGACCATACAACAAAAAATGATTATGACAACATAGCAGTTGTGAAACAATATATTACTTAGTTATTTAAGAAAGAACAAAGACGGTGAGCCTCAGTTCTTGAAAGCCAGACCTCTGGCTCCAGATAACATGGAATCTCTATCACCCTAATTCAGCCAGACCTCTGGCTCCAGATAACATGGACTCTCTATCACCCTACACCTGTGACTGTCTATGCTGACTCCTTCCAGATCCAGCTGAGTTCCGGCAGCCCTAATGAGAATGGATGAGCAATAAGCATCAGAATTCATTCTCCGAACCACCATCTGAATGTCACATCTGCCAGCTTGCCTGAGTACGTGTTAGTCATTTTAGGGTCTTCTATTCCCACTGAGGAAAGGCATGGTAACTCTCAGCACAGAGGAAAAAAGACTCCAACATATAAGATATTTTATAAAGTAGAGCAGAAAACCCACATTCTATAATTTTGGGTGACATTCAGAATCTGGCAGAACTGGAGACAAAGCACGAAGAAAGATTATGCAAATTAAGGTTAAGTGCCCAAAACATCCTTGCAAGAAGGAAATTTCATAAACTGCTTTCAGCCTCTTCTCGCAGATATGAGAAACTAAGTAAGCTTGTGACTGCAAAGTGGTGAACCAAAAAGAGAAATTAAAGAGACTGCCGTTCCCATACGAGACAAATACTCTGGACACCTGCTCTGTTATAATCACCTTTTAAAAAGATGGAAAAATTCTCATTCAGAGGCTCTTTAAATAAAGCCACAGCTAGGTGGAGACAGGAGTTACTCCACTGTTCCTAAATACATTCTTATTTTAAAATACCTTATTGTAAAATATATATTTTATTTACTTCTAGCAGTCGATGATTAGACTTCTGAATTGTGAAGTGCCACCAATCAAAACCACGCATGGATGACAGTTCAACTTACTGTGGGGGACATCAGTGAGAAGCATCAAACCATGCTTTTTGCTTAGATTTCACCCCCAGTATCTTTCCAAAAGCCAGAAAACATACTGGGGGTGAGGCGTCTTCAACATGCTCCAACATCATGCAAATGTGAGCAGAAGAGGCATAAAAAAGGGGGTTTACGTATTACCATCGAGTGTACCTGCAAACTGTCTGTCCCCATTTCCTCGGCTACCAAACCTGGTGACTATTTTCCCGTTTGGCTGGAAGATAAACACGCAGCACGCCTTGTTATCCACCACGATGATGTGCCCGTTGCGGTCCACAGAAACTCCTTTGGGCCCCATCAGCTTTCCGGATCCGATTTTTGTCTGTTAGAAGCAAGTACAGCAGAGAAGATTAAAACACTATACAGAACACGAAGGCACACATTTTTCCTGGTAAACCTTCACTTGAATGTTCAAGCAGCAGACCCAGTGACTCATGTCACGATGATCTCTATCCTGGAAAGTTGTCTTTGTCACATCTATTATCTGCTATTGATATTTATTTGAAATCCTTGTTTTTTAAAAGGGATCACCACCAAAAACGTTCTGGAATTGCCTTAACTGGGAGTCACAATTCGCTTCTAAAGAGGCAGTGTGGCACCCTGGCCAATTTGGCCTATTTTATAAGTTTCACCTTAAACTCAACCAATGTAAAACCAAATCTATCGTCTTCATTTCCACCATTAAAAAAATGAAAAGAAACCCCAATGTAGCACTTGCTGATTTTCTAATTCCTTTGACACCACAGTTCATCCAGTTAACCAGGATCAAAATTTCACAGCAAAATTCATTCATTCTTTCATCAGTTTGAACCTCGGTTTTCTCATCTGTAAAATGGCAACTATGTTATTTAGTGCCTGGGTCATGCAGATTCTGAAGGATAAAGGACAATGTCAACCACAGCATAAAGATAATCTCCTTCTCCCTCATCCTACTCAGCTGGTATCATAGCTGACCCCCAGGATGATCTTCTTTCCTAACAGAGACATGAAGATATGGGCAAAAAAAGAGTATGAAAAGAAGGATGAGGATTAGACTTTATATAATCTTTAATTCTTGGAAGTTTATAAATGACTGAGATTCAGAACTGATCTCTTTAGAACAAAGACATGCATTTACTTAGGAAGGAAACAATGGCATTCTGGCAAGGAGATATTGTATAAATTTGATCTGATTCTGCATCTAGCCCAAAGATCAAAGACACTATCACAAAAGAGCTTACAAAGAAATTGTGTACTTTCTTTCATGCATGAATAGAAGATATGTCAGTAGAGATCAAGAGAAGACTCTGATTATTAAAACAAGAATATTATTAGTACCTAACGCTATGAACATTAGTTGTTACTTAGAATGACACGGGCATATAATAATACCAAGTGGATGATAATTTGTAGCTTAAAAACAGAAAGTAAAGGATTACTGCCATACTATCACGTAGTTAAGAACTAGTTAGTGCAGATCTAAAAGAAAAAACTTAAATGTTGAACCAAAACCTCTTTTCCTTCCACTTCCCTTCAATCCTAGTTTAGCTGTATTAGAGTCTACCAAGTGAAATAAGAATGATAGCATTTGACCTGACAATGTGTCTCCAATCTTAAACAGAATAGTAAGTAAAGATGTTTTAGATCTATCGTAAACAAAAGGGGTTGGGGATGGTATGCTGAAACGACACCATGTCCATTCCCAAATCCTCTAGGGGGCATAAGTGTTCTTCAGTGTTTATTCTAATTATTATCAATAGTATTCCAACCATGAGAATCCAATTCTTCCAGGAGAATGTCTATTACATATAGAATACTGAACCACTGAGTAAAAAATGTTTAATTCTGGAAACTTTTCTCTTCTGTTTTAATATAGTAGATGTAAAATATTCTAATATAATAGTTATAAAACTCCTATTTCAATACCTAACAGTGTATTTAATTCTGAATTTAAAAAGACAGTTTATGGATTTGCTCGAGTATGAAACAAAAACTATGGGTTGTCTCCAAATTAGATAGATATTTTCAAGAGGTCAATGAATAGCTTTTATTCTATTGTCATATTTGGGTATGGCATACTGCAAATACAATTATGAAAACACAAAAGGAGGGAAGTTAGAGATATAGAAAGGCAAGAGACCTTTCTGTGTACATGGCCATCATACAAAGCCATTACATTACTAGTGGGGGCAAAAAAATCAAGGGCAATTGAAGACTTGTGTGCAATATGGTAGAATTAAAACAATAGCTTTTAATTTTCCTAGGTTGCAAAGATGCTGCCCCACAAAAATAGAGGCTCCAATCTGAAGATGCATAGTTATGTAACCTATTTAATAAAAATGCTATGACTGTAGTGATCTAACAACTTTAAAAAGGGAAATATAAGTTTCTCCAATGGAGACCAGTGCGTGAACGTCGTGCAACCTTCAGGATTCAGCTGCATTATGAAGAGCACCAGCTCTGAACATTTAGATGAGGAAGGGATGACCACCAGGGGCTGGCATGAGGCCATGAGACCCAAATCATGGCCAACTGAACAGACTTCAGGTTTTGGACAAGGTTCCTAAAAGCACGGGTGAGGAATGCTCCTTTGATGCCTGTTTCATATGAGGCACATATAAGATCCAGAAATAAAATCTCATTAAATCCATACCCAAATCCCAAATGCAAAATGGAAGTATGAGGCGATCAAGGCTCAAGGAAGTTACATAATTGGCTAAAAGCCAAACAGTTAATAAGCCCCAGAGGTGGGATACCAATGGGTTGGTCTGTCTGAGTTAAAGTTCATGTTGTCAACTGAAAAAGAAGCCTCTAGAAGGCCGGTCGGGGGATGGAGATGGCATAGAGCACATGGCTTTCAAAAACACCTTTGACAAAGTGTCTCATAATCTTCTTGTGAACAGCACGGAAAATGGGTTGGGTGATCGTACTCTTTGATGGCATCTTAGGGGAGAGATTTCTGTTATCAACAGAGAGCTCTTTAAGGTGACTTGCCGAAGAAACAGAAATGATGCCGGGAACAGATACGTCAAATGATGGGATCCGTCAAAGGGCAGCTCAATTTGTATTTTCTCCATGAAGCCAGCCTTCATTTCTTTTCTTTCCAGTTCTTATATTCTATACTTTAACACTCTATTTGTAGATTGTACCAAATGTTGTTATGTCCGAAGGCTGACAGGAATTTTTTTTTTTTTTTTTTTTTTGGTCATTTCTTGTGTATTGGTCTTTTTTTCTTGTGTATGGGGCTTGTATATTTCTAAAAGGTAGGGACTGTGTCTTACAATTCTGTTTCTCACATCTATCTATCACAGGTCTGGGAAAGTAGAAGGCACTTCATCAATGACAACATGTAGGTTATTTTGGAAAATATAAATTGCCTCTTACTAACCCTTAAAACTAGTATATAAACAAAAATTGACTGGGTAACCTAACTCCTTTATAAAATAAAGCCACACGTAGGATCCATAGGAGTAGATTTATGACAATATCATTGTTACTCATACTTCATAAAACTTAGATGTAAAACAGTCAAGATGTCTTTGTATATGAAGAATTATTGAATATTTTATTGGATCTCAGAAAGGAAAAAAGACAATTTCATTTTATATTTCCCATTCCTTCTCTCTACTGTTAGTGGTTAAACAGTAGCGAATCTTACCTTGAACTTCCCATCGGAAGAGAAAATGCTAACCCATTTATTATCGTAATCCGCAATAATGATGTCCCCACTGGGATGCACAGCCACGCCTGTGGGCCGCTGCAGCTGCCCAGGCGAGCGTCCTCGTATGCCAAAACGACTTTTGAATTGGCCATCATTGGAGAATATCTGTAAAACAAATTACAGTCATTGGGATGAGAATTCGCACAGATATGAGTGAAGAAGAAACAGGCCAGAAACTCTGTCATCTGCACTGCAGGTCAGAACTTGCAAGTTCCATTTGAGGAAAAGTCTATGCACACATTATAAGCTTCCCTTGTATTGTACCAAGTACCTCAAGTCTTAACTATACCTATTTTATCACCATCAGGAGTCAAAGGTATACAATCAGAGGCCATACCTGCACACACTGGTTGTTACTGTCGGCAATTAATATCTTCCCACTTGTAGACGCAGCTACCCCTTGAAGATTTGTAAACTCTCCTTTATTTCTTCCTTTGGTGCCTAAAAATAAATGATAAAATGACATAAATTAAGCAACGGAGAATTAGCTTTCTCAATTTCAGCAAGAGAATACTTCAGGTTTCCATAGGTAACCTGAGAATGCATTATTTTTAAATTATACTTTTAAAAAAGAAAAAAATCTCCCTCTCCATGACCTAATCCATCAGCCACTAAACCTCTCTTCCAGACCAATCAAATCTTCACAAAATCTTCTCTTAGGCAAATGCCAATCTTCTCTTATGAAGTTGTAGCTGTATATTAACATGATTAAAATAGTTTTACTAGTAGGTTCCACAAAGACAAAAATAAAAACTAACATTATAATTCAGGATATGCAATAGGAGAGAGCCTTATTTTAGAGCTCTGCCCAAATCCCACCCTCTCACTCAGCAGCTCTTAGAAGAAACCTAGACATTTCACTTTCAGTGCTTTCTTGCACGCACCCCTACTAGGGATTGAGCCCACAACCCAGGCATGTGTCCTGACTAGGAATCCAACCAGCAACCTCTTGGTTCCTGGGTTGACATTTAACCACTGAGCCACACCGGCCAGGCTAACACGCTTTTTAAATGGTGTGTTGATACCTGCCGGTGGGGGGCAGGGTAAGGGATTGTCCTTGAAGGAGGTATGTGCCAACATGGTACTAGTTTTTGTTGTTTTTTAAATATATTTTTTATTGATTTCAGAGAGGAAGGGAGAGGGAGAGAGAGCTAAAAACATCACTGATGGGAGACAATAATTGATGGGCTGCCTCCTGCACACTCCCTACTGGGGATCGAGCCCACGATCTGGGCATGTGCCCTTGACTGGAATCGAACCCGAGACTCTTCAGTCCCCAGACCGATGCTCTATCCACTGAGCCAGCTAGGTCTGGTACTAGTTTTTGGTCATTCCCTCTGATGGCTCAATAACAGATGGTTAATGATACAGGAAAACTGAAGGACTAGGGATTATTCTAAAATGCTCAGTTTAAAAGGTAGTGGGGGTAAGGGCAGGGTCTCTCAAGAATAAAAACTTAACTTATCAAAAATTTTGATAAACAGCCCTGGCTGGTGTGGCTCAGTTGGTTGAGCATCGCCCCATGTACCAAATAGTTGCCAGTTTGATGCCCAGGTTTTCGGCTTGGTCCCCAGTGGGCGGCGTGCAGAAGGCAGCTGATCAAAGTTTCTCTCTCACATCGATGTTTCTCTCTCTCTCTCCCCATCTCTCATCCTCTCTCTATAAAATGAAGGAAGACATATTTTTTTAAAAACCAACTTTGATAAAGAAAAGCATGGATGTTAGCAAGATGAGGAACTGAGGCTCAAGTAAAGAAACACAATAAAAAAAGCAAGAGTCCTACAACTGCATTGGAATATAAACAGGCTGTTCCAGGTCCTGGTTTATGTAAAGTTGGCGTGCACATTGGTTTAGAGGGCAAACAAGCTGAGGTAAGAAATACTGACAATGGGAAGGAAAATAAAAAGCACCTGAACAGACTAGAGCCGTGGTCGGCAAACTGCGGCTCGCGAGCCACATGCGGCTCTTTGGCCCCTTGAGTGTGGCTCTTCCACAAAATACCACGGCCTGGGCGAGTCTATTTTGAAGAAGTGGCGTTAGAAGAAGTTTAAGTTTAAAAAATTTGGCTCTCAAAAGAAATTTCAATCCTTGTACTGTTGATATTTGGCTCTGTTGACTAATGAGTTTGCCGACCACTGGACTAGAGGATGAACATTGGTTTGCTTGTTCTCTGGTCCCACTAGGGGACAAAAACCTGCTGCTTCCCTCTCTCATTTAACCTTTTCTCCCTTCTCCTAAGGACAAAGCCTACTCAACTGAGAGAAGGCTCTGTAGGCAGCAGCAGTTGATATTTGAAAGGAAGAAAAAATGGTGAGAATAGTGCTTATTAGAAGTTAAGGGGTGCCTTACTCAGTCAAAGATATTTTTCTTCTGAAGGTATAAAGGTGATGTGGGAGGAAGAAAAACACTAGCCCTTTTTTTTTCTTTGCAGAAATAAACACCTTTCGAGCCTCAGTATAAATGAGAAACTTGGGAAGACATTTAGTTAGACTCCACATCAATATCCTTCAGAACAAGGCAAAGAAAGACGCTGCCCAGTTTGAAATGAATGTGAGATGCTCAGTACCTGCCAATACTGGGTCATGAGAGCAATGAAACTGCCACAAAGGCCACACTGCCAGGCCAACCCTTCTTCTCCAGCCTGTACTGAGCTTCAAAGGTTGTGCTGGCCCAGCTCTTATGCTTGGACTCAAGTTAACTAGAGCTTGAGTCTGTTGCCCAACATGTAAATAAAATCACAGGGTTGGAGGCACATACTGGTATGTTAGTCCGAAGTTACTTATACATTTTTAAAAGAGCTACATGGAATAGGTATTGCCATTTTAATATTATAATATTTGAAAAAATCTGTTTCCTTAAATTACATGGCTCAGTTTACAAGTAGCTGAGGTTGCATTACTGGTAATATCGCTTGATTCTTTTTTTTTTTTAAGTTGTTGGTTTTATTTTATTTTAAAATATGATTTTAGAAAGAGAGGAAGGGAGGAGAGAAACATAGATCGGCTGCCTCCTGCACGCCCCCTACTGGGGATCCAGCAACCTTCTGGTGCACGAGAGGACACTGAGCCACATCTGCCAGGGGCAACCTCCTCATTCTAATGAGCACCTTTAGTCTTGTCAGAGTTATTGGTCATCATCTTTTTAAAACCTCTATTTGTGTTTTTTAAGCACAGCAGGATCACAACATTACTCCTGAGGATTAAAGAAAACCAGCAGCATACTCTAGAGCAGGGGTGAGGAATATCTGGCCTGGAGGCACGGCCTTATTTGGCCTGGTCCTGCCAAGGCAACCACAGGCGGGACTAAAATTCAATAAATCTAGGAGCTTTTTCCATGGCAACATAACTTTCAACTTGATAATTTTGTATAGCCTGCAAATGATGTTATAAATATTCAAATGGTCCTTGGCAGAAAAATGGTTCCCCACCCCTGCTCTAGAGGGACAACTAAATCCTATTTTTTTACTAGCAGTTAAACTAGGAAAATCCTGAGGTTGAGTAATGATGCAGAACTACAGGATGTTATCATTATACTGAAATGCCCACAGTCCAAGGGTTGATAAAGTGTCTTGAGACCAAAATAAAATAAATAAAAATCCCAGAAGTTAGAAATAAATTGGGATTGTGCTTTACTCTTCAAGATTTTTAGTAAATTCTATTTAGTCTGTAGAAAAATTCCCCCAAAGTATTCTAAGTATAAATGAAAATTAGTTCTTTCATAACAAATATAAATGTAACACAAAACACAAGAAGGACTTATAAAACCTTTTCCTGCTACTTTGATATAAAATATTTCATTTGACGGTTACATTTGGCTAGTAAAGCAAGTAACCTGAGTTTTAAAAATAATTATAAATAATTTGGTAACAATGCCATAGGAGAATTAAACTTGTTTTTCCCATATGTTAAATTATACTCACTTCCACCCATGCCTCCAGGAAAATTACAGAAGTAAGGCAACAAGGTAACAGGACCCTGGACTGAAATAGAGGATCAATAACTATAAGCCTCCCACCGCCCCACGACTTAATGGGAAAATTCATGCTAAGTAAATCAGGATACTTAGAATGGGATAAAGCAAGAGATGAAAGTGAGCCAAATATAAGGTCTAACACAGGATCTTCAAGTAGGTGCTTAACAATTGTTTGTTGAGTGAGTAAGTGCCTGAATGAATTATTAATGACTAAGTAAATTACAACCCACATTAATTCATGGGAAAACGAAATGTTCCATAATACTTAAAGCACTTTCATATACTTTCTCTCCTGCACGCCTTATAACCCCATGAGTTAACATGATAAATATTCTCTATCAGCCCATTTCAGAGATGCAAAATTGAAACTAGACACATCACAAAGGCAATAGAGACAGAGGGAAAACTAAAATCTGGGTTCTCCTGACCAGGAGAGTAGGAGATTCATATGATACATTTTTTCTGATACGCACAGTGCTTCCTTCTAACTGGACTTTAGAATGCTAGGCTTCTGAGGTGAGTGCGGATAATTACCCTTTGAGTTCACAATAATCTAACCCAGTGGTTCTCAACCTTTCTAATGCCGCGACCCTTTAATACAGTTCCTCATGTTGTGGTGACCCCCAACCATAAAATTATTTTCGTTGCTACTTCATAACTGTCATTTTGCTACTGTTATGAATCGTAATGTAAATATCTGTGTTTTCCGATGGTCTTAGGTGACCCTGCTAGCGGTTCATGACCCACAGGTTGAGAGCCGCTGCTGTAGAGCCTAAGACCATTGGAAAACACAGATATTTACATTACGATTCATAACAGTAGCAAAATTACAGTTATGAAGTAGCAACAAAAATAATTTTATGGTTTGGGGTCACCACGACATGAGGAACTGTATTAAAGGGTCGCGGCATTAGAAAGGTTGAGAACCACTGATCCTTTAGATCCGTGGTCGGCAAACTGCGACTCACGAGCCACATGCGGCTCTTTGGCCCCTTGAGTGTGGCTCTTCCACAAAATACCACGGCCTGGGCGAGTCTATTTTGAAGAAGTGGCATTAGAAGAAGTTTAAGTTTAAAAAATTTGGCTCTCAAAAGAAATTTCAATCGTTGTACTGTTGATATTTGGCTCTGTTGACTAATGAGTTTGCCGACCACTGCTTTAGATTATTCCATTCCTTCTCACATGGTATTTTCACTGTGTAACTGTCTGTCTCCCTCGCTAAAATGTGAGCTCCCCTAGGGCAGGGGTAACATCTTTCCTATTGCACCCTACAACACAGCACTGTGCCTAGCTAGGACTTGGTAAATATTATTGGCATCTTTTCCCACTTGACATGCAAGAACAGTTCCCAAGGATGAGATTCTCAAGGTGGGTGAGGGCAGGGTGTGTATAATGACCTCAGATGCCAAATTAGTACCGTCTCCTTCCTCCAAGATTCCAGGGAGGGGAGGTGGTGGTTTGCAGAGGTGAGGCAGGGGAAAGGGCGTAAAATGCCCTATCTTCCTGTAAAGCTTCTGAACTCACGCTAAGTGATTTTACATGGGGGAAAAAGTTCACTGCTCTAGAGTACAAATGAGTGCTTCGTTCACTTCCCATGCACTCACTACGGGATGGTGTATTCATTACATCATTTGAAACAATTCAACTGTAATTCTTTCACTCCCTCCCACGTCTTCTGGCTTCCCTTTTGTTCAGCGACTTTCTTTCATAGCTGACAAAACCAGCTGGTGGCTTCTAGTCAGCAAACTTGACACTGTAGGGGGAAATAATCTCAGTGTTTCAAGGAATCACCGTCAACAGATGCTCTAAGCTACTTCCCTAAACTCATTCAGGACTATTTTTGCAATACAATATTAGAGAAACACAATAACTCACTCACTGTGGGCATATCATTAAGTTTTCAGGCGTGGGAGGTATCAAATTCCTCAACTTTGAAAAACTACAGTAGTTAAAGGACATTTTAGGTGAAGAGGAGTTATTGTGCAATTGAAAAGGCATATAAGGCCTGAGAGTCACAGACAGCTTGGGCTCCTATACCAGCCCTCTGAGCCTCCATTCCTTCTATGGGAAGGATAATGGATGTTGTCCCGGCAATTTAGCTCTTGAGGGGCAGGGGTTGGGGGGCTGGAGAGGAGCTCTGATTTGTAGCATTTGCCCTTTTCTAGATAGAAATGCTCCCCTCCAACCCACCCCCACTCACTGATTGAGAGCTACCAACATGAAGTCCCTGAACAGAGTTGGAGGTGGTGTGAGAACCAGGATAAGCTAACTCCAGCACACCGCAAATGGTGCTGTCGTAGGTACATTATCCTGTGGGGACGTTGGGAACTGAAAGTATACTATACTTGCTAAAGATTTTAAATAAGATGACGCAGAAGTGGGCTGCACACTGCCTGGCTCAGACAATGCCTGCTCCTTCCTCCTGCTTCCATTCCCCATCCATTCCTCCCAGAGTCACAACTCCTATCTTGGACATTTCATTGAAACTCGTGCTTTAAAGCATCTTCTCTATACATTTCATTTCCAAATTGATGTCTAGCCCTGACTTCTTTGCTGAGCTTCAAACTCCAAACTGCCTATGGGACACTTCAGCCTGGATGATGAAAACTGAAACATACCTCTCTTCCTCTGACTTTCCCTAACTTGGTTGATACGGACAACAATAGTCACAGTTACGGAGTCCTTATCATGTGCCTGCACCGTTCTAAGCCTTCACATGTACCACTTTAATCCTTACCAAGTGACATATGTGTTAAGCATCCCCATGTTACAGATGAAGAAACTGAACACAGAGAGGTTAAATAATCTTCACTAAATCATATGGTCAATGAATAGAAGGCTGGGATTCAAAATGAGGCAATCAGGCTTTTGAGCTCTTTACTTACCATGTTCTTAACTCCTTAGGTCAGTGGTCGGCAAACTGCGGCTCGTGAGCCGCGGTTTGCCGCTCTGTTGTCTAATGAGTTTGCCGACCACTGCCTTAGGTTAACTATTACTTCTATACTACCGCTATGAATATGTTAATTAGTATTACCTACATTGCCTATCTTCCAAGGTCTTTTGTGTATTAATTTGTTAATTTGTTTAATCGTCACAACCCCTATTTGGTAGGGTGTGTCTTTTTTTTAAATCCCCATTTTATAAAGGAAACTGAGGAACTGAGCGGTTAGGTAAGTTACCCAAGATTGCACAGATGAGAAAGTGGTGGTGTTGGGGCTGGAACCCAGGGAGGTCTAGCCAAAGAGCCCTCAGCCTTAACTGTCACTCACTCTACTGCCTCACAGCCCTACATCACTCAAGCCAAACAGTTAGAAGCTGCATTTGGTCATAATCCACCATGTTTACTTCATTAATAATCTTGGATGCAGTGCTGCTTGCCAGGCACTGTTGTAAGCACTTTGCAAATGTTTAAGGGGAGAGAGCAGATCCTCCTACAGGGTGGGAGCCAAGAATTCAAAGCCAATAGTTGGAGGGAAATATCCCTAGGGAAATACTCAGGACAATCACAGGTAGAGGTGATGATGATGGACAATAACAGTAAAATAACAGCTACCATGAACTGAGCACTTACTATACCCAGGCAAGTGCCAGCCCTATTACAAGAATTCTCTCTTTCAATGCCACAACAACCTTAAGAGTTAGGTAATATTTCATACCCTTTGTCTTACAGAGGAGGGAACCAGGTTAAGAAAGGGTAAGCTAGTTGCCCAGCTGGCAAAAAGAATCAGGACCAGAATTGGACCCAGGTCTGAGCCTTTCTCCTCTCTGCACAGTGCCCAGGCAAGTAGACAGGGGGTTGGGGGGTTTTGAATTTGAGACTGAGGAGATCAGTGGGCAGCAGCGAGTTAACTTGTTTGAGAGGATACTAGGTAAACTCTAACAACCTTAAATTGCATGTGCAGAAACCATACTTTTCATTTACTTGGCTCCCCCCACATGCCAGGCATTACTCTTGGAACTTAGTACAATTCTCAGAAGCAGATATTTGTACTTTCATTTGATGGACACGGACACTGAAGCCCAGGGAAGCTGGGAGACCTGCCCAAGGTTCAAGTAACTGGCAGAACTGGGAGTGGCAGACCTGGGAGGCACCCAATCCTGTGGCCGCCCCAGCTCGTCCACTCTGCTTTGGCGGGTGGATCCATGTCTGCACCCACACTGCACAAATGGCCAGTGAATGTACTAGACCTCCATGCTCTGAGCAGACAACTGACATATCACATCACAATCTTCACCAACATTCAGCCTAATGTGCGAACATAGAATAGCTTTGCCCAGGAATATTCCAAGGAGCTATTACCCCAAGATGTTCCATGGAAAAGTTCTATGATCAGGAAAGTTTGGAAGTGCTGCCTGTTATCCCTCCCCTACCTTAGAGACTTAAAGTGCACATCAGCAGATTCTAAAGATTCTGCAATTTTTAAAAAAATCCGCATTTCCTTCACTTAAGCTAAGGTTTCTCCAATTTATTTGAACCACAGAATTGTTTTTCTATGTGTGTCATTTAATACACGGGGCAGAGCCCTTTTAGAGATACTACAATAAGGACTGAAGAGGCAGAAAGAGAAGCAGATTAGACCTACTTTTGGATACAGTAACTAAAATGCAGACTCTTTTTTTTTTCTTAAGAATTATCAAATCTGGGCCTGGCCGGTGTAGCTCAGTGGTTGAGCATCTACCCATGTTCCAAGAGGTCCCAGGTTCAATTCCCAGTCAGGACACAGGCCTGGGTATGGGGGGGGGGGGGGGAAGGCAGCCAATCCATGTTGATGTTTCTATCTCTCTCTCTCCCTTTCTCTCAAACGAATATAAACATGAAAAAAGTATTATCAAATTGTTTGTTTACATCTAGTTTGCTTTCTACCGAGAAAAATAAACAGCTAAAAATAACATTAGTCTCAATAAATTTTTGTTTTGATAGTAAAAGAAATCAGAAGCAATAAATCAGAAGGGATGGGCTATTTGCATACCCCAATCTCTTGGCTCATGCGAAGCCTTCTGCCTCCACCCTAACCCCATTCCATTCTCCAGGTCTCCACCCATCCTCCCCATTTGGGGGCTGCTCTGCAGCTAATATACCGAAGGTGAGCACAACTTGCAATGCACCATCCCCCCCCTCCCCCCCCCCCCCCCCCCCGCCCCCAGCTCTTACAGGAGTGCCGAAGCAGTGACAGGGAGGCATCAGGCCCTCTGCCCACACCACAGCCCGGCTGGCAGATTTCAGAGAAGCTGAAGGCTATCTGATAGCACATCGCTCCGCCTCTCGATTCCAATAATTACAGGCTGTTGTTGTTCCTTGTGATTAAGCCCCTACAGAACAATCTCTCTGCCTTTGGGGTAGGCGGGAGTACTCCAAGGACATTCCTACAGGGAGGTAAACGATGGCCAACATTCCTTTAAAATTGCCAGATTATGAATGAGTGCTGATATTTTCCTAATTCTCTTTTAGCTTATTTTCGGTTTCCAATTTCCTACAATGAACAGGCAGCACTGCCTGTTAAAAAAAGGAGGAGGAGGGAGAGAGGGAGAGAGGGAGAGAGGGAGAGAGGGAGAGAGGGAGAGAGGGAGGGGAGGCACAGAGTTTTGAAGAAGGAGGAAGGGGAAATGCATCATACTGTCTCCAGAGAAAGAGGCTGCAGAGGCTCAGCTAAAGAAATAGGCCGGTATCTTCTTCACCTGCGAGGAGAAGTCCTGCCCTGCAATGCGCCCCTTTGCAGCCGCTCTCCCCGGGAGCCCTCTGCCCAAGGAACCCTCCGCCTGCAGGCGCGCCCGCCCCTCCTTACCCACGCGAAAGATCAGATCGTCCTCGATGGGGTTCTCTTTTCTCTTCCCGGTGCTGTACATGCTCGCGGGTCGTTTCACAGCCTTCTGCTTCACGTGGCCGCTTCCCGGGGATTTCACGCGCCTCTTCACGCCCTCTGTGGTGGGCGACACGTCCGCCGACCTGATCACCTTCAGCTTAAAGGGGCTGCCTCGGATGTGCTGGTCGTAGAGCCTCAGCGAGAGCGTGAAGTCCCCTTCCTTCTGCACGGTGTACAGAAACTCGTACGTGCCGTTCTTGTTGTCGAGGATCTCTCCGTCGGCCACGCTGCCGTCGGGCGTGCTCAGCTCCGCCGTGAGGTAGGCATTGCCGGTTTTGCAGAGCTCCCCGTCTTTGTCCTTGGTCGTGATGGTCACGGACATGGGCTGCCCAATGATGGTCTGCCGCAGCCCCTCGCCCGTGGCCACCGTCTCGGAGGCGACGGCGTTGGTGGTTAAGATGGTCCCGAGGTTGTGGATGGACTTCTTGAGCCCCTCGGTCTCTACGATGAAATCCAGCTGGTCGTTCTCCCGCGGGTGCAGCGGGAAGTCCTGGTCAGCCAGTTCGTTCAGCTTCTCGCTCATCTGCTTCTTCACCAGCAGCACCTCCGTCTCCGTGCCATGGTTGAGGGCCTGCGCCGTGAAGTTGCTGCAGCTCTTAATACTCTCCTGCCCCTCGAGCAGAGTATCCAGCTGCGACTGGAGCACCTGCAGGAAAAAAACGCGCAGGATGAGTGCTCCCTGCAGCGCTGGAGCTCAACCCCTAGGACGCGTTGCGGCGCGCACCGGGGCCGGGCCTTCCCTGGGCCAGAGTCCGGTTCTGCACCTGCCCACGCCCGCCCGTGGCTCCCAGCAAGGGGTGTTTAATTTCACTCACTGAACCCGGTTCTAATGCGCCGTCCTACACTGCATTCCCAGTACCTTCTCTTTCCGTTCCGCCTCGCCCTGCTTCTCCCACACACATACTTCTTGGGTCACGTGTTTTTGATAGGACAGAGCAGAACCGTCACCACCCAGAGCTTAGCAAACAGATGACCAAGCTTGACATCTGAAAAATTCATTATTCAGTATCTTCCCTTCATGTCCAAAGCTCCCCTGTCACTTCTTAAAGGAACAGAACCGGAGGAATGAAAACGCATTCCCGCTTGAAACTCAGAAGCTTTTCATGCCCCGCTTTGTGATCCACATGCAGAGTTAAACAAAGGCTGCAGGCAGGGCTCACTCTGAAGCAGACTAACAGGTTGGTGTGGGTGAGAGAGCAATTAAGAGACTATTAGACATTATAATTAAGGAAGGAAAACAATCCGGTTTAACCCTAAATCCTGAACGCATTACTTCATATTCAACCTTGCCTTGTGTCAAATTATAAATTGGGGACTTAAAGTCACAGATTTAGAGTTTTGCTGAAAACGAAGGAGAAAAAAAGCTGGATATGCCATTAAATGAAAACTACTCTTTACTGTGCAACAGTGACACCTAGGGACCCACTGGCGCCCCCTTTGCACTGCAGTCAGCCAGTGCCATGAAGTGCCCCAGACATCACGTCTCTTCCAGGATATCAGTAAGGACAGCTGGAGTCTTACTTTGTGTTTGAGGCCATAGTTGACCTCCAGTTCCATAAGCAGCACACTCTTGCGCACATTTAAAGTTTTCTGGAGCTCATCAAAGGTGGAATGGATGTCATCCACGATGCTGGCCTTCTGATTAGTTAACTGATGAATGATTTCTGAGATGAACTGAAGAGCAGAATCTATTTCTGGGAGCCTAGAGGAACAGTTGTTAAAGATCATGGTTATTTAACATCAACCCAGAAATAGTAAAAACAACAACTGTATTTTGTCAAGAAACATTCTATATGCCTCTGATCGTCTTTAAGAAGTAATAACTGAAGAACAAAATGAATAAGACATAATTACAGCCTTTGAAAGAGACTTTGAGGGTCCATGTTTATTTCAATTTACCACAGTCAAATACTTTAAAAAATATATTTTTTATTGATTTCAGAGAGGAAGGGAGAGAGACAAATACATCAATGATGAGACAGAATCATTGATTGGTGCCTCCTACACACCCCACACTGGGGACTGAGCCTGCAACCTGGGCATGTGCCCTGATGGGGAATTGAACCCCGACCTCCTGGTTCTTAGGACAATGCTCAACCACGCTGGCTGGGCCAGTCATCTACTTTTAATAATGGACGATACTTTGAAGCTCTCTGGATCCCATCTTTTCCTCACACTCTAAACCAGGTTTTCTCAATCTTGACTGTTTATATTTTGAGCCAGAGAATTTTTTGTTACAGAGGACTGTGCTGTGTGCATTACAGATGTTTAACAGCATCCGGTCCTCTACCAGATGCCAATAGCACCCCCCCCACACACACACACATAGTTGTGACACTAAATTGAGTCTACACATTGCTAAATGTCCCTAGTGTGTGTGTGTGTGTGTGTGTGTGTGTGTGTACGCACGTGAATAATTATCAATGGCTGAGACCCACTCTTCTAAACGTAGCTGGATCTTTTTTCTCAGTCACGTGAAAAACTTATCCAAACTCAGAGTTCCTGGGATCTTCTTGCAAGTTTCCAAGTTCTTTTAATTAGTATAGAACAGTGGTTGGCAAACTGCGGCTCGCGAGCCACATGCGGCTCTTTGGCCCCTTGAGTGTGGCTCTTCCACAAAATACCACGGCCTGGGCAAGTCTATTTTGAAGAAGTGGCATTAGAAGAAGTTTAAGTTTAAAAAATTTGGCTCTCAAAAGAAATTTCAATCGTTGTACTGTTGATATTTGGCTCTGTTGACTAATGAGTTTGCTGACCACTGGTATAGAATAACCACACTTTTTTCAGTACAACTGTTGGTGAAGAGATTTTCTTTCAGCTGGCTATTTATTTCCTTTCTTTGTTCTTTCTCATGCATCACACAGCTACTCTGTTCCTTCGATTCCATGCCAAAAAAAAAAAAAAAAGTCCTGAACGCAGGGAAACATAAAGAAAATGGAGCAATCACTGCTCAGTACCATTTTGCTGGGCTGCAGCAGAGAACAGCCAGTCACAGGCAACACAGTGGGCCTGTAAGTGTGTCAAGAACAGCAGATAAGAAAGCCTGGCTTCAGAGAGCCTGGTTTCATGCGCGAATTTTAGAGATCCCCTGAGACCACTTTCCTCAAGTATATTTTATTCATAATCACACGAAGGCACTAAAACAAAAATGCCACCACTCATAACATAAGGGGGAATTTTACCAAAGGCCAGGGGATGACTCTCCACTCACTAGTTTATGACTACAGACCCATGATCAGAGAATTTGTTTAGGTGACATGAACCTACCATCCTCCTGAGACAAGAGACCCTGAGGCCAAGCCTGACCCCGGCGGCCCGGTGGGAGCCTGGGGGAGATGTGCGTACCTTTTGTTGACAGCGTCCAACTGGACCTGGAGTGAGGCCTTGTGCTGCTCCACCACGTCCTTGAGGGGCACGGTGGGGTGTTCCGCGTGCTCCCCCTCAGTGCACTCCCGACACATGGCGGTCTCACAAGACTGGCAGTAAAAGTCCATCACCTGCGGGTGACACAAGAACAATTCCAGGACCAGTGCCGCTGAGGAAGTGCTTACCAGGCGTTCCCCCAGTGAAGCCTCACAGCCGCCCCAGGATGTCGGCAATGTTAAGTCCAGCTTCACGGCAGGCAAGGGAAGGTGAGCTTTTATGTGCCACGTCTCAAACGGAGGCGGGTCGGACTCCAAAGCTGCTGCTCTGGTCACAAAACCAGCTTTTCTGTGACCACCCCACTAGGCCGAACAGGGGAGGGCTGTGGCACTCGAACCTCTGGTCTCAGGACCCCTTTACGCTCTTTATAAATGATCGAGGACTGCAAAGCGCTTTAGTTTACGTGCGTTGTATCTATAGATAGTTATCACTTTAATATTGAAACATAAAAAGGTTAAATATTTATTTATTAAAAGCCATGACAAGCCCATTAAATAGTAACATGAATAATATAATTTATAAAAAAATGACTATATTTTGTAAGACAAAAAGCTATGAGAAGAATGGCATTCCTCTCTCTGTGTCCCTTCGTCTCCCTTCCACTCTTTCTAAGAATCAATGGGGGGAGGGGAGGAAAAATCAATGGAAAAATATCCTCGGGTGAGGATTAACAGACAAAAAAAGAATGGCATTCACCTGAAACCTATATAATTTTATTAACCAATGTCACCCTAATAAATTAATAAATAAATAAAGTGTGTCCCCAGGAAAAAAATAAAATAAACTACTATAGTCCTTGTACAATTTCATCCAAATTCTTTAGAATTGTATCACTTGCTGATAAAAGGCAGGTCAATGGGACGACAGGTTAGTAACCAGAAAACAGATCCGCTATTCATCAACCATTGCCATGCCAAGAAGGGTGGAGTCAGATGATACTTGCACTGTCCCTTCCAGGGGATGTGAGCCGGGCGGACATTGAAGCCCAAATAGCATAGAGTTGTATCGATGGTTACGCCACAGATGCAGAGTTGCTGAAAGAATACATAGCAAAGCAGGTGTGGCAGCCTGAACAAAGGCCCCCCCAAAGATGTCTACCTCCTAATCCCCGGAACCTGTTAATGGGTTTACCTTCTATGGCAAAATGGACTTGCAGATGTGAATTAAGTTAAGGATATGGAGATGGGGCGATTATGCTGGTTATCCAGGTGGGCCCAGTGCAGTGGTCGGCAAACTCATTAGTCAACAGAGCAGCAAACCGCGGCTCGCGAGCCGCAGTTTGCCAACCACTGGCCCAGTGTAATCAAAAGAGTCCTTGTAAGAGGGAGGCGGGAGGGTCAAAGACAGTGTAGGAGATGAGACAACAGAAACAAGAGATTGGAGTGATTTGAGGAACAGGTCACAAGCTAAGGGAATGCAGGCAGCCTAGAAGCTAAAAAAAAAAAAAAAAAAAAAAATGCAGGGAAATGGATTCTCTATTGAAGCCCGAAGCTTCAGAAGGAACACAGCCCTACCTACATTTTGATTTTAGACTTCTGAACTCCCAAACTGTAAGAGAATAAATTTGTGTTAAGTCACACACACAACATTGTTTTCCATTTTTGTAAATCCCTTCAGTGTCTGGCTTAATAGCAGAAAGCTGGGCTCTCATATCTGCTTCTGCATTCAATCTGTTTTGATAGCAGACATCGTATGGTCTGGAAAATACCAACATAGACTGAGAAAATGAGAGTGAAAAAGGCAAATAATATCTTAATATTATATAAATACAGTTTTGACCTTGTGGACACCCCTGAAGGGTCTTGGGACCCCTGAGGATGCCTGGACCACACTGAGAACTGCTGCTCTTTGGAGAAGAGGTGAGCTGCACTGAGCAGTTTGCATCCTGGCTTCACCACTTATGTCAATTCACTGTGTCTCAGTGTTTTCCTCTGTCAAATGGAGACAATAGTAACCTACTTCATAGGGGTGCTGTGAGGAGTCAGTAGATTGATATGCACAAAGAAGTCAGATCTTGCCGGGCGCTGGCACAAAGTAAGTTTTTAATAATGATGTCATCTGCTTACCTGAAAATAAAACCACCTTATCCTAATTCAGGGGTCCTCAAACTTTTTAAACAGGGGGCCAGTTCACTGTCCCTCAGACCGTTGGAGGGCCGGACTATAGTTTAAAAAAAACAAACTATGAACAAATTCCTATGCGCACTGCGGGCCCGGGACGAGTTGGCTGCTAAGCAGGACAGGCAGCGGCACCCGGCGGGCCGGATAAATGTCCTCGGCGGGCCGCATGTGGCCCGCGGGCCGTAGTTTGAAGACCCCTGTGACCTAATTGTTATGAATCTCAGTAACAGTATAACATAAAGCCTGAAAGTTAGT
Organism: Plecotus auritus; assembly: GCF_963455305.1. NCBI lineage: Eukaryota > Metazoa > Chordata > Mammalia > Chiroptera > Vespertilionidae > Plecotus > Plecotus auritus. The sequence continues at coordinate 61,327,021 of NC_137773.1, read as the reverse complement.
TTCCTTGTGAAGACAGTCCCCTTATTCTCTCAGCTGAAAATATTTTCCTCCAATTTGGAATTCTCAAAGCATTTGGGGGTGGCGGGGTGATCTTCTGGAAGTGTAACACACATACAGAAAATGGCACAAGTCCCAAGACGGGTGGATGGATTTTCACAAAGTGAATGCACCCACCAAACTAAAAAGCTTCTGCACAGCAAAAGAAACCACCATCCAAATGAAAAGGGATCCCACTGTTTGGAAGACCATATTTGCCAATGATACATCTGATAAGGGGTTAATTTCCAAAATATATAAAGAATTCATACAGCTCAACAAAAAGAAGACAAATAACCCAATTTAATAAATGGGCACAGGACCTGAATAGGCACTTCTCCAAAGAAGACATACAGATGGCCAATAGACATATGAAAAAATGCTCAACATCACTGATCATCAGAGAGGTGCAAATTAAAACTGCAATGAGGTATTACTTCACACCTGTCAGAATGGCTACCATCAACAAATCAGCAAATGACAAGTGCTGGCGAGGATGTGGAGAAAAGGTAACCCTAGTACACTGCTGGTGGGAATGCAGACTGATGCAGCCACTATGGAAAATAGTATGGAATTTACTCAGAAAATTAAAAATGGAACTACCATTTGACCCAGCGATCCCACTTCTAGGAATATATCATAAGAAGCCCAAAACACCAAATAGGAAGAATATACGCACCCCTATGCTCATAGCGGCATTATTTACAATAGCTAAGATCTGGAAACAGCCCAAGTGCCCATCAGTAGATGAGTGGATAAAAAGCTGTGGTACATGTACACAATCAAATACTATGCAGCTGTAAAAAAGAAGGATTTCTTACCCTTTGTGACGGCATGGATGGAACTGGAAAATATTGTGCTGAGTGAAATAAGCCAGTCAGAGAAAGATAAGTATCACATGATCTCACTCATATGTGGAATCTAATAAACATAATAAGCTGATCAACAACAGGTCCAGAGGCATGAATGGACTGGAACAGACTGATATATTTCAAAGCCAGGGGAGATGGGAAGAGATTAACCAAAGAATTTATGTACATATATGCATAGCCAATGGATACAGACAATAGAGTGGTGAAGGCCTAGGGCAGTGGTTGGCAAACTCATTAGTCAACAGAGTGGCAAACCATGGCGGCTCACGAGCCACAGTTTGCCGACCGCTGGCCTAGGGTGGGGCAGGGGCTGGGAGGAGGGGAGAAAGGGGAGAAAAGTTGGGCGACATCTGTAATACTGTCAACAATAAAAAACTAAAAAATATTTTAAAAAGGAATGAAGTTCTGATATATGCTATAATATAGATAAATCTTGAAACATTATGATAAGTGCTAGAAGCCAGACTAAAAAAAGCTACATATTATATGTAAGATTCCATTTATATCAAGTGTCCATATAGGCAAATCCAGAGAGAGACAGACACAGACTGGTGGTTGCCAGAGGTTAGGGGCTGGTGGTGGGAGTAAATAACTGGCTGCTTAATGGGTATAGAGTTTCTTTTCGGGGTAACAAAAAGGATCTGGAACTAGTGGCGATGTTTGCATAAGCTCTTTGAATATACTAAAAGCCACTGAATTATAGACTTTAAAATGATTAAAATGTGAATTTTGTGTGTGAATTTTACCTCAATTTAAAAAATGTTTGACTGCTTTGAAGAGACAGCAGCAGGCCTGGGTTACTTCCCTGATTCAGTATCCTCCGTGTTTCTTGGGAGCAAATCATTTTGAAGTGTCAACAACTGGTCATTCTCAAATGCCTGTGCTTGGGTTCTGACAGCTTTGACTCAGGCTGAGAGTTAATTGCGGGAGGTGTGAGACTCGGCTGAGCTCATCCATCTTGAGTGCCATGATGCCAGTGCTCCAGGGATGGGTGGGCCAGAGGCCAGGATGAGCTTACTGCTGTTGACAGATAGTCACCATTTGTGTTCATCAAAAGAGAAGATGACCAGGGCCACTCGCATTACTAACTGCTGGAATGTGCTCAGGGCCATGCCGCCAACCCTGAGGCTTCTAGCAGTGGGGACTTGTAACTGGCAGGGCATGAGGATTTCTCCTTTGCACCTCTTAACATTCTCGCCAGCATGGCCTAAGCAAGCGAAAATAGGGTTTAATGATCATTCGTGTTCTAGGACTGCAAGGCATGAGCTCAAGTGCTGCTTTATGGGCAAGGAACCTCTTAAATCACTGACCGCCAGCCCCATTTTTCTTTGTAATTTGGACAATGCCGGCGTGGCAGTTTAATTAGAAGACAGATTGTGTCACAGCACTTAAAGTAAATGACAGGCTTTCATCCACATGTGCTGATCAGCACCAGGCAGTTTATGACAGCAACATCCTGCTTTATTGTTAATTACCGGGTTTTATTAACCTTCCGACGCTTGAGATGTTTTTAAAGATTTACCCATGGCAGTTAACTGCAGCAATTTATCTGTAATATCGCATGCATTTGGCTTGAATATGCAATGAGGCCCCGCTTCAAAGCAGCAGCAGCAAACTCCTACAGTCTACAATGAAACAACAGAATGAGTGAAGACATGCAGCTAATTTTCCAAGGCCTCTTGCTGGTTCATAAATCTTAGGATTCCTGAGGAATCATAATGACCCAGCATTGAGAAAGTGCTCAAAACATAAAGAGCTTCCTTTACTCTAAGGAGGGTCCAGCTCTTTAAACAGATTTCATCTTTAGTGTGATTTGATGTGATGCATTTGGTAGAAAGTCAAGTTTTAGCCTAAAAGAATTTTTTACTTTTGCTGAAATTAGCATCTCTGAGAGAGTTTCTGCTTAGTAGCCTGTGGCAACCAAGGGTCTCTACTGTGAGGCATGCTCAGGAAATCCATCTTTAGGAATTCTTTTCTATTTGTCCTTCCGGCACTAACAACGTATTTCTCTTTCCAAAGTTTCTCTAAGATCGATAGTGTCATTTTGTAAAAATTTCAGAGTAATTTTAAAGTCTACCTCTGGCTCAGATGGCGTGGCTCAGTGGTTGAGCGCTGACCTATGAACCAGGAGGTCATGGTTTGACTCCCAGTCAGGGCACATGGCATGAGTTGCTGGCTTGATCCCCAGTGTGGGGTATGCAGGAGGCAGCGAGTCGATGATTCTCTCTCATCATTGATGTTTCTATCTCTCTCTACCTCTCCCTTCCTCTCTGAAATCAATAAAAATAAAAAAGAGTCAACCTGCTTCTGTTGGTCGCACCACTGCTTACACAGGCACCCAAGCTAGACACCTGGGAGTCATGCTGACCTCGCCAATCCAGCCAGCCGATCAACTCTGGCACAGCCCACTTCTCCAATCTTTTAAAAAATATATATATATTTTTTTATATAAAAAGAGGTAATCCACCATGTACCTCTTACTTTGGTACCCAAAAAGCTCAGCGTGCTCTTTCCTCCAGGCAGAGCTAGCTTTTACGTCAATTGGACTTGTGACTGAAACTGTTCAAATCTGTTTCTTCATCTATACAACGAAGGTAGCTAACACCTACTTTGCAAAGTGGTGTGTAGGAGACCGAGCACAGTGTCTGGCACACTCGTTCAACAAATAGGTACCGACTGACTTCTGAGAGACTAACTATACAAATGGACAATGGTCAGACCATGTATAAAAATAGACCTCTGACCCACAACCTGCCCAGGACACTGACTCCATATCTATAATAAACAGCCCAGGAAGTCAGCCTGCTATAAGTCAGATTTGCAGGAAGTCCGACTGCTATCTCTAGAAACAATCCAAAAAGCTAAACAAAAACTTTGGTAACAATTGGCCCCAAATGGCTAGGACTTGATTACTGATAACTTCCCTAATTTTTGTCTCTACTCCCAGCTTAGGACCAATCAGAGAAAGCCAAATATGAACCCCTAACCAATCACATAGGTGCCCCCTTCAAGTTGGCCCACCTCCAGCTTCCCCATGCCAATAGCCTCACATCAGGGCACACCTGAAGCCTTCCCTTTTTCCCACGACTGGGCGTTCCACTCCTCTGCCTGCCTTTGAATCTCTGCCAAAACACAAGTGATGGTGGCTGACTCCTTGTCTGAGCAAATTCGGAATGCATAGCCTTTGCTTGTTTTCATCGGGTTGGTCTCCGCTGATTTCCATACTTCTATGTAGAAGATACTGTTCTCAGTGCTAGAGGGATGATGGTGAGCCTGGTCCCTGCCCTCCTGCAGCTCACTTTCTGAAAGGGAGCTCAGCAAATGCACGGATGAAGGCATGCCAAGCGTGGTGAATGTCAGGAAGGAAATCAAGAAGTGATGTGATGCTGAAACCGGTTTGGCTCAGTGGATAGAGCGTCGGCCTGCAGACTGAAGGGTCCCAGGTTCGATTCTGGTCAAGGGCACGTACCTTGGTTGTGGGCACATCCCCAGTAGGAGGTGTGCAGGAGGCAGCTGATGGATGTTTCTCTCTCATCGATGTTTCTAACTCTCTATCCCTCTCCCTTCCTCTCTGTAAGATATCAATAAAATATATTAAAAAAAAAAAAAGAAGTGATGTGATGGCTGGCAACTGGGTGTCAGAGGTGGAGCCGTAGTGCAGTTGGAGAAGACTGCTCTGTGTAGGAGAAATTTGAGCTGGCGCATGAAGGATGAGAATGAGCTAGCCACATCAAGAGAGAGCAAAAACCATTCCAGGCATAAGAAATAGAGAGCAGCCAGGCCCCAAGGTGGGAAACCACTTGGCAAGTCCTAGGCCAGTGAGGCTGTAGCAATAATGAGCAGAGAGAGTGGTACAAGATAAGGCAAATAAACACTAGTTATGGCTAATAATAAGTGCTTTGCTCAAACAATCTCTTGTTGCCTTAGTGGTTTTATTATACCTGAGCCTTATATTGTAAGCAGTTTCAAGCACTTTTGATGTGGTCATCATATATAAAAAAAAAAAACTAAAGTTATTAATTGGAAAGAATTTTAATGGCTAACATTTGTCAAGAGCATACTCTATGTTTTATATGACTTACACATTTAATTCTCCCAATTATACTATTATTATTTCCTTTTGTAGAAGAGGAATTGAGACACAGAGGTTAGCTTGCCAAAACTAACCCAGAGGTAAGTTGAAGTGCGGGATTTGAACCAGGCACTCTGACTCCAAAACCAGTGCTCTTAGCCACCACGCAATGCCACCTCTTCGGGTCACATAGCCATTGTGAATCAATTACTGATGATACATGCAGGTCCCCCTGAGTTTATAACAGCACTGTGCTTCCTAATAGTAGCAAATATGCTTGGAATTCATAATCTATTATCAAGGACTCACGTATCTTCAAATTCTATTTATTACTAAGGAGTAGGGTCTAATGAGGCATGAGAAAAATTTCCCTCACAAGAAAAATAAAGAAATGTAATTCACGTTTTCCTAAATATCCTCAATTTGCAGAACTTATCTATTATTAAGTGTTTATTTATTTATTTTTATTGATTTCAGAAAGGAAGGGAGAGGGAGAGAGAGATAGAAACATCAATGATGAGAGAGAACCACAGACTGGCTGCCTCCTGCACAACCCCCACCAGGGATCCGCTGCAACCCGGGCATGTGCCCTTGACTGGAAACGAACCCAGGACCCTTCAGTCCTCAGCCGACGCTCTATCCACTGAGCCAAACCAGGTACGGGTATTATTAAGTCTTTATCCATAATTTATTACACAGATATTATGTGGGTCAACGTATGCCCAGCTTGCAAATAGTCACAGGCTAGCTCTCCTGGGGAAACCACCAACCTGTGCTCAAAAAGCACAATGAAGTTTGATTTTATTATTTAAATAAATTGGGTCAGAGAAAGGAAGCAGGCAAAATAGTCTGAGGGCTGGGAAAAAATCTTTTTTAATTACTCCTTTTCCAGGTGGAGTTGTTTTCATGTAGAGCCTCTAAGTGCCCAACGCCGACCCCCATCAAGCAGGCATGCTGCTGGGCAGCCACTTACATTCCCATCGTGGTTTGGGCAAGAGAGGGGCTTTCCGGCAGCCACTGCGGTGACCGTCTCCAGGATGGAGGACTCCTCAACGTTGCTGCCTGGCGTTCGCTGCAGCACGTCCATCAGGTTCGTGATGAAGAAGTTGTTCTGGAGTGCGGCCACCCCCTTCTCGGGCAGGATGGAGGTCTGGCGGCACACTGGGCAGGAGAGGGTTAAGCTGTGGGCGGGAATATAGTTCTGCAGGCACCTGTGGTAGAATCAGAAGCAGAAGCCAGGGCTGTCAGCACAGTGGGGCTCTTGGAATGGAACCGCCACTTCTCACAGATACCACACATATTCTCAGCAACTATACAGGCCACATTGCAGAAACTGCCTTTGTCACTCCCTTTACTAGAAGGATATTTTAGAAACCAAGAGCTAACCCTGAGAAGCTCTTATTGGCCCTGTCCATGAGAAAAATAATGCCATTGACTTTGGCAGTGTTTTCCAGAGCCTTGGTCTGTGGAGAGGCAGCATTGCCCTCACCAGGGAGCTTGGGAGAAATGCAGAACCTTAGGTCTCACTCCAGGCCTAACGTGTCAGATCCCAGGCAATTTGCATACACATTAAGGTTGAGAAGCTTTGTCTAGAATAGCTAGTCTGAGGTTCATGGACTTTTACATTTGGGAGAAACATGTCACATTTTTTTGTTGTTGCTGTTGAAACTCTTTTTATGTACAAAACCATAAGCAGATCTCTGCTGTTAAAAACACATCCAGCCCTAACCAGTTTGGCTCAGTGGATAGAGCGTTGGCCTGCAGACTGAAGGGTCCCAGGTTCGATTCCGGTCAAGGGCATGTACCTTGGCTGCGGGCACATCCCCAGTAGGAGATGTGCAGGAGGCAGCTGATGGATGTTTCTCTCTCATCGATGTTTCTAACTCTCTATCCCTCTCCCTTCCTCTCTGTAAAAAATCAATAAAATATTAAGAAACAAACAAACACATCCAGCCCTGGCCAGTGTGATTCAGTTGGGTGAGGGTCCAAAAGGTCCCATGCACCAAAAGGTCACAGTTTCAATTCCTGGTCAGGGTACAATGCCTGGGCTGCAGGCTCGATCTCTAGGAGGCAGCTGACCCATGTTTCTCTCTCAATATTGATGTTTCCCTCTTTCTCTCCCTCTCCTTCCTCTCTCTCCAAAAATCAATAAAAATGTTTTTAAAACAACAACAACAAAACATCCAAGTGGAAGTGTTCTTTTGAAGCAGGAATGGGATACCCAGCCTCACACGAGCTTGATCTCTTCTTGCCTCTCCTCAACAGGCATCGACTTAATTCATTTAATTAGCGAAATGTATTGCTAATAATGACCAACATATATGCTAACCACTGAATTCAAAGTACTTCCAACAACCCTACGAAGTAGGTACTATTGGGATCACCTTCAGACATATGACAAAATGCAGGCAGAGAGGCTGAGTTACTTGCCCAAGGGACTTAGGTGGTCAGGGGCAGAGCAGGAATTCGAACCAAGGCCATTTGGTACCAGGATCTAAACTCTAAATAATTACACTGCGCGTTTTCCAGTTTCTCGGCCAAACAGAATTGGAAAAACAATGCTTTCGCCCATATTCTTATGTTACAGATGAGGAAACGGACATCAAGGAGGTTAAGTGCCTTCCTTATGTCACAGAGGTAGCCGGGGCTGAATCCATTAGCAGAACTGAAACAGCTTTGGTTAAGGTCACTAATGATATCTAAATCCAGGAAACACATTTCAATCTTTTCTTACTAGATTTCTTAGAAGCACTCATCAAGCTTGACCACTATGCTCCCCCCGCTCACCCCTTTTCTTTGAAACTTCATCTTCCCTTGGCTTATGACACCACACTCAGCTGGCTCTCCTGTCTGCTTTATTTTTCTGCTAAGTCAGTACAGTTTGGAGTTAATCCAGACTCCGCTGGAAGCACTTTTCTTTCCCTGGGATATTATACCCACGTGCCTGCCTAAAGCATAACACTCCCACGTTTCTATTTCTTCCCACAGGTTTCTCCTCTGAGCCCCAGGTCTGTACACATCCATCTTCTTCACATTTACTCTTAGAGGTCTCACAGGTTCTAAAACTCATCATGTCCCAAACCAAACCTGTGATCGTCCCCCACGCTGTGCCTTCTTCCTATAACAGCACCTCTATCTCATACAGATGGGCTGGGCTAGACCTAGCCCAGGCTCAGAGCAGAATGGGGCTTCTCACCTGTCAGAACAAGGAAATGGGAACCGAACAACAGACCAGTGGGACTGAACACTGGGGAATGGGGCAGCTTTGCCGAGCTCAGCCCGAGTGGCTCTCAGCGCTGTATAGAAAGAGCCCCGGTATGGCAACTGCACCAAATCAAATAATGATCTTACCACATGAGCCCAGGGACACAGGGACAATTAGCTGGTATTCATGTTTTAGCTATACCTATTGAGTGAAGAGGAAAAAAATCACTCTCCATTTAGCCATTTTGGAATATGAATTACAAAGTACTTAAGCCGAAGTATAAAATGAATAAAATAAAAGGTATTTGGTGCCCCATATACCATCACTAAAACAGACAAACAAAAACCCTATATCCACACATTACACACAAAACCCCAAAACAGCCCACAGCAAAGAAAGCAAAGCAAACAAGCAAAAAACCATAACTTCCAATAACAAATCCACCTCTCCCTCCATCCATCACCACCAAGGATGTGATTATTCTGTTGCAATTGAGACCCTCCAAAGTAAATCAACTCAAAGCATGCTCAATCAGTTAACAAATCTGTTAAATTGGATGTAGATGTAATTAGCATTGATTTGAAGCCATTGGAAATAACAATTTTCTGTTCTATAACAGAAAGCAAAGTATTCTAGTTATGTATATTAAATAGTAATAGCAACTGTATTTAACAAACTGCTATAAAATATAATTACCATATTCATATTTGTTTTTAAGAAAAAATATACAGCCTTATTAGGGAAATACTTAAATTAGGCCACTAATCTTTATGCTTACTTGCTTATGTGGGAAGTTGGACACGGGGTGAATGAGTATTCTGATAAATGATTAACTCAGTGGAAAGAAACACTCAAGTAAGATAACTAAGAAAGTATATTTTACAAATAGCAAATTGTATATCCAGATAATTTATAATTATTACATATATAGCTTTTTCCTTCATCTGAAATAGCATAATGTTCAAATGTGCCATTAGTATGTGTCTTCTGAATTATGTTTGGAAGGAGGCTCTCTCCTTTTAACTAGCCCCTCATATATGCAGATATTTTTACCTGATTGTTATATGGGAGGACATGATAGATTTTTAATTGTCTCTAAGATCCTTTGTGAGGGAACTGTGGTTGGCAAAAATTGTTTCACAAAGAACAAAGGGAAAATTTAAATTAAATTTTAAAAAAAACTTCCAATAATTAATGCTCCATCTCCTGTGGAAATGAATGAACAGCTACTAGATCATTATTATTTTTTGCCCCACTTGTAATAAAGAAAATTATTGGCAACTCATGATTATGTTTCTAGATTTATATCAGAAGCACAAAAGATTTATTGTCTCCTATAGGTAACTGGAGAATTCTGGAAAGAACCCTCGGTAGAAAGTCGGTCTGTCAAACTCCCTTCTCCACGCACAAAGGAGGCTTACCTCTCGCAGAACGTGTGCAGACAGGGGAGAACCTTGGGGTTCTTGTACCGCTCCAGGCATATACTGCAAATCAGAAACTGCTTGTCAATCTGGCGCACCACAGGACTTGGGATGTTGGTGGCTTCACTGGCCATCCTAGACCACTGACATGGGGGGCCAGCTGTCTTTGACCCTGCACACTGCTGCTGTCAGACAGAAAAACCAAAATGGAAAAATATTTAATAATCTGTAAGCGCAAGTCAATCATTGGCTCATTCACTATGGGCACTGTGTTCTGAATACAGGTAGAATTCCATGTTAGTGACCTCAAAATGACCATAACCAGCCCTCATGCTATACAGTGATTATAGGTAGCTGCCTGTATGGCATATCAATAAAATAACCACAGGTTCACCAAGCAAACAAAGCAAATTAAAAGAAGGTGCATTGTACAAAGAAGTATGCTTGCTGCGTTTCAGCACAGTGGCAGATGAGGGGTTAAATACTTATATAGCTGTGCCTGTACATGCCTTTAGCCATGATTATATTTGAATATATATTGTCTGTCTTATTATAATAGTCATATAGTCTATATTAAATAGAATAGTCTTATTAAGGTACAATATGTTTTCTCCAATTATTTTACTTGAAGGGGATCAAAATATGCCACTTTGATGTAAAGATTATTTTGAGCTAAAGGCAATTGAGAAGCAGCAGACCTGGGAGAAGCTCTCTGCTCTCTCCCATCTGCCTAAAAGCGGGTCATAAATTTCCATTTGTAAAGGTGCCCCACTCTCCCATACTAGGAAGAGGAAAAAACTCAATCACAAACCTTGCAAAACAACCCTTATATATAATACATTTTCCCACAATTTTTTGTCTTTAGGAGTCCAAACAGCCTTTTCCTTTATTTAGTCACTTCCCCACAAATTTTTGTTCTTTGTTAAAATAATGTATAAGCTCCCAAGTTTAACTACCTTTTTTGGTTTTTGCTTCTTTTCTTTGAAGCCCCCATGCATATAGAATTAAAAGTACTAAATCAACAAAATATAACACATTTTATTTGGGGTAAATATAATACCCATACATTTGTACATCTTTTTCTCCTGAAAACCTGCTTTTGTCAGATTCATTCACAAGCCCCAGACACAGAACGTAAGAGTGTAGAGAAAGCTTTTTCTCCCTACTGTTAATATGCAGGGTAGGAATAATTACAATTTTATAAAATATGTTTTTATTTATTTCAGAGAGAGAAAGAGAGAGGGGGAAAGAGATAGAAATATCAATGATGAGAGAGCATCATTGACTGGCTGCCTCTTGCACACCCCTCACTGGGGACTGAGCCCATAACCCAGGCATGTGCCCTGATCAGGAATCAAACCAATGAACCATGCCACTGGGCTAGAATTTTCAATTAAAAACTTTGTATGTGATTCAGAGTGTTTTCTTCAGAACTAAAGGTGTATAGATTTCATATTAAAATGTATTTGCTGTGGATCGGGAACAAAGGCAAGAGTTATTAGTCTCTATTATTTAAAAAAAAATGTCTATTGCTATTCATGTGTAAGAATTTGAGGGACCTGGTGAAGGGAATGCATTCAGAGGAGGTTTCAATTAGTGAGGGATCGTGCCAGGAATGGAGAATTAGAAGAGGGCAACAGAGAAGCAAACAGAGGGACTATGAGAGAACAAGAGAAGAAAAAGTTATGACATAAAACACAGCTCCATTTACCACCTTAAAGAATTTCTGGCTTCTATCCCAAACCAAGGCTGAGTTAAAATTCACTTCCAAATTTTCTAAATATATGGTTAGGATGTCCACAGCCCTTCAATTCCCAATAGAAATTATCTTTGCAAAAAAAAAAAAAAAAAAAGGTAGTTAATCTTAATGATCCTAGGCAAGCAGGGTATTCTTCTCATTCTATAAGATTTTAAAAAGTGGGCTCAACTAAGAAATGTGCCAGGATGCAAACTCAGGTGTGTGTGTCTCTAAAACCCATGGCCTTTTCACTCCTTAAATCACCACACCTCCCTTGACTCGTGTTTTAAGAAGGCTGCACTGTAGAAGCTTGGTTTATATATAACATGTTAATCTGGTCAGGGACCTGTATTTGAAGCTGGGAAATATACTATACTTACAGAATCAACCATTCTATATTTTCTGAAGGATGTACTCTTTTCCAAATATAAATGATAGTTCTTTTTCCTCCCCACCAAATCACCAACTTTTTCAAAAGTATGTCAACTTTTATTAAGAAAATTCTATTTACACATATTTGAGTAGTTACATACACGACACCCCCACCTTCCAACTCGATACCTTCTGGATAAGTTCAGTAAAGAGCATGGCTGATAAACAGATAGAACCTTGTGAAAGCACCTGCTATACAAGAGTGTCATGTTCCAACAACTCACTGTATTAGTTCAACAGTGTAGGTGTGACATACCTAATTAGCCAACATTACCTGCTAGACTTTCACTGAATGTCTCCCTAAAAATCTAGAGTAGAGAATGATATTTATTGAATGAAATAGAGCTCATCTCTCAGGAGCTCAAAGTATTGGCACATAGTCTGCTTTTCTTTAACCACATCCTTCCGACATCAGAATAGGGAAGGATTGGATTTGCCTGTCTTTAAGATAAGGAAACCAAAGCTAAGGGTGTAGGTGACTTACCGAAGGTCATTCAGTAAAATCAGTGAATCAGAACGCTCAGATTTCAAGTTTTCTGCCTTATCTGATAAGTCATGATATTTAATCTTAAACAAGTTTAACACTTGACTGTGTGTGTGTGTGTGTGTGTGTGTGTGTGTGTGTGTGAGAAAGAGAGACATAAAAATTATGTGCTCACTTCAGCAGTACTAAACTTGAAATGATACAGAAGATTAGCATGGCCCTGGAGCAAGGATGACATGCAAATTCTTGATGTGTCCCATATTTTAAAATATATAGAACTTTTCTGTTAAAATCAGTCAAAAATCATTTTATTTTGAATAGCTTTTGAAAATGTTCCTTTTACCCTTTGAAATAATGAGTCATGTTGAGTATTAAATAAAACAGAGAGAAAACATCATAATTGGATTTTACTTTTTTATTTTAATCCTTAGAACTTTGGATTTTGGGCAAAGAAAAAAAATATTTGTTTTAATGATATATGTTGACTAAATGAAATTTCCTGAGCCAAAATTTTTGTTCTCTAAAGCTGAAATAAAAACATTTTATTCTAATTTTATAATAATTACTATAGTGGGTGAGAATCTTTGTTAGCATTGGTAATTTATATGGCAAATTAAGTTTACTCATTAACAGTAATTTAAAACCACAATAATACTACAAATCTGTCACAAGTGACCTGTTAAAGGCATCTGGATTTTTAGGACTCCCAGAATCAGCACAAAAGGTTTCCAACCCCCAAAACAGAGACTTTATCAGGAACTATCATTTCTTGAATATAAATGGATACCCACAAAAGGAAGACAAATTTAACTGCTCCTACAGGGATAATGTGCTTAGAAAAATGTGCCAATAAATACCCTGGGAAGCCTTCCATCAGTCTGAGTATGCCTCGAGGAATATATGACAGCCTTTAATCAAAGTGTTTGGGCATAACCACAGTTTCTGATCTCCTTGATTAGAAAGGCAATAAATCCTTATCTAGATTCTCGGTGGATCTTATTTCCCCATCTTGGGTTTCTAAAGTGTCAAAGATCCTTCTTAACTCATATAACCAGCAGAAACAAGTGAGTGATCAGAATGAGATGAGGCTATAGAAGTATTCTTCTGGAGATCAGCAAAACTAATTTCTGGAGCAATGCATATGAAAACACGCCTGGGGCAGACTTTGTCTCTGAAGAATATCAGATGCTTTGGATGCAGAAACTATCACCGGACACACTGGTAGAGAGCTCCAGGCAGGAAGAGCCATTTTAAAACTACTTAAATAGCCAACATGGATATGATATTGGTGTTATCCAGCTATGAGAACTTTTATGTGGGGAGACTAACTAAGGTTTCTTGCCCATGGCAGACCAAGAGCAATAATGCTTACAGAGGGGTTCACTCCCCATCTCCAGTTTTGCTCAATATCACCTTCTCAATCTGAGCATTGCTTAAAATTGAAACTTGTCCTCAACTCCCTAGCATTTGCTACGCCCATCCTTGCTCTGTTTTTCCCATAGTATTGGTCACTTTCTAATATAACTATGTAATGTGTTTATTTTGCATATTATCTCCTCCCACACTCCACTAAGGTGGTGTAGCATTCTTAAGGGATTTTTTCTTTTCTTTCTGATTTCTCACTGCAGTAGTCCCAGCTCTAGGGCTGTGCCTGGAAGTCATGCATTATATTTTGAATTAACTGAACAAATGAACTATAACATGGAAATGGACTCAGTCCCAATAGCAGGAAAGAGGGGTACTTGTTGAATGACGTGATAAAGGACAAGGTCATTACCAGCAATGTGAATGTCTTCACTTCATATCCGACAGTACCTGCCTTTCCATGTGGTAATCTAATGCTTAGCAACAGAAGCCATCATCCAAAGGTTTACATTTAGTGACATATTTTAACACACTCACAAATGCAGGAAAATAAATTGAGAACTGTGGAAGACACATATGCGTGGAAAGTAAAAGTCTAAGAAGGTTGACACATACATTCCTTATCAGTGGGGGCTTGCCAACTAAACACAGCTTGTTTCAGGTAAAAACAATGCAACAATCACATCACAAAGTCCTTGGGCAGAGAAAAACCCCATCCCAGTATTTCTTTTCTCTCATCATCGCTGGTATTTTTCCTGGCTCACTTTTCGCAAATCTACAGCTTGGTGGGAATTACAACCAAATGGAAAAGGAGAACTTGATAGAAGATGATGAAATGAAAGAAAAATGCCTGTGTCCACAATTCTATGGTTGTAACCATATTTCCCACCCCAAATTATACCACGTCGATTAGAACACTATCCAAACTCCTATTACTGACACCACTGTGCGGAAGAGCTGGAAGGGAGGGTGGAGGAGAAAAGCCAAACTGAAAAGCACTCTTCTTGAAAAGGGGAGAGAGTTGGTGAAAATTTGTCTGGATGGTCTCAGAAACATGGTTGGGAAGCAGGTCAGGATTCCTTTGGAAAATAAAATCTTAACATGTGACTTGTGAGTAAGAGGCAGCACGCATATCTGATTGCACGTCATTCTACAGGCACTGGCTTCCATGTCTGTTGCTTAATTTTATGGCATTCCTGGGATACTCCTCTTTGTTGCCACTTAGCTGAATTTATTAATATGGCTACATTTTGTATTGTTCTTAGGCCAATTGTTCTTGCTCTGCAGGCATGTTAAAGTCAGCTTTCAAGAAGCTAAAAATCTTCTGCTACATTTATAGAAAGGAAATCTCGAACCAGTAGGATTATCTGTAATTCACAAAACACTGTCTTTCACCTGCCAGGACAGGTGGTCCCTCGAGCTCAAGGCACAGGTTGAAACACGATTAAAGAATGTATTTTTCATTTTTAAAATTTGTGAGCATATTATCATTGACCTGCAGTGGAATTGGCATTGTTGCTGATACCACAACTAGAAGAAAAAAAAAGAGGACACTCTTCAGGAAATTAAAACAGGGTGACCTGATTCTGGTTAAATCAAGCTGCGATCCCAAATGGGTCTTTTTGTAAATTAGAAGGCCAGATGCAATATCCTTCCTGACAGTATGTGTGTGAGTGTATGAGTGTACGTGCGTGTAAGTGTGTGTGTTGGAGGACATTCAGGGACCATCTACTTTAACTTCTGTCTCCAGACAAGGGTGTGCCCAAGCTTCCCAAAGGCTCTTATTCCCAGGGTCAGATGCATGCCAGCTTCCCTAGACCGCTGGGTTTTGCTTATATGAAAGTTGATTTACAAGCTGAGTACCCAACTTGTTTTTATAATATTTATGCCTATTTCCTCTACCTCTTTCCTTAGTATAGATAACTATTTGCCATTGCGTTCTTCATAAAAGTCCTCACCTTTGCAGTCAGTTCTTAAGATTTGCTTTGGGGGTTCCAACTTCCAGAAGGCTGGGTCTGGGTGATGGAGTGTTAAGTGGTCAGGCTAATCGACATTCATCTCACAGTGTCTTGGGGCCACCGAGATGAGTGGGGTCTCCTCTCCCCTCACCCACCACCTTGTTTTCCAAGTGCCCTCCCTTGCTTTCCCTGGGGACTACACAAAGAGGCCGAATATTCTTGGACCACAAAAATGGCAGAGCGTCGCCAGGGCTCTAACTCTGGGAGTTAAGCGAGGTTAGCAAGCAGGGGAAAGAGAAATGTATTCCACATCAGAACTTGAAAGACAGGCCTACTGACAGCAAACCCCTTTTGCCCCTGGTTAATAGGAAGTGTACTGTTTAATTCTGTTATTGATTAGAATAAATATCCACTTAAATTAATACATTTTCTAGAAGAAGAAGAATAAAGCACTTAATGGAGGCTATTGAGACTATAAAGGCAGAGGAGGTAAAGAAGTGGGTAGAAAGACTTGCGTGCAAAAAGCAGTAATGATTATTTCCCTCAATGATGCTATCTGAATAATTATACTGGGCTCATTTATTCCTCAGTGGCTGGTCTAATCTAAATCTCCAAATTCTAGGAGGATTTGTTAAATTTAGACAACCTAAACAATAATATTCAGAGAACAAATTCTACTCTGACACTGAAATCCTTACATAAGTAATAAAGGGGTACAGATGGCATTCGCATTTTTTAAGGTGTGTGCAAATTATAATTTTGCCACAATTAGAGGTAATTCAGTCACACTTTTTTTTTAAAAAAAGCTATGATAATAAATAATTCAGCAGCAATTTTTTAAGTTTGAAAGTATTTTTCTTCTATACATTTCAATAATATATACCCATGTTTGGTTAAAGTCGTCATTTGAGAGATAATGAAAAAAGAACAAGGGAGTCTTAAAAATTGATTAACTAAATTTTTGAAATTTGTTACATATTTAGGATTTTTTTTCTACTTAAGAAAGACAGATAAAAGAAAGCTGTAAGTTTAGAGAAATGAATGTCGAAGGATATTCAAATGAAGAATATTTTCATTTCTTATTAAGATAAAGAATGAGTATTTTTACTTTATTTCACACACAGCAGAATTTACTTAACCTTTTGTTATCATAAAAGAAAAGTCATCCCAGGATTTTAATAATAACTTGGTGAAACGTGTATAGACTTTATTCTTCGTTTTAAAAATGTGTGGGTTACACATGCTGCATTTGTATTTCTTGAACCAGCACATTTGATCAGAGAACCTTTGTACATTCGGCTGTATTTTAACCTTTCCAATGCAAATCACTTGTGTCTTTCTAGGAGAAAATTGGAAAGGCATTTTTAGAGGTTTAGGAAAGGCCACTACTCACATCTCTGCAACAGAAAGCTGCTTTCTCATCCACCGCACACAAGAAACTTTGCATTGTGTGCTTGCTGGGGAGGGGCGTGCATTATTTAACATTACAGTGGGTTAGGGCCTGTGCTGCTAAGGCATCTGCTGACAGATAATCAAAGGCACGGGGAAGTAGGTTCACAGGAGGCAGAAGGGAATCCTAACACTTAAGAAATCAATTTAAGGATCTGGGCGAACAAATGGCTCTCCTTACATAGTCTAATTTTTTAAATTAACACACACACACACCGCCAACAATTTAATCATGAGGAATAAAACTTCCATAATATGATCTAAGCCAAAGAAGAACCAATAACAATTCCTTAAATGCCTCATTCTAAATCTAGATCTGTTCCATAAAGTATAACAGTAAAACCTATCTTTTCTTAAGATAGAAATAGCATCTTATCTTTTGGTTCAGAAATCCACCTAATTTGTAGTTTAAAATAAATAGTTTTCCTACTTGTTCTCCTATCCCCCCAAAATAAGGAGTAATGACAGGGTGGGGCATACTCATAGAAAAAAATCTTGGATACAAAGATAATGCCCACTGTTTCAGGAAGCAAACCTAGATTTCTTTTTTTCTTCTGTAATGCTACCATTGAACTCCACCCAGATTTGAGTCTACTGAAAAGGCAGGGGAAAAAAATGTCAGGAAAAAACACAAATCATCTCCTGCATATTGTCTGGTCATCAATGGCATTTGGAATCCAGAGGGTCAAGTCATGCATTATGAATGAATGGGTTTCCAATGGTAACTGGGAACCGTGGCTCTCACCCCAGGGTTCTCTAACAGAGGACTGGGTGGGGGAAGGGTCGAATGCACATTCTACTCCACCCTGGGGTACCGAGGAAAGAATCCTGCAAATTGAATACTGCATCCCCATCTTTGTACCCAACAGATGCAGGAGGGAAAAAAATCTTCTATTTAAAATAAGCCGAGATATACGTTAAAATAAAGACTAGTAAAAATAAAGAGCTAGTTATATCACATTAAGAACTTGATATAATTTTGCATGATTTTCTTCCTATTCTTGTGAATCGGTGCCTTTGTTTAAGCAAAGAGCGGATTCTCCCTCTATCTCATAGTTACAAAGCATGCAGCATTACCAAGAGAGAAAAGGTGGGGCGGGGGCAGGACTGAGAGAGCAGGAGAAATCAGTTATCCACCTGGCATAATACTAAGCAATCCGAACGTTTAGAACCTACTCATTTCTGCAAACTAGTCAACGATGCAAAGCATTAAACCCTCCCAAGCTGCAGGCAGCTCCGCGGGAACCCAAAAGCACAATGCACATGTCTGCTAACACCTCCAGTTTGGAAGCACCATGCAAAGAGATCGGTTAAAATTCCCTACCATGCAGTGCAGCCATCATCAGAAGCCCAGCATATCTTCTGCTCTATGGAGGGATGTGCCAGCTCATGAACAGAACAGAGGAAGAGAAAAATGGAGGAAATGAGGGGAGGCTCAGCAAAGTCCGCAGGAATGTTGCTGGGTCCTTAACAAGTGGAAGACCCCTTTCGGCATTCGAACAAATCAATCTTTATCTTACAGGACATCTTTTTCTCACTCAGCGTCTGTTGAAAAGACTGCAGCAAACCCAAGCAAGGGATTGTGGGATAGGGATGCAGCAGCGAGCTGCAATGAGATTCGTGGGTGGCTCGCTCGCCCCTCTGAGTCAGCAGTCAGCTGTTTCCATGCTCTCGGCTGGGCTGCTCAGGTCCGTCACCACAATGTGAGTGCGCTATCGACCCAGGGACAGGCAACCACGGCGCACGGCTCCCGGCGTAGCGCCGCCGGGCCAGGCACGAAGCTGGGCGAGGCACCGCGAGTGGTACCAGTCGGCAAGAGGGCGTGCTGATAAGCAAAGGGGAACGCAGTGAGCATGGCTTCTACAAAGAGCACTAGACACACGGAAAGTTCAAACTTAGAGGGTGTGCTTGAGGACGGGTCAGCATTAGATAATTAGATAACTTCCTTTGGGGAAAAAAGATGATCTCTTTCCTTAGACTTTTCAAGTAGCTTGAAACACCAATGTAAATTTTTAAAATGCAGAACAGCTCAGTTCAACAAGCCTCTACTACCTTTTTCCAACTCTCGGTGTTTGCCCAGGAAATAAAATACAGTTCCCCAAAGTCAAACAATGCAAATGACATTTCTTTGCTTTCTGTGGTTCTAACCATTCAGAGAAAAAAATCATACAGTACATTTAAATGCATGCTTCAGGGGATGAACAGAGCTCATTGCTTATCTGATGATGCAAAAGTTTTTAGTTAAAGGTTGAAAAACTTAACCTTTATATTTATACATAACTTGATTTCCTACCAAATCATTAAACTTATTTTTGAAGTGTTTACTAACTTAAAAATGATCAGCATGTAATCATATAAAAATGATTAGATCCTCACATTACAAATAATACTTGAATTAAAAAACTGTACATATCAGGATGGAATTCACAATTAATCCATTTTCTACAGCAATGAAGGCAGTTCCGGAATCCTATTGCATTCTATTTCTTGGTTAGTTCCTAGTTTAAAAGTGGGCACTGATCATTTTTACTTAAAGAACAAGACTGTGAATTTGCATATTTGATAATATAAATATTCATCATATTCTTTCCTTGCAGTCAGGCACTGCACTGAGCCCTGTGATGGGACAGTCAGCTCCGCAGAGCAGTGATTACCTTTGGTGGTGGGAGGGGGAGCGGGTCATAGAGATCCAGTGAAATTGGCAGACCTGGGAAAATGCACAGACATGCCAATATTAGCATGCTATTCCAGGTGGTGCACAGTTCTCAGGAGATGTAATTCACATATTATACAATTCCCCCATTTAAAGTGTACTATTCAGTGACTGTTAGTATGTTCATAGATGTGGGCAACCATCACCACAACCAATTTTAGAACATTTTCATCACTTCCAAAAGAAATCCTGTACCCTTTAACTACCACCCCCTGCTTTGCCATCTCCCACAATATGGGGGTCTTAGGTGTCTGGCTTTTTTTTTTTTTTCACATAGCATAGTGTTTTCAAGGTTCATCCATGTTGTAGCATGTACCGGTATCAGTATTTCATTCCTTTTTATGGTTGGAAAATATCCCATATATGGATATAGCACATTTTGTTATCCATCTGTCAGTTGATGGACATTGGGTTGTTTCCACTTTTTGGCTATTATGAATAATGTTGCTATAAATATTCATGTATAGGAATTTGTGTGGACACATGTTCTGTTTTATTTTACAATTTAATTAGAACCAATACCTGAAACTATAGGCAGGCTACCCTACCCCCACTCTATTTTACAATGTCCTTTTCCTAAGACAGACCATCACAAAGGTGCCTGACTTGCTATGATGGGAGTCCCTCTTCTCATTTGTGCTGCTGAGCCCATCCGGTACCAAATTCATCTAATGCTGACCCCTCCCCAAGCACATCCTTTCTCCTCACCTCTCTCCTCTTCCCCACTCAACCCAAACTCTGGGGCATACAACTGGCATGAGGCTCTGTGCTCAGAAGATGGTGGAGAAGTGGGAGAGATCCTCGGTCTGTTGCTGGGTTTGTAGTCAGAGAAGGTTCACCTACTCATGCAATCATTCATTCCAATAAATACTTATTGAAGGTCCGGTGTGTGCCAGGCACTGAATGGGCACTGAGGATACAGAGAAAATGTAACAGTTTCTTAGCCCTCAGAAAGGTCACAACCTAGTGTGGGAGGTGGATGAGTAATTAGGCAAATGCAACTCAGAGTGGTAAGTGCTTTGAGTGCAAGAGGAAGTGGATGCTGTGGAGCCCACAGAGGGACATGCAGGAGAAGTGGGGTGCATTTCAGACATGGAGTACAGCATAGGCAAAAGCATCGAGGCAAGAGAAGGCTCCCAGGAACTGAGAGCGGTAATGCAGGGTGGCTGGAGCCAGGGGTGTGGTAGGGCAAATGGAGGTCCTATATGTTCTGATCTTTTCCTGGAATTGGGAATAGTTCTTCCTGGGAAACAGCATTACACAGGATAGTTGGGTCCTAAATACCCTCATCATGATGGCTTAACTACTGTCTGAGCAAGTGAGGTTGGAGGGCTCAACCAGAACCCTCACACCCATAACACTGTTTATTATAGGAAAGTACAGCCTTATTTTTAGCATGTCTTGGCAAATAAACCCTTTATAAATTGGGCCTGAGTTACCACAGGATGTGTTACAGGCCACTGCATCTTCCCCTGGACACTCCCTGGCAACAGGCAGCGGTGGTAGTGGCTGTTGGTGTGTAACAGCACAGTTTCTGAGTTGGAGTTTGCTGGTTTTGAGAACTCAAGCAGCCTCCAGACGTTGGGGTCACAAGAGCAGAGAAGAGCCCGAGATGCTTGGGATTGGGCCCGCTACAGACCTTACTGACATCTTGGAGCTGTCTTGCCCTCCCCAATGTTTCCCTCCAGTTGAGTAGACATTAAAGAGTTGACCGTCATAGGCCAGTTTGACTGCTATGTACATTGGGAGGTATACAGACAGTGCATATGCCTAAGAACAGGACATGTGCTAACTAAACTGGGCCTTCTCTTTTCTTAAGAACACTTACAGGGAAGATTCTGGCAAGATGTGGAAGACAGAGATCTTAAATGTATTGGCCACCTGTTATGTGCCAAAGCCCTTTATATAGAGTCTATATCTTCTGATCAAGGAAATTGCTCCTCGAAAGTAAACTCAAGATGGCACGTAAGACCATTTGTCATCTGGCTTGTGCCTTCCTCACTTTTTTCCACTTTCTGTCCTCCCTAGTCATATTCTAGTTCCTAAGACATGTTACTATGTTTTTTTGCTTCCTTTTCTTCTTCTTCTTCTTTTTTTTTTTCCAGTAGTTCTTACCCAGGCAATGGCACCAAACCCCCTGATGGAGTGGTGGGGCATGCCTTTGGAAATGCGAGGGGGCATTTTGGGCTGTCATATTGATTATGTACTTGGGGTGCGGGGTGGGGAGGGACTGCTGACATTTAGTGCTTGGGAGCAGGGATGCCAAACACCCTCCAGTGCATGGAAGAGTCCATACAAGTACATTTGTCCTTTCAAACTGCCAATAGCACCCCTTTGAGAAACACTAATTTCTAGCCTCACGTCCCACTTGTTCTGCCTGGAATGCTCTCATCCTCTCCTGACTCCTTCAGAACTCAACAAAAACATCACCCATTTTAGGAAGGATTCTCTGACAACTCCTCCAATCCCAGACCTTCCCACTCCAGTCTGGACTGGTTGCCATTCCTGTGTGCTCCGTAGCATTCCTTGCTGAAAATTATTGACAGCTCTATCTTTTACCGCTAAGTTGCCAGCCCCTATTGCAGTACCTGTCACACAGGAGGCACCCAATACACAGATGCAGAATGACAAAAATCCTTCTACAAAGGAATGAGTGACATAACATGATGTAAAAGTAAATGTTCACTTCAGAATTGGAAAACAGTTGGACCAGAGAACACTAGGGAGATGTAATTCTTCATATCTGATTGGTGGTTTATAATTTAGACAGCATCTTCAAAGTACAAAGCAAAGCAAATCCAGAAACAGACAGAGCAGGCACAATTATTATTTTAGTGGGAATTGAAGTTCAGAAAGGTCACAGGACCAGCCCCCCGTGGAGTAGACATTATGGAGTAAAAGTGAATGAGAGTTCTGGTCTTGTGACTGGCACGATGCCTCTTTCAGGGCCACAGTGCCCTGCAAGGATGGGCTAAGACAGGCCCAGTTATCAGGCAATTCCGCAGTGGAACAAAGCCAGCTGATTAGAGAGGCGGTGTGTTCCAGTGAGAGACAAATGCAATCAACCAGGAGGAGGCAACCTGAAACCAGGAGCCTGGAAACTGCCTAATGCAATCATTATTGAGTTTTTCTTATCTTTTCAAAAACCTTTATGAAAATTATTGCTTGATGGTCTTCTGAAAGAGGATGGTAAGGAACAATTACTCCAGCCTTTAGCTCAGGCATGAAGTGAAGAGATATTATCTCTCAATTGCAGAAGAGATATTGTTATGGATTCACAGCACTCCTGGGGTGGCCCCTCCAAATCAGGCTCCTTCCAGCCAACCCAGACTCTTTATAAGTCAGTTTGAGTGAGTGGTTTGGCTTGAACCCCAAGAGGTTCCTACTTCTCTATTGTCAGTGGCTTTTGGAGGTCCCCCACATTGGGTGGTTAGGGGCCATTCTTTAGTAGCTATGGGGAGGTCCTAGACCATACAGGGTTATTTGAAAGTAATGGTGATGAAGCAGAAAGAATCTTCCCTGTAAGTGTTCTTAAGAAAAGAGAAGGTCCAAGTTGATCTTAACCTAGTGGGGTTATATAGTTAGAAATGGATTAACCAGGAAACCAGCTGACCCGGTTGCAACCCAAGAACTTACACCAGAACTGGCCTGCCCTTGGGATTACCATTTAATGTTCTGCATTTCACAAATAATTATGTGCCAGGTGAGGTACTAGGCACTGATGGTACTAAAATGGGAAATGAACAGAATCTCTCAAAATCACAGTGTCCTGCCTACAAGTCACAGGCATGTGGATTGGTTCTCAAGTGTCAGGGTAGCCCTTCCAAGACAGGCAGAGTGTTTGCAGTAAAAGTGACTCGGATCGAGCACCGCTGACTCCCTGCTCAGTATCTTGGTATCCCCTCTAGGGTGCCTGTGAGTTTCCGACAGGGTGCTGCCCAATCCTGACAACAAAATCCAGGTGGGGTCTGCTCAACACAGAACGGAGCAAGGCCATTGCTTTCCTTGATCTAGGCCCCATGCTTTCGCTAATGACTTCTGAGTTCACTCTACCTTTCTTGGCATTTTTGCCATGTTGAATCATACTGAACGGATAACTAAAATCATGTCTAACAACTCTATCAAAAAGGGAATTCAGAATAGGTCTAGTATAGTTTATTCTTATGGAACCCAGAATGCTTTCTTTTCTAGGTGCTTGTAACCATGCCATTACTGTTCCTCTGTAAAGTTATGCTTGGCAGAGTTCCTTAGCCTACAATTTGTGAGCCTGAACTTTGTAAATAAAAAGTGTATTTCTCTACTTCCGGTCTTTAAGAAACTTACCTTCTCCTTAAGATCTCATAAAAATGAGGGTCTGTGATTTGGCAATCATATGTTCCTTCAAAAACCTGGAATGTGGCGTGCTCTCCCTCCTGGGAGCACGCCTGTGCCTTTCCCTTCCCCTGCTTCTTCCCCCACAAGCGTGCATCTCCTAAACTCTAAGGGACCCCATGAGACTTGCAACCAGGGGAGCAATGGGCTTGAGCTAACCCCCTGAACCTGTCTCCAAGGCCCCCTTTTCTCTGGCTTCCCAGTGAGCCAAAGCAGCCTCACCTACACTCATTTCTTTCCTGTAGCATTTCTAGAAATCCAGAGCAGCCCTGCCAAGGCTCTCTCCTGTTGCTTCTTCTATCGTAGGCCCTCTTAAAAAGAAAAAGAAAAAAAACACACACACACACACAAAAAGACCTGGAATGTCACTTGTTGAAGCCAAGGGACTTAAGAATTATATAGAGCAACTGGTTTTTCTATTTTTACCTACTGTGTTTGTTTCCGAGGGCTGCTGTAACAAAGTACCACAGAAATTTATTCTCTCACTTCTGGAGGCTAGAAGTACAAAAATCAAGCTCCCTAAAGATGCTAGGGGAAGATCCTTGCCTTCTCTTCCAGTTTCTGGTAGCCCCAGGAACTCCTTGGCTCGTAGGTGGGTCTACCTCCATGGTAATGTGGCTGTCTTCTCCCTGTGTGTCTCTCCATGGCACTGCCTTCGTGTGTCTCTGTTTTTTCTTCTGGTAAGGACACCTGTCTTATTGAATTAGGGCCCACCCTCGTGGAGTATGACCTCACCTTGACTTGATTACATCTGCAAAGACCCTCTCTCCAAATAAGGTCACATTCATAGATACTGGGATTTGGGACTTCAACATATCGTTTTGAGGAACACAATTCAGCCCACAACACATCCTGTGGTTGAAAGGTTAACAGGAGGCCTGGGCCAACCTGAGAATGCCCTTGTTTTCCCACAGCACTGTCCCCTTGAAAACAGTAGTTAAGATACACGGAGAATGTTATGTCTGCTTCACGTACGGTGTGAAGCATTATTAGAGCTGTGAGAAGACTGGCAGGAAAAAGGGGCTGTGAGTTCTGTGTGTCAAGGTGACCCTCCCCACCCCTACCCCTTGGCTCTCATCCCCAAGCAGGTGAGGGGCAAAGGAAGCTTCTGGGCTTCCTGAAGAGCTGAAAGTGCTGTATCGCCCACGTCGTATCCTTTGCCAGTACTAACCATACTATTAGAGTGAAACCCGCTTGTGTCTGATTGGCAGCTGGAACCCTGTGCGGCCGGCCTACCCAGGTGCGACTTCCTTCTCATTAGCCTTCGGAAGCCCTTCCCCAGTAGGAAGATGTCCTTTACAGAGAAGACTGAAGCAAAACACAAGGCTCCACCATCTGCTGATACAGCATGCCACCCCTTCCTTATTCTTTGTCTTGCTCTGACAAAAATAAAAGGCAAGAGCAAGTCAACAAACACTCCTGTTTTGTCAGTGTTTGGCCTGGCTGACTGACTCTATCTGTCCAGAGTATGTTTGGAGGGTAACCTCCCAGGCCTGACTCTGGACTCCTAATTACATTGATGTCCACACTGAGGAGCACACAGCATCAAGTTTTTCTCTCCAGCAGTTTCATGATCACACTTCTCATTTTGACAATTAAATTCAAGGCGGTGCCAAGTTACTGCTTGCTCCAGCGGTTTACCGCATTTAATTAATCAATACAGAGGTTCTGACTACCAGGTAGGGAGTTAGAGTCAGGGATTCTATAAAGCAAATTTCCCTTGGTATCTGACCTGGCGGATGCAGAGCCCAGATCTGAGCCGGGTGGGGCCGGGCCCTGACTGACAGCGGCTAGGAGCCAGGAGTTGGCTGATATAGGCCAACTGAAGAAGTCTCATTAGACGCTGACTTCCTCTCCCTCCATCCTTCCTCTTTGTCCGGGTAAATTGGATTATTTTAAAACCAACATGTAGTTCAGAGAGAACCTTATAAACATTTATTTCTTTTGACCAAGTAATCCCACTTTTCGGACTTCAAAAGTCATAAATAATCACAGATATGGCCAATCTCAGACAGCCCTTGCTTCCCAGACCAGGCCGAGTCCTGAGAGCATTCACCAGCTTCCCACGCTGGGCGGTGGTTTCTATGGCAACAGGCTCCTCCCCCAGGGAGCCAAGCTCTCCTCTGGCTAAAGAGAAGCAGGCACCTCCTAGACAGAGACATCCTAGGCTCAGCTTATACAGTATTAGGAAAATCTCCTCCCGGCTCTGGGATTTCCGCTCTCCTGCCTTCGCCATCTGAGCTCAGGTGACCACGGTGCTCCGGAGTTAAGGTGGGACTTCCTCTCCTTAACCAGCCTGAGTTTACTGAGGACTTCTGAGCTCAGGGCTTTCACCCTGAGGGTGATACTGAAAGAGTCTGGGCACCTTGGCAGAGAGCTAGTGTGGGGAAGCAGAGTTTGCCGTCTCAAAATATGCCTTGTTGGGATATTGATTATTTTAAGCTGGTTATTTTTTAGAAACAAATGACTTAGGAAAAACCTTGGGCCTTCCCCCTCACTGCCTAAAAGAATTTAGAAGGCTTGATCCCGGAAAGGAGCTATCATCATAGATAACCAGAGTTTTAATCTTTAGTGTGGGATATACAGGGAGGAACCTAGCTAGGCCCTTTTGTTCAAAGTCCCCTCTGTGTCCTATTGTTAAAGACGACTCCGGCAAACATTTATTTACCAAACTTTTGCTTTTCCATTGCCATGGGAATTGACTTCCTCCACTTTGAAGTCCCAAACCAAATCCACCCCCACCCCTTGTCCTTCACTCACCATGGCATATGTAAGCCTTAAGCTCCTGAGGGAGGTGTCCTTGCCCCATAATCTTATGGAACCCCCATTTGTACATACATCATAAAATTGGTCATTTTCTCCATAGTCTGCCTCATATCCATTTGATTATTATACCATCTAGAAGGACTTGGAAGGAACATTATTTTTCCTCCCCCATAATATCCTTGGTATCTGAGGTTAGTGGACCGTGCCATCATCACCTGCAGGAGGCTGCCTCCCCGACACAAGTAATCAGAAGAGAGTAGTTTCCTAAGCAGCATATGTGGCACCATGCCACACTGATCACTCATAACCCAGTATCACAACCCTACTTCGAATGTCAGCACGAAGCTGTAATTAAGGCACAGGCTCTGGAGACACATCTGTGTTTGCTCTATATTCAGGTTGCTCATTGCCTCTGTAAGTACATTTGTAAAATATTACCTCATAAGGCTGTCATGATGACTAAATGCATAGTGTGTAAGAGCCTTAGCACCCTGCTGAAGCACGGCAAGTCTCAAGTTACTATAATCAGAATCTGTGTGGTGCAGTGATGGGGAGTGTGGGCTCTGGTGCCAGGGTGGATTTGAATCCTGGCTCTGCCACGGATGACTTTGAGTAAGTAATTGAGCCTCTCTGTGCCTCA